>NC_040912.2:88716786-89042482 GCF_004126475.2 Phyllostomus discolor
ATATATGTATATGTACATGTACATGTATGCAGCCAACACTGAGAACCGCATCTTCTGCTGGTTTTGGGCCTGTGGGTCGGGAGTGGATGGAGGGATTTTACTGTGAAAAACAATAGTAGAATAGAAGATCAGAAAGAGCCCTTTTTTAAGGTGTAGCAGACAGAGAGTCAATGACCAACCAACCCACAGACAAATCACCTGAGAGGAGACAATTAAGGCTCAGACCACAAGCTTTTCCTGCAAAACCCTCATTATTTCCTAACCCTGTGAGGATTCTAGCCTAAAATCAGATCCGCGTGCTGGTAAAATTACTTGAGAGGCAACAAGCCAGCCTCCGAAGTATCTGTCACATTTCTGTTTTTGTCAAGTCTTCCTCTCACAATGGGAGTGTGTCAGTCCGTGTCCCTCACACTGTGCAGAGGTGGAGAGCAGGTGACAGCTAGTGGAGGGGGAGGTCGGGGGGTGGAGGGATCAAGCACAAAGGAAAAAGGACTCACAGACAACAGGGTGGTGATGGCAAGGGGGTAGAAGAGGGCTAAATGGTAATGGGAAAAATACAATAAAGATTAAATTTTTAAAAAAGATGGTTGCTAAAATGCAACCATGCCTGAGCTTTACTTCATTTATCTGATGCTAAGCAGTTAGGGATAATTCCGTGCTGACTAAATACAGAGACATAAATTCAAAGGGCTCAGTAGGGGAAAATCTTCCAAGGTGACCTGGACTCTGGGCAACATAATGATTAAATTCCTTTTAATAATCTATGACAGAAAACTTTTAATCCTGCTCATAGGAAAATAGTCCATAGTTTTGATGTATTCAAAAAGATAAAATCCATTGTTTTCTAAAAATTCTGGAGAACGTTATAGTATATGCCTTAACATGCATGAAGTGATTAAAATGTAGCATGTTCGCATCTCAACATACAATGCTCTTTGGCTTAAGTTTATTAAAATGGCTATTACTATTGGGTTTTCTTTCAATCCAACTACTGTTTAATGTAAGGTATACTGCACTTAAAAAAAGAGAGATTTCTGACATAGCAAAGATTGGCTGGCTTTTGGATGGACAACACTTTATGTAAATTCCAGATAGTCAAAAGATTTTACAGTTGGGGCTGTTGCGAGGTTGCTTTTCCTACCCATTCCTAAAAGGACTGATGACACAGAAGAATGCCCAGGGATGGACATTCAATCACTCGAATGATTTCAACAATCGCCAGTGGTTGGTCCTTCTGTGATTGCAGGGGATGCGGACAACATAACTAATTATATCATCACATTCTCCTTAGACACCCATATGGGGTTTCTGAATTATTTTCTGACCTTTGGATAATCTGTGAAAGTAAGCAAGATCAGCTCGTGTATTGACACAGGATGGCAGTGCCACAACATTTTTAAAGTCATGAATCTGGCTCTTGACTCTCCCTGTGGGATGAGAATGGCTCTTGAAAAAAATCTTGAAAATGGTTTATCTGAATATTTAATACTCACAGGTGTGAGTGGCTAAATGTGCTTAACTAGTCAAACCTTCTCACTCCTCTTTGATAATACCAGGCCTAATAGGATGATTTATACTTTATCCACAATGACAAATGGTTTTATTTAGAATTCCCTTCACAATGTAAAAGGATAATATGTGTAGATTGGTAAAATTAACACCCCCTGTATATTACATTTCCATATTCCAAGACATCTAACTTGCATACTTTTCTTGAGTATTTCAGGTTTCTCTGGAATGATCCATTGGACAGGGGGAAGTTGTCTTTGTAGGCATTTCTCATCGATAGTCCATGCAACCTTGCCTTACACAAGAATTCCAGCAGATTTTCCCTAAGGGGCTGCATTTAGTTTTGCGAGGGAAACTCAATTACTGGTTTTTGAATACAGATTATGTGGAGCCAAAATAGAAAATTGTACTAATAGGGATGCCTTCTTCACATACTACTACTATTTTGTAGGATAGTAACCTACTACAAATTCACCTGTAATTTAAACATAGTTTTTCTTTTAAAATTTTTTTCTTAAAGATATAACAAGAAGTTTATATATTAGATATTACAATTACTTTTTAACACAGTTTTGATCCCTTTATGAATGGTAGGCCAGTATCAGACTGTGGTCAGTACCACTGAATGTATTAGATGGAGAATCCACAGGACAGAAATGTTTTATTATATTTGATAGCATGGTCAGAGACTCATCGATAATATAGGAATAGATAAGTTCATATTTTCCGAGCAATATTAGAGTATTTGCTAGATGTGTGAAAAACTTGAATCGCTGTCACTTACATGCTTCCTCCACACACATGTAAAACAATTGATTATAATAAATTTGAAACATTTAAAATGTCTAGAATGCAGTCAGTCATTAACAGATTAATTTACTAAATTATTTGATTCCCTGAATATCAAGTCCATAACTGGAACGATGTGTTCTCCACTTCCTTCATAACCAAAGGTCCAATCAATCAATATTCGCATAATAAAAGTTCCCCAAACATCTTACTAGATTTGCCTACAACCAACCAGGTGTTTGGCAAGGGAAAGCCAAGCTATGCTTTTCAAGGTCTGAATCCAAGGATCTAATTTCATTATTTGGTTCATAAACTCAAAGAAGTCACTTTGCATCTCCAATATCTAATCTGAGAAACGGGAAAGGTGCCTACTGGGAGACTTCAGTGAGGTTCTATAAGAAGTTCTGCAAGCTACAGAGATTCAGCAACATGCTTGTGATCAATTCCGTCTCTCAGAAGCATTCTGGGAAACAAGTGTAGTCTTTCCCAGTGAGAATAGTCCATCAGGACCATTGTCACATTTTTAATCTCCCTCTTTCCTTTCCGGATCCAGTCTACCTGAGTTTATTCTTACTCGTGTTGTAAAATAGCTGACAATGCTTTAGATGGAGGAAGCATGGCTTAAAGTAGGCGGTGGATGGCGGACAAGTCTGCGGCTCATCCTCCAGTTGTGGAGTGCCCCCAGGAGACAGCGAGGGCAGGCGGGGCTTGGGAGGGAGGCATGGCGGGCCGACCCAGCTCCGCGCCAAATGCCGTTGCGGCGCTTGCAACAAATCACCTGTTACCATAGTGAAGGCCAGGTGCCCAATGAGCTGTGGAAGGGGACCTTGTTTTAAATGAGTGCATTATTCCGGCCTGTCCTCTCAACCGTTCATTGTAGTGGTTGCACTCATTTTCCAAATCACTTAAAAACATGTTCGAGTTATAGATGGGAAGCGTAAGTGTTTCACAGTTCAATAGGAAGCTGAGCGTCTGTCAGACAGATCTAGAACTGTCGCCTGCATGCGAAATGAGGGCAGGCCCCCATCCCGGTCTCTTACCATGTATCTGCCATCAGCGAGTAACACCTTCTGCTTCGCTTAGGACATGAGTGGCATGCGTTTTGGCGATGGACAGGAATTCCCCTGGCTTGTTTATGGAGACAATGGCACGTGGCTGCCATCGGTTGTTTGGGAAAGCAGCTGGCAGGCACATTCGAAATAATTTTATCAATAGCTTGTTGAGAAATAAAACACCTCGGAGTCATTGGCATTAAAGCCTCTTTAAAATGACCCCTGGCATATATGGGGTAAAATCTTTAGGCCATGTATAGAAGAAAATAATTCCCAAGCTGAATTTAGTATCAGCTCTTTCTTTCTCTGAAATAGATTCTTCTGTTTACACCTCTCTTAGGCTGGGTGATATTTTAACAGTCTCATGCATTTTAATAAGTTGAGAGGATATTCCAAATCCTTTTGCATAGATGGTAAGGCCTCTATTTGTGAATTCTGATCACCTTTCTAGATATACATTTGTGTTGTGAGATTCTCATTTTAAGAGGTCGTGAGGTGATGTCTTGTGTCAATCTGTGAGTCATTTAATATTCTAAACATAAACAGTGCCCTGGCTGATGTGGCTCAGTGGATTGAGTGCTGGCCTATGAACCAAATGGTTGCCAGTTCAATTCCCAGTCAGGGCACATGCTGGGGTTGTGGGCCAAGGTCCCAGTAGGGGGTGCAGGAAAGACAACCACACATTGATGTTTCTCTCTTTCTCCCTCCTTTCCCCTCTCTCTAAAAATATATAAATAAAATCTTTAAAAATATTCTGAACATGAAAAAATATATAGAAATATTCTAACAAGCATGGCCATGTGTTTATTTTTTCCAGAAATTTGAAAGATAAAAATAAGATTTATTAATAATAGAGAATATATTGTTAGCATACATTGTTAGGTAAAGGAAAATGATTAACGTTATATGATAAGATTTCTTAGAGGCAATAAAAATATACTGTATAATTGTTCACAATCTAGTGTATTTTCATCTGAGATAAAATAGGGCATATGAAATCATTATTCTGAAATTTTTAAGTATATTTGATTGCTTGGCAAGCTCTCAGGGAAAGGAAAGGCTCTCAGTAAGAATCCTGATATTGTCAAGTCCTTATTTTACTCTGGACTCCAACAGTGGAGACGCTAATATTTTTCTTGCCAGAACAAGGTGGGATTTAGGTGAGAGGGGGCTAAATGACTTCAAGTGAATGCAGATTTCCACCGAGTGTTGATAGATAGATACCTACTAATATTTAAAATAAAATATGTATCCCCTCATGAAAGATGCATACCCCTGCTCAAGTGGTAACTTCGGGGAAGTTAGAGGCAGACCGGTCAGCCTGCCTGGGGGCATTCGGAGTGGGGGACGCAGGCGGCTGTGTGGCCACAGGCCCCCGAGCAGCAGGCGCTCTGGAGTCAGAGCACATAGGCCCATCATCGGGCTTCGTTCCCGTAGATCTGTGTAACTTTGGGCAGATCCCTTACGAGTTCTGTGCCTAGGTTTCCTCATCTGCCCAACACAACTGATAACACTACACTTCACGTCAATAGCACCTCCCTCAGTAGAGATTACAGGGACCACATGAAGAGCTTTGAAAATGCCTGCCACATATTAACCACTCAATTACTATATTTTATTAATGTGCGACTTCCAGATGCATTGCTATAGTATACTGGATTGGCTCTGTCCTTGAAAATTCAAAACAGCCTACTACTTTCACTCGACAATAGCTTTTCCGTACTAACGCACTGGCACATGAGTTGTATTGTAATTGTGCTTCTCAGCCTGAAATGACTAATAACTCATTTCCAAGTATAATTGGGAGTGCTAATTGAATTATGACATTTGACTCATGATCCAATGCATCGTCACACGGAGTCCCATGCATCACAGTACAAACTGTGTCTGGATAGGGCCTGGCCGGGGCGAGACTGAGCGGGAAAGCGTGAGATTGGATCATGCTCTTTGGTCAGGTGCACAATGTAAAACTTATTATGAATGGTTATTGCTGTAATTTTTCATTTAAAATTTCGGACCGTGGTTGGCCAGGGTCCCTGAAACCACAGAAAGTGAAACTGCGGATAAGGGGGGTGCAGTATGCCGGTGAGCCGCGAAGGTAGGAAGCCCGCAGACAGAGTGAGAGGCCCCTCTGAATGGAGATACTCAATGCCAGCCTGTGGGCCAGCAGCGTCCGCGTCCCTGGGAGCTCGAGAGAAATGTGGACAGTCAGAGACCCACGCCATACTCTTCAAATCAGAATCTGCATTTTTTCCTTATTTTAGAGAAAGGAGAAGGGAGGAAGAGAAACATTCATATGAGAGAGGAACATCAGTTGGTTGCCTCTCATACACACCCGGCACATCGAACCTGCTACCCAGGCATGTACCCCTATCGGGTATCAAACCAGCAACCCTTCAGTTCTCAGCATGGTACCCAACCAACTGAGCCAAAGGGGCTGGGGAGTATCTGCATTTTAACAGTATTCACAGATGATTCATATATATGTCAAGGATAGGATGTATTTGAAAAAGGGGAATGAAAATTTGCTCATGTCTCCAAACCGTAGTGCAGAATGAAAAGGATTAGAAGTCACAGTGCAAATTGTACATCGACTTATGAAAGGAGAATGAACTTTGACAAACAGGCACTTACTGAACATTAATCACAACAAACCCACACAATTACTGCTTTCTAAGGGCAAGAAAAATAGATTGGCAATGCTAAACATATACATTTATAATTACAGTGTATGACTACCTGTATCCTAATGGATGGAGTTTTTCACAGGTTGTCCTGCAAAAACACACACACAGAGCGCCTCATTCAGAGTGGCTGGAGGTCATGGTCAGCAAAGGCTTCTAGAGGAGCTAAGTGTTGTTGCTAAGCAGGTAAGGAGTTGGTTTTGCAGGGAGCAGGAGCAGGGAGCCCTGCCTCCAGACGAATCTTCTACTGAAATGGGTAGGAATGGATAGCGAGACACTATAATTAACCCTGTCTTTCCCAAATGCTTATTACAACCCTACGTACGAATACAAATCTGACCTCTCATGAAAATTCTGCAGTCATATCCCTCAAATCAGTAATGTTTAAGTTATGTCCTGCGATTATCAACTTAGGAAGAAGGTTGGAGTTTACGCAGTCTTTCGGGGCCCGTCTCTGTACTACTCACAGGGCAGCGTTCACCACCGAGCACGTCATGGACATTTGAGAGTGTACGATTGAGTCGAAGTACCTCATTCTGAAGACAAATGGGCTAAAACTGAGGGACATGATGTGACTTAAATCCAAGCCACAAATCCAGAGATACTGACCCCAGGACTCAGCATGGAGCCAAATGCCTATTTCTGGTTTAGCAAGAAGCCTCATTATGATAATGACCACTTGCCTATTTTGACTGAATGCAAACAGTTTGGTTGCATAACACAGATACTCACAGAAGGAGAGAGCATGAGCTCTGGAGGTGGACTTCAGACATTACACATCTGCTCCAACACTAGCAACAGGGAACCCTGAACCATGCTAACGGTGCATGGTTGAAGGACATCAAGTAAGGAGTTGATAGAGCTATCCTGGAGAACAGTGCAACCTCAATTTAAGGATACTAACTGCAAGCAAAAGCCTGATTATCTTGTGCAATCTTCCGTACACTCGTGCGCCCAATGACGGTGACGCTGTCTGCCCTGTGTGTGTCACTTATGCACACAATTTAGCCAAGTAACTAATTTAGTCAGTGTTGACTTTGAGAAGGAACTCAGAGATGGTAAAATGTCTTGGCAAATACGTTTAGTTTGCTTGAATAAACTAGCTTAATTATCTTCTGTGTGATCATTCTGGCAAAAGGATGAGCAGCGGATAGCCGGCGTGCACGGTGCCCTCGGTTACCCTCCGCGCCTTCTCAGAAGTCGGGAGAAAGCATGGAGCAGAGACTTCTGCGGCTGGAAAGGTGCATCGTGATTCCAAATGAAGAGACTTTTTGAGATACACATCTGCACCACTCCCATGAAATGCACTGGCATGTTTTAATGAGACAGTGAGTCTATTATAATTGGCGTTTGCGTGGTTTATAACCGTATTAATACGAAGCTGTAGTGGAGTCTGTGAAAAGTCTCTTCCGTGACGCAGCAGAGCTGATCCAAAAAGTCTCTGTGGATCAACTGATCAGCGGTAACAGCCAATCAGCATTTATTGAGCGTTCACTGAGTGGTTGATAATGCTTTATCTCAGTCAATCTTCAAAACAACTAAAATGCAATAATGTAGATGATGATGATGATGATGATGGAGATGGTGATGGTTAAGCCCATTCTACAGATGCAGAAATTAAGGACCGGAGGAGGCAGTGACTTCCTTGGAGCACGTGGTGAGTTAACAGTGGAGCTGCGATTTGACACCCGGACTGTCTAACTAACTGGCTTGTGGTCTTCACCACTATAGCTCTCCTCCGCTGTCCCTTCCCCCTCCTACAGGACGCTGGGTGCCCACCACATCTTAACTACAACGTGCTACCTGTCTTTGTGACAGTGTATCATGTATACCGCACCGTTCTTTTTGTAAAGGTGCCAGTCATGTTGGGTTAGGGGCCCAATCTTCCCCCAGCGTGACCTCATTTTAACTACTTCCAATACATATGCAGTGACCTCATTTCCAAATAAGATAACATGCTGGGGTCCTGGGGGCTAGACCTGAACATATGGGTTTTAGTTGGATGTAATTCAACACATAATACCTGAGTACTAGAAAGTGCTTTATACAGTTATACAATGAAAACCTAATTGCTACCACTGTGGCAGTGATGGTGTTGGGTGCGTTTTGAAGAACACGGACTGGTCTTATAAGGAAGACTGTAGCTTCTCAGAGGAGTGGTGTATCGTCGTGTCAAGGGATACATCTGGGTCCAACCACAAGAGACTGGTTGATGATGACTAGTTACAGGTGACCCTCTGCATTCATTTATTTACAAGCAAGACATCAAAGAAACATTTCCAGAATCATTCTCTCTTGGGTGGCACATGAGCCAAAGATATTTTTATCTTTTTTTTTTAATCAATCCCTCACCTCCCACCATGAAAAATATTTGACCCTTAAAAAATATGCATGTTTCAAATCTCACATAGTTTATTCTGAGTTAAACACCATTTGGGCCCTGGCTGGTGTGGCTCAGTGGATTGAGCACTGGCCTGTGAACCAAAGGGCCATGGGTTCGATTCCCAGTCAGGGCACATGCCTGGGTTGTGGGCCAGATCCCAGGTGGGGGGCACATGAGGGGCAGCCACATGTTAATGTTTTTCTCCCTCTCTTCTCCCTCCCTTCCCATCTGACTAAAAGTAAATAAATATTTTGAAAAATTTAAAAACACTGTTTAGTGCTATACACATCATTTAATTCTTTGAGCTATATTACTTATTAAAAACTGGATTCTAGAGAATGTATATTCTAAATAATTGCAGACATGTCTTCTGTCAACAAAGAAAAGAGTTCTCTCAAAGATAAAACAGCGTGGCCCAGTTGGATCCTGAGATTTAATTGCAAATTCATTTAGATTATAATGGTATCGTGTTTTACAGTTTTATTATAGTACACAAATTAGAAAATAGAGCTGTGTGTGACAACCTGAGAGCAACAGAAAAAGACCACGGCTTTATTAAAAACTTATTCAGGCTGCTTACAATAGCCTGGCACGAAGGAGTATTTAATAACAGAACTGACAAACTACAGAAGTTGGCAGGTCCTTTGAAAGGATTTTTTTGATTGGAATTCCAGAAAATATCCACAGTGGTTTTGTCACATGACTTATTAAACAAAATGGTCAGTGTATAATTAAATATCTGTGATTTCATGATTTCATTCTTGGAATACTGATAGGAGTATTGCATTTTAGCTTTTCTGAAAATAAGCATTAATGTCAATGTTGTTTGTTTTTCAATTTTAAAGTCAGAGGCCAAAGAATTCATTATTCAGATAAGTATTTTATGGTTGGAGTTGGGGTAACTGATAATGAAATAAAACACACACACGTGCACACTCAACCCTTACTAAAAGTAAATGTTAATCTTCCCCCAAGTTACAGAACATCTGTGGATGTTTAATAGAATCAATTTGATGTCTCCACTGATGCAGTTGCAGTGCGTAGATGTCAGACGTTTTGACTAAGGTCAAACACCACTGCTAATACTGCCATTCACACCGGACTTGCCTGGGAAGTCCTTCCTGGGTCAAATACTGTGGCAAGAGCCTAAGAGGTGAGAGACCAGGTTGCTTCCCTAGTTCTCTGTCCCCAAAGTCTTTGCTGTCTCCACCCTACCAGATTTAAGGAGGTAAAACAGTGAGTGATGAAAACGTGTTTGTTCTCAGAGGGGATTATTCGTTTTGTCAACATGTTGGGTCTCACCAGCTAGGACAGTGCCTTGTGCATTGAATGTCCTTAGTAAATACTTGAGAACAGATTCACTGACTTATGGGAGTTAGTGGACATTGGGATATGGCCACTTAACCTTGATATAAGCTATAACATAAACTATACGCTTCTTTATTTATGTCCATACTTTTAGGAAATGTAAGCTATCCAGCAGTAAGTGGATATGCAACGTATTCTTACGGTGTTCAGAAAATAAGAGAGAGAGAGAGAGTGTGTGTGTGTGTGTGTGTGTGTGTGTGTGTAGGGAGAGGAAAAGAATGGTGTGCCCTGGCCAGTGTGGCTCAGTAGGTTGGAGCATCATCCTGTGGACCAAAAGGTAACTAGTTCAACTCCCAGTCATAGCATATGCCTGGGTGGCAGGTTCGGTCCCTGGTTGGGGCACATGTTTTCTTTCTCACATGGATGTTTCTCTTTTTCTCCCTCCTTTCCCCTCTCTCAAACATCAACAAGCATGTCCTCAGATTGGCATTAAAAAAATGGTACAGCACAGAGCAACATTGAGGAATTGAAATAAAAACAGAGGGTATACAATGCCCCATACACTATTCATGCTACTTTCCTGTAAGTTTGAAATTATTTCTAAAGAGGACTTAAAACGAGTATTTTTTAAGTGAACAGATGTGGTGCTATCAACACATTATTTTGTTGCTGTTAAAACAGGGCATTTGAAAACCAGACTTCTTTTGAGCGCACGTAAGCATATTGTTCTTAAGCTGAACATTGACCCCTGTATCAGTATACTTGCCCTCGTCTCTGTCATGCTCACCCAAGGAGGGTGGATGTCCCGAGGAAAGTAGCGATTGCATCGTGATAAGGCAGGGAAAAGACATGATACCGCAGCAGTGACTGAGGGGCCACATGAGGAGCGACGGCCAGGCGGGGCGGGCGCCTGAACCCACGGGAGGAAGCTGGGCACGAGAGAAACCCCGCCACGCCACCGTGTGCCCACACACCGTGGTCCCTTCGGGACGAGTCCCGATCGAACTGACGTCAGCCCACAGCAGCTCCCTCTGTGCTCAGTTTACCTCGCACACTCCGAAGCACTGCACGAATAAACTAAATTCCGAAGGAGATTTATTGGACAGGATTCTTGGGGTGAAGAGGGGTCCGCAGGTTGCCGCCAGTCCTGGATGATGCCCTCAGCCAGGAGGGGCCCCAGCATCCCCAGTCCCACTTGTCAGCGCCACGTGGACAGTGGAGAGAAACCAGACAGATGAAAAGGGCTCCGGACAATTCGACATTTTGCAAACATCTGTAGGAAGAGGCACTGAGGGCTGAGACTGAAGAAAATAAATCACAATTAGGCCTTGTTCTGGCAAGAAAAAAAAAATCACCAAGGTCTACACTGGTAAGATTTCTCTTGACAGAGGGCTATGCAGTGTTTCCTGGGAGGGTTTTCAGGCAAATGTGATTTACTGGTTTTCTGCATTCATTTATTGTGTCCAGATACCGAGAGGACCATCTCTCCATGAGAAGGAGATTTCTACCTAGTTACCAGGCTAACTAGGTATCCGTTTTTCTGTAACTACATATAAATATTTCGCAGTTTCCCTACCAGCTCTGGTGTTTAAAATGGTTAATGACCCCTTATTTAATAATATCACCTACTGAAGGTAGTCACTTATAAATAGCATAAACTTCCGTGTTTGACGTTTTTATCAATATTATGATCATTTAAATGTATGGCTTAGCATTCCTCTCTTTTGGATAGATTTTGCCGCACGGCATTTATTTCACGGAACATTGCATAAATACCTTTCTCTCAACCTTCACACATTTGGAATACCCAGGAGAAGCCAACGCAGAGAAAATGATATCGTGAATGTGCCTCTCTTCTCTAAGAATGAGCTCTTAGAACCTACTCGGGTTTTGCATTTACACATCAGAGGATTCCTAAACTGTCAGAAAAACAGGCTAAAGTCCTGACACAGTGTGTGGATTCAGATCCCCTGAATAAAACGATATTAAAAGCAATGGAAATTGAGGGTAAAGGTAAAAGTGTGTGATAATTTGTAGAAAATTACATTAGATTTGCAGGTAGATTTCAGCAGAGACGAGGAAATGTATTTCAATTTCCTCGTGAAAGAGCGAGTCAGATCTTAAAGGAAAGCAGGGCAGAGCCCCATTTTGTTTTAAAGAGCGGATCTAAAAGGGGCCATTGGCACCAAGCACGTGATCGGTCTCCCCGGTCACTGGGACTGGGACAAATGTGTGGACAGAAAAAGGCCAGTGCAACAGTATACGTGCACTCCTATGGGCATCGAAGAAGATCAAGTGTTGACAGTTACTGAAATCCAGTCCTACCCTAACTCTGATCCTGACGCCTACCCAAGCTCCAAACTCAACCCCTACTCCAGTCTCCTACTCCGTCCTAGTCCCTAGCCCTGACCTCTAGTGGCCTAGGAAATGTGTGCTTGAACTTGAATCCAGCCTCAATTCTCTGATACAAACCCAGTCATGCCACAAGAAAAAAAAATCATCAGATCTTTTTAATAATCTATGATTACTTAAATATTAATGTACTTTTTTTTTCTCATTGACCTCATGTCAAATGTAACACAAAAAAACTAAAGTCGTTTCTCAAATCGTGTTGTTGATAAAATAATTCATTAAGTGTAAGTAGAAGCCAATTACAATGTAGAGCATGTTATTTCAGAATAGCAATTACCAAGAGATTTTTCCATATATTAGCAAGATTAAATTAGGATATGTTCAGGTTGATAGTATCATAAATGTCCTTTTTTCTCTTTCATACACTACATTTCTGTTACTTAATCAGTAAGAATTCCAAGAACTGATATTTTTTTCTTTCTGAAAATCAAGAGACTAAAGGCACAGGAGAAGATGATTAGTTGTTCACCAAGGAAGGGAAGGAAGTCCCTTCCTTCTTTGTCACACAGCCAGTCTCCAGCCTCCCTTGCAGTTAGGCACAGACAGGTGACTCTTGGCAGTAGGGGGCATGCACCGCTTTCAGGCTGGCCCACCAATTCGCTCCCTGGAGCCCCGCACCCTCCGCCAGCCAAGGGCAGTGGAGTTGCAGGATGAGGGAGCTGGACTTTGCACCCACGCCTCCGTCTACCGCCCCTCCCACCGCTCCTGCATTAAATCCCATCCTACTCGTTCACGTGCATTATCTACTCTGAGACACAACTTCAGAAACTCTCTCCTCTTTGTCATCTCATCTTGTCACTCTAGATTTTCTCTTTAGCATACGGATATGCGTTTATTTCTTCGGACTTTGAAAAACCATCTCGATCCCCACCAGGGATGGCTCTTCTCCCTCGTTCTCCTTTGTTGCAAAATTCCTCAAGCCATGTCTTGGCCTGCTCTGTTCTGCTCCCTACTGTTCTCAGGCCACTCCCCTCTGACTTTTACTCCCACTCTCACCATTGCCCTTGACCTGCCTCCACAGTGGAACAGAGCTGAGTATTTCCTCCTCTGTGATCCACTTTCCGTCTGGGATTTCTGGGCATCACGTTCTTTGGGCGTTCTCCCTACTTAATTCGTTGTTTCTTCTCAGTCTCCTGGGTTGGTTTTTCCTTGGAACCAGGATTTTTTTAAACCATTGGGATACTCCAGAACTCAGTCTCTATCTCTTAATTTCTACCTCCACTCATTCATGTCCCTGGCAATTCCAGTCCTATGCCTTTAAATACCAGACATTTTTCTTCTCTATTTCATTTGCTTAAAGTCCATTATTCCGAGTGATTACTACAAAGGGCGGAAGAGCAAGAAGACATAGTCAAGAAGGTCCCTGCAGAAGAGGGAGGTTGTTTTACTCCTTTCTTTTCTTTTTTTATAGGTTAGAAAAACTGTTGAAAAGGTAGACTAAGAGGAGAAGCTTGCACCAAGGATCTGAGGACGGTAGAGGTTATGGGCTGGAGACACGTGTATTTCCATTTATACAGACCCTACCATGTGCCAGGCACTGTGCCTTGTACTATTTGGCTTTAGAAAAGTTCTAGAATGGCCTGTACGGTGCAATAAGCCCATAAACTAGATAGGAGCATATTTATCTGGAAGATATTTGACTTGCAATCATCCCTATAAAGACTGAGGAGAAAAGAAGGTACTCCATTAAAAATATATAGGTAAATAAACATTAATCAGCGATCTTAGTTTTAAATATATTTCCTAAATAAATACATACCTAAGTTCGTTTAGAGTGCTAGCTTAAACAAATGAAAAACATCTCTTGAAACATAAAGTACAATCCATTATTAACGTTGTGGTATCATTGGTCTAATCTGCTGAAATATATCTGCTGGGGCCACAAGCACAGAATTAGCTCCAGAACAACGAAAACCTCTGAAAGGCCAGAGGTTGAACAACCGCGATGCACACTGGCGTGCAGTTTCATGTGTGTTTCTCTTTTTACTCACTGCCCACCCTCGCACTTCCCGTGGGTAGAACGTGGTGAGTGGATCTAACTTCCCGACCTTTGAATTATGTAGATATCCACTTTACTTTATTTTTGCCTTCTTTTTCCTAACCTTTCGTTTTCTTCAATGTGCCTTAAAATTCAAAAAGTTAGTAATTATCTTATAATGAGCTGCTTTCTTAAGTGCCCAATAATTTTTTAAAATGGCTTGATTTGGTAAAAATCAATAGAAAGCAGTTAGTAAAGGATAAAGTATTATACTAGAATATAATTGCTGTTAATAATAGTACTCTAACTAGGCCTCAATTCTGACACTTGGAGATTGGGAGTCTATCCGTGAGCATGAGGTAACCGTGAAAAATCACCTCCTAATTTAAAAACTGTAATCAAGAAAATATGGACACTTTGAGGTTGTTTTTAAAACCTGAATGCAGTTGGACTATCTTATGGCCCTGATATTCCTTCTCTATCAAGGTTATCAGGGTTTGTTACATTGCTTCCCCACCCACACAAAACGGCTAAAGAACAAAATTACATCCCATCAAATGAAAAGCAAGTGGTTTTATATAATTGACTGGATTTGGGAGCTTTGGTGCCTCATGAATATTTAAAAGGTAAATGTAGTTAAAAATCTGAATATAGATGCATAATGGTCATGCTTGAGACCTTGGCGAAGCAGTTAACCTCTGGGCGTTTGATTTTGAATAAAGGGGTTATTATTTGTTGGCAGTTGTGTGACCATTCTAATTAAAAAGCACTTGCTAACCCTTTTAATTATTCATCCTATAAAGCATCCTCCTGAGGATAGGGTTGACATGCCTATTTTATCAGCATATTGGGGAAAAAAATAAACATAGAATAATTGACCTGGGGCAAAGTCTATGGTAGTGGAAAGACTGTAGAAGCTAGAACTCTTCCACTTACCAGTTACTGAGATGACTCATTCATATTAGAGCCATTTATTCTCTTTTAATTAATTTTATAACTTAAGAAATAAGTTAGTATTTTGAGAATATTTGACATATGAAATAAGTCCTTCACTTAAGTCTTAGGCTAGATTCCAAATATCATGTTCAGACTGTGTAGTGTTAAAGAAGCTATGGCACCTGGACCTCCCCTAACGACAGCAAAAGTGAAAAGATGAGGTATCTCGGCAACTTCTGCATCATCGTTGTCCCTTGACGAAACAGCAATGAATCACTTTCTGTTGTATTTCCTTGTACTAACAGTACACAATGCCCACGACATCTGGGAATCTTATTTAAAATAATAACAGCCCATGCAACATGCAACACATTGTTTCTGTATGTGGGGGAGCTGAGATTTATTCATAGTATTTGCATCGTTACCGTGGGGGGAAGGGGCGATGCTCCTTGGCTGGCAATCAGAGACTTTGCAGAGAGCCCTGAAGGGTTCAAGTGCATGCTCTTTGTATTTTCTATCTGCAGGTTAGAAAATAACCTTCAACTTAACTTGGCCAGGAATTCAAAATTCTGTGATGCATACACATGCCCTCATATGCTTGCGCTGTGGGCAGACACTTGTACAGGCACAGCCCCGAGTGCATGGCTCTGCGGTCCGGCAGGATAGCAGAGGCTCCGGGGTACAGGGTGGTCTTTCTAGTGCCTTCAGTTATCAAATTGTCTCAAACAGCCTCAGAAATAAACCAATGTTCCATGCACTCTTGTGCTTGAGTGAACTTAATGCATGCAGATTTTTACTTAATTGCTAGTTTATTGAATGAGTATGGTCTGATACAGTGATCTTAAGTATGGAAATAATTAGTGAACTTTTTAATTGGGGTAGTGTTTAATGTACCTTTTGTAAAAAAAAAACAATGATTTGACTGCTTGAAAAATCCTTCTTAGATCAGTAGCTATGTGATAGTATAACATGAACAGTGAGCTTAAATTTCAGAGAAAAGCAATGACATAAAATTTGTCATTGATATCTTTAAACATTTCTTTTAGTCACAGGCAAAAAATCACTGAAAGGAGATTTATTTTTTTGCTCAAAGATACATGTAGCTGAAGAAGATAAAGTGAAAGGAGGAGTTTCATTAAAGTATCAGGTAATTATTTGCTTTTTGTCCTTTCCTGCCTCTACATAAGCATACTAACAAAAACTTCCTTTGTTCAGAATGGATGGATAATTATCAGCAGCTGATAATTATCCCAGATAAGAGGTATGTCTTTCATGACTCTCAGCTTTAATTAAAATATTAGTCAAATATCCACAAGGTATTTCCACAGTCAACTTCTACAATGAGAAGAGGCTCAATTCAAAAATACTAATTAAAGACAGAATGTGATTCAATAAAAGTCACTGATGGTTCATTAAGGAAAGAATGATCAGACTTGAATGAAAATATATAATACATGAGACCCTAATGAGGGAATATGCTCTCCGCTTTCTCCCCTGTTACTAGGCATTTACCGACCAAGTATGTCGTGTAACCTTGAGAAAAATCAGAGAAGCTTTCCCAAGCACGTACCATTTCTCAGGTACTGAGCTGGGCAGCTTAGGGGTTCTAAAGAGAGTTCGGAGATATAATCCTTCCTAGCATTCGTGTATCAGTGCGTGGGAACTCTCCTGCCAGAAACAAGACCTGCCTTAAACAAAATGCCTTTTCGATGTTTTATTTCTTCCTTTTTTTTGCCCTCTTTACTAATTATTTGAGGTTGTTGTTGAAAATATAGTGTTTTATTATCCCTTTTCTTTAAATATTGAACATTTTTGGTGGTTACTACTAGACATTTTAAAGTGTGTACATTTATTAGTATGGAATGAGATTTTATATGTTTACATTCCTCTTTATCACTTTATAGCCTTAGAATATTTAGCAAAGCCCAGCAAAAATTATCAGAAAATGAGATTACAGATCAACATGTATAATGAATATGATCCCAAAATAAATTAGAAAATGAAGCCCAACAATATGTATATGGAGATAATACTCAGCCAAATGCTCCATTCAGGTTCAGTGCTATGTAGTCTTTTTTTTTAAAGATTTTATTTATTTGTTTTTAGAGAGGGAAGGGAGGGAGAAAGAGAGAGAGAGAGAAACAGCAATGTGCGGTTGCTGGGGGCTGTGGCCTGCAACCCAGGTATGTGCCCTGACTGGGAATCAAACCTGCGACACTTTGGTTTTCAGCTTGCGCTCAATCCACTGAGCTGCGCCAGCCAGGGCACGTAAAGACTTTTTAACAAATGGTGCTGGGACAGTGATATCCATATGAGGAAATGAGCATTGACCCCTACCTCACACTCTACACAAAAACTAAATAAAAATGGTTTACCCACCTAAAAGTAGGAGCACATGTTTTTAAACTTCTAGAAGTTTACATAGGAGAAAGCCAACAATTTACTAGACAGAATACAACAGGCAGTGATAAAAAAAATTGATAAAGGTACACTACATAAACACTAAAAGTGTCTGTTCTGCACAGGACACCAGTAAGAAAACGAAAAGACAAACCATAGACTGGGAAAATATATTCCCGCTACAGAAATCTAGCAGAAGTTGTGTATCCAGATGCACCGTGGCCCTTTTCCCTGATAAAGAAACTTTGCAACATTAACGCTGTATCTCTGTCTGGTTCTCAGAGGGCCCAAACCAACACACCATTCTTCATATATTTCTTATCACGTGTATGTGTCATTCTGGGAAAAAAAAAAAACCCACCAATGCACGTGATCATTCCGAGGTACCGTCCTATCCCGATAACAAAATGTTTCACCTACTGAATTCAGTGCTACCTTCCATATAATTTTAGTGTTTTCCCCTGACAACTTCTAATCTACTTATTTTACTTTCTGTATGGATTCAGGCTACTGGGTCTTAAGGGAACATATAAATTCAAGGAAAGCACAAGGTCAAAGCAAAATCCTTAAGGCAATGAAGATTCAAAACTGTAAATCTTAGGTCATTCTCTGTGTGCCTTTGTAGTTCCATACTATTTTTCATTGTTTTCAAGAGAATTTTCTTTATATAATGTTTTCAGTGTGTCCGTGTATGATATAGTGCAGAAGATTTAATTATTTTGAAAATTATACAGAAAAATATGCCTAGTTTAATTTCTGTATGTAGAAAAGCACATACTAATTTATTAACTATTGACACATTTTTGTGCCAAATAAGAAAGTAGTTCATGGATCTGGTCAGGTAGCTCAGTTGGTTAGAGCATTGTCCTGAAATACCAAGGTTGCGGGTTTGGTCCCCAGTCAGAGGTCCCCAGCATATACAAGAATCAACCAATGAATGCATCAATAAATGGAACAACAAATCTCTCTCAAAATCAAATTAAAAACTTAGAAAAGGAAAAATAAAGCAACTAGTAGTAATATTAACATCCCCACAGGTGCTTCAAAGTTAAAATGAAATGCTACATTGTTTATTTGTAATGTAAAGTTAGGCCCAGGACTTTACATATAACTGGGGCTGCATAAAGTGTCGATGGCTGAAGTAGTATGGGGAGGCTGAAAGCTCAGGGATGCTTCCCTGTGCAACTGTGTAATAGTTAGCTTATGCCCTTTATCCTAATTGAACTTTTGGAAACATAGTTTGTAGAAATTCATGTATGCACTTACTCAAAGATACCTTCACACATGTTCATGAAGCAGTGTTTGTAATGCAGCAGGGTGGGCAACAGTTGTCATCAATAAAAGGTATAGGAAGTATATTACAGTATGCACATCCGATGGAATATGATGTAGCTAATAAACATAAGTGAGAAAGATGTATAGGTTCCACAATAAAAACCTAATCTTGACACATGCTTCAGTAGGAAAAAAATAAGTTGAAATGTCATATGTATTACATGATATGATTTTCTAAACATAAATTATCTTTAGGTGAACATAAAAATATGGAAGGATATATGAAAAAAATCTTAAGCATTAAATACATATTTTTAGACAGGACTCTTTTCTTAAGATTTTATTTATTTATTTTTAGAGAGGGAAGGGAGGGAGAAAGAGAGAAAAAAACATCAATGTGTGGTTGCTGGGAGCTGTGGCCTGCAACCTAGGCATGTGCCCTGACTGGGAATCGAACCTGCGATACTTTGGTTCGCAGCCTGCAATCAGTCCACTGAGCTACACCAGCCAGGGCTAGACAGGACTCTTTTAATATTAATACATCTATGTGTTCCAAATTTTAAATCAAGTATGCATTTGTCTTGTAATCAACTTTTA
The DNA here is from genome assembly GCF_004126475.2 of Phyllostomus discolor. Lineage (NCBI taxonomy): Eukaryota > Metazoa > Chordata > Mammalia > Chiroptera > Phyllostomidae > Phyllostomus > Phyllostomus discolor. The sequence goes on from NC_040912.2 coordinate 88,736,110, forward strand.
ACCATCCCCATGTAGGAACAAAGGCTGCTCCTTCCTCACCCAAACTGACTCAACAGCCCGTGAATCGCACATTCTGCAATCACAACTTGAACTTTCTGTTTCCTCTAAAAGTATGAAAAAAACCCCAGTATTTCTGACATTGTGTTAATAAAGGAGTCATGATTGAAAGCAAGCATTTTAACATATATTTAACTACCCTAATGCTATCAAGAATTATAAGCTTCCTTTATTATTTAAATTAAATATAAACTTTGAAGATTGTAGTAGGTGCTCAGATGTTTGGGATAAAAAGAATCCCCCAAACAGCTATATTATTTATTCAGTAAAAAGAAAGACAGACTAAGCAAAGCATAATTTTCACAGATTAAGTTGTATATTATCTGGTTAAAAACATATGAATCGATGGACTCATTCATTTTAGAGTGGCTAAAAATGGGTTATAAAAGTGTCCATTGGCACACATGTCCTAGCAAGGCATTTCAGGCGTGACTTCATGTGTGTGTTAGGAGTTCAGTACCCTTTGATCAAAGGTACTAGAAATATTCAGTGAGCTTCCCAGTGCCATTTACTTCTTACTAGTTCTGTTTATTCATGACACTTTAGAAATATGTACATTAGCTCTGTCATCGAAGTGGGCATAGTTACATATAAGAAAAGTCACCATATGTGGGGCACAATAAAAAATTGCATTGTGAGGCATGGACTTGAGGAACACTTGCGAAGCATTTTCTTTATTTTATTTTATTTATTTACTTTTAGAGAAAGGGGAAGGGAAGGAGAAAGGGAGAGAAACATCAGTGTGCGGTTGCCTCTCATGCGCTCCCTACTGGGGACCTGGCCTGCAACCCAGGCATGTGCCTTGACTAGGAATCCAACTGGCCACTCTTTGGTTCACAGGCCGACATGCAATCCACTGAGTCAGACCAGACAGGGGGCAGGTATTTTCTTATTTGATGCACCTTCTTCTGGGTTATCTGTTTCCAGATAATCACTTTAAAATTGTACCCTATTCTTATAATCTTTGCAGCAAAGTACTTTTCAATAAGACTGTAGATATGAGCATTTTTGCCATAATTAATATAAGTTATGATTTAATTAAAATTAGCAGTGCCGTTGACAGTAATCGAAACATGGAGGAGCTATTAAATTTTTAGGATATTTTTCTTCTAAATGTTTCATTGGCATAAATCTGTTTAAACAAATAGCATAGAACTGTAAGTCTTTTGTGTTGCAACTTGATACAGCACCTGTTGCTGCTCCCCAAAGAATTTCCTTCCTAATTATGTTTTGTTCTAGATAATATTAAAGTTCATTGACATTCCCATAATACATAACAGGATGTCTGTGTGAAAATTGCCTGGGAGAAATGTTGGCTGAGGGGAGGATGTTAGCTTATATTAAAAAGTAGCCATTAAAGATACATCAATAGAAAAAAAAAGAGTTAATTATATTAGAACTTATCTCACTTCCCCTTTTGGACAGGTTACATTATTATATTCATTTTTTATAACTTGAATTCATCGTGGGGAAATGCATCATCACCTATCTGCCTGAAAACAGGTATCACAAGCAAAAAGAGCAACTGTATATGCTCTTCACCCTTCCCCAAAAAGTACATGTAAACAAAAAATGTGTTTCAAATATATTTTCTCTTCTGGCTGTGAAGGAAAGTTGGAAACTTTGAAAGCCTGTGACAGCATTCAGGCTCTGCCTACACCTGAATGTAAATCAACCCTGATCCCCACGCTTACTGTTTTGTTTTCGGGTGGAAAAAAGCATTTGGAGGGCAGCGAGTTCCGTGCAACTTAATTATAACTGTCAGTGGAAAGACCTACACGGGTACTGTCAGTTCGGGGGGTTTCTTATCAAGCCAGTAATGTGGTACAGCTGTTGTACTAATAATGAAGTTTTAATTAGCTCTCAAAAATACGGAGAGCTTATTGAAAACCTCTGAATTGAATGGTGCATGCCTCGCTGGGAGGCATGAACACGGCCCAGACCTCCCCCAATAACTGTCAAACGTATTTCATGCACATGAGGAGAGAATGGCTGGAAGGCTTACCATCCATCTGAGGGAAACTGTGTGTAGGATGGCTTTAAGAATACCGTTCTTTACGATTTTAGCAAACATGATAGACAGGCAAATGGTTCCATGTATCTGTTGATCTGGGTGGCGTTGTCAGGGGAAAAACACTTTTCAACCCAAGTGTGAGTTATCTTTATTTCAAATGGGAGCATTCTTTATTCATAGTTGTTGCAACCTAACACTTAGGTTTTACTTATAGTTACTGCCTGTTTCCAGTATTCTGACCCATGAGAAATTGTGCCACACTCCTCATCCCTCATCCTTGGGTTGCTCGGAGATTCAAACATTTAAGTAATAGTTGATTTAAACTCCCGCCACTGGAGAATTCTTTTATGTCTTTTCAACACAGCGCGTGGATTGGAGCCAGAAACTTTCTATTCATGCTGCACACGGTGTGTGGTTCGAACTCATATCACTGGCAGTAACCCTTTCGACCCCCGCCCCCTCCTCCCTACACACACACAATAACAATGTTAAGCAGCGGGCAGATTTTTTGTCACAGCAAGAGGAGGGATGAGCATGAGTTGCTGCTAGAAAGATAGTGTCTGTGTTACTGGTACTGCCAACTTTGATTTCTTCTCCAGTCTTCTCTTTTCACCAACCTCTTCTGGCCCCTGCTTTTGTTTTATCAAAGGATGCGCGGCATTGTAGTGCTGTTCTTGTGCATGTTTGTGGAGTGCGCCCGTTAATTAGTTCCTCGCTGTGTGCTGGGTCCTTTGGGAGGCTTAGAGGTTCATGATGCACACAGTTCAGAGGCTGCACAGTGACCCCCCGTGGGCTGGAGGCAGAGTTCCTGAGTGGGTCCAGGGACAGGAAATGGGGCATGGGTGGGAAGAAGTGTGAGCTCAGAAAACAGCACGTACCATCTGTGTGGGGAACTACAAGGCATTGCCTGTGTTCGCATCAGAAGGCACAAGAGTGTCAAGGCAAAGGCACGAGGGACCGTGATTGCAGTTGGAGGGGGTAGTGATGCTTTTTTGTTTGACTCGGTTTTGATCAAATGTTGGGGTGCTAGTGACTTCTCTCAAACTCAGATTACTAAAAGGGCACATGAGTGTGGGGGCGTGGCTGTAGAATCTTATCTTTCAATATTGCTTTAAAAATACTGCTTACAGATATAGTATTTTTTCCTAGGAAATGGGGCTTATTTTATGCATCTTGTAAGTTAAGATTTGGAGAAGACACCAAATGAATTCAGGATTAAAAAAACAAACAAATGCTATAATGCATTTCAGGACACCCGAGCCAGAAAGAGGTAGCTGTGCTGGCGAAGGGTAGCTCACCGCCCCCTCCCCGCTCTGGGGACTGGCTTTGGTAGTGAGGTCGGGGCGGCCCTGAGCATGCGTTAGGGATGGATGGCCTAAGTGGGAGTTAGGGGTCGGTGATCTTTTTAAAGACTCTGCCATTTCTCTTTGAACGGTGTAACATCACCCCTGACTAAAACCCAAACTCTTCCTTGTCAGAAGGCCCTTCCTAGATTGGGGGGGCTGCTTGTCCCTCTGGCCTCATCTCTCCTGCCCCCCCCCCCCCCCCACACACACAGCACCTCTCACCGGCCTCCTGCACCTTAGCCTTTGAGCCGCTGCTCTGCAAAGGGGCGGCCCTTCCTGCCTTGTGACCTTGCTCTGCTCCAGAGTGCCGTTCCTGCTGGTCTCCGCCAGCCTCCCTTCCCCCCTCAGGTCCCGGTCCCAAGTCACTGCCTCTGAGCAGCCGCCACCGGCCCCTTCTGAGTATCCCTGGTCTCTCCTGAACACCTCATTCTGCTTTACCTCACTTTATAACTTTTATCTCATGCGAGCTTTACTTGTTCATTTGTCGTTTTTTAATGTTTTCTTTTTGTTTAAATATTTTATTCATTTATTTTAGTGAGGGGAAGGGAGAGAGAAAGAGAGGGAGAGAAATATCAGTGTGTGGTTGCCTCTCCTGTGCCCCCTACTGGGGACCTGGCCTGCAACCCAGGTGTGTTGTGTGCCCTGACTGGGAATCGAACCAGTGACCCTTTGATCCTCAGGCCAGCGCTCAGTCCACTGAGCCACACCAGCCAGAGCTACTTGTTCACTTGTTGAATACCTTTCTTATCCATCACAAATGACCAGCCAATGGCTGCACCACCCTCCCAATCTCCTGTGGCAGGCGCCGCCCCTTATTACCGCAGACTGCAGTCTATCTCACACAAAACCCCGCTCCCCCATTAATTCTGGTCCCTGCTGACAGTGCACTGGAGTGGGCAGAGAGGGTGAGCTCTTCTTTCATCTTTTTCTCTCTTTTTAAAGATTTTATTCATATTTAGAGAAAGGGGGAAGGGAGGGAGAAAGAAAGAGAAACATCAATGTGCAAGAGATGCATCTATTTTGCACATCAATCCTTTGCCTTTCACATGCCCCTGACTGAGGACCTGGCCCTCAATCCAGGCATGTGCCCTGACTGGGAACTGAGCCAGCGACCTTTGGGTAGTAGGACAATGCCCAACCCACTGAGCCACATCAGTCAGGGCTACTTTAATCCTTTCCTAGAGCATTTAAAACTGTTCTTGACTTTTAAACATGAGAATTAAGCACAGCACTTTATTTAAAATATTGCCAACTGCTATACGTTGGTGAACATTTCTCAAGTTACTTTTAATACTATTTACTTAGTACACTGTAAAGACAAAAATGGCAAGTCCATTTTTTATTTTTGCTTTTTATGAATTCTCTTGTACTTTCTACCAACATTGTAGTCGTGATAATAAAAAATATATAATATTGATGGAACATCACCTATGTTACAATTCTTATAAGATTTTATAAGAAGTAGCTCATTTAATTTTCATACATCCTGTGGAAGCAGCAGCTCCATTCCCCAGATACGAGGCACAGGGACCTGAAATAACCCACGTGGGTTGAAATAGCTGCCCAGCAATGGAGATGGAGTTCAAGCTCAGGCACCGAATACAGAATTCTCCATCACTGTTATGTTTCCCTCATTATTATTCCAACCAGAGGCTTAAAGAATGTTCTTTCTCTACTATCTTCTTGAGAATTAAGTGTACAAGTGAAAACATCTTTGTCATCCTTGGTTTTTCTATTCATGTAATAGTAGAAAAAAAGATTTTTATCATTTTTTTTGAAATCTCAGTGTCCACAGAAGGCTTAGAATTTAGTGTATTTTATTTTCATCTGATGCCTGAAAAGATTCAGTGGATGAAATATTATCCGCAGGTTTGAAAGGCTTTAATAACTCGGGAACGTCTCCAAAGACGTGTTTACAGAGTCCTGGCCTCACGTTTGTGTAATAAACCAGCAGCATCTGAATGGTATCTCTAAGCCTGCTGAAGCTGTGAAGTGAGCAAATTTAATTTTCAAGAGATGTTTATGAGAAATTATTTGTATTACTAGCCAAGTAATTATTAGAACTGACTAGATTCCAGGGAACTCTTTAAAAAAAAATCCTTCCAGAATTTTGAGCCGAACCTGTTTTTTTTTTAAGTTCCATCATACAAAACAATTCTAGTTTTATGCACATGATACTAGAGCTGAAGTAACTGAACCTACAGACCATGTAACTTGCTATAGGGAAACCCAGTAAAACAGTGTTGGTTTTGTCAGAACAAGTCTATGTAAGTTTACTTCTCCATGCCTTATTTATAAAGCAAGGTGAAAAATTAGATGACATCTACCTTGTCTCAGACATTTATAGTTTTGACATTTATGTAAACATGACAGTTCCCCTCCAATGGAATGTTTTATTGGCATCCATCATAAAACATAGCTGTTTTTATAAATCGTCTTCACATCCTGCTCGATTTTTATTGAGGTCTTTCATTCTTGATACGTGTTCATTTTGTTGTTGTTGTTGTTTGTTTGTTTCTTTTGGGGGAGAAGGGGCTCATGACCTGGGTGGGGATGAAAGATGGAAAGCACCATCGATTATGTGCAGCCTGTCGGGGTGCAGTCTTGAGTGGCAGACTTTGGTTCCCCTGGTATGACAGGCAACCTCAGAATCCTGGACCCATTTTTGTCACCCAGTTTTTCATCTTTGCAGCTGTAAATAAAGAAAAATCTTACAATGATGAAAATTCAGGAATATATTTTTTGCCTCTGTTAAGTACAAAGACAAAGATAGATCAGGATAAGAGTAAACTAAAAAGAATTGGCTTAAAGAGGAAGGAATTTGTAAATGAGGACAAAATAAAAAATGTGAAAATCTAAATGGAGCTAAAATCCGCATTAGAGAGAGTGAATTCACGCTGGGTGGAAATGCTATAGAAATTAAATGGATCCTATGAAGTTCCACTTAGGAGTTGAACAGTAATGCAAAGGTTAATGAAAAAGATGTAAAAGTATGAAAATAAAAATAGAACACAAAGGACACCACCAGGATATACAGCTATATCTCTATATAGAAAATAGAGCAGAAGTAGTAAGCAAAGACATACTAGAAATATCAATCAGCGTCTTGGTCTACTGAATGGGGATCAACATGAGGGCTATGAAGATACAGATGAATAAGACAAGATATCTTCTTTGGATAGGTTTAAAATCCTGAAAAATGTTCCTTGCGTTAAGGCCAATTTTACAGTACTTTTGTTGAAAGCTTTCTGTATTTCAGGAAAAAAATATGATAATCCCTTGCCATATTTGTGAACTAAAAATATAGATAATTGAATAACAACATCCAAGATGGATGAAAGGTATAATACAAATTCTCAATAATTTCCAAAAAATTTAAGTAATTATAAAAGTTCTTTACATTAGCCCTGGCTGAATAGCTCAGTTGGTTAGAGTATCCTCCTGTGATATGCCAAGGTTGCAGGTTGAATCCCCTGTCAGGGCACATACAAGAATCAACCACTGAATGCACGAGTGGAACAACAAATCTCTCTCTCTGCCTCTCACTCTCTCTCTCCCTCTCTCTCTCAAGTCAATAAATACAAATTTTAAAAACTTCTGCACATTACTGACAGATTATAATGAAGAAAAATCTACAGAATTTTGGGGGAAACATTTACTTTTCATTAATTCCAGAGCCAGCCAGTTTGTAGTTCCAACCATGAAAACAACAGAAAGATATTCCATAATTTTCAAAAACCAAGGAAAAACACAAGTCATAAAATTTATTCAAGCTGACAGGGAGATGCATAAATACTCACAAATATGAATGAGCAATGCTGCTCAACATGGCTTGAACTGAACATTGAATTTAGATGTATGTTGAATTCAGACAATTTTTGCAAACTTGGTAAACCATGTATACATTAGATAAAAATGATAGCTTTCTGGCAAGGAAAGCTACAAACTGAAGAGATCATAGTATAGAAATGATTTTAAACTTGTAATTCCAAATCACCTTATCCAAGACTCCAAAGAAGCGTTTGCTGCATAAATTTGGGAAGAACAGAAACAAAAGCCTCATTACACTGCCTAGAGTATGTAGGGGTTCAGGGTAGAGTTGATTTTATTGTTCACAGTATTTAGAGACATATGGACCCACATATTACATTTTTCAAAGCCCTTATTTTGAAAATAAGGTGATTAAAAGCAAGCAAAAGAACGTATGTATTTAACAAAATGGGCAACAATGAGCAACAATGAGATCTATGAACACAGCATGGATTTTAAACAATTCACATGCAAATAATTACAAACTTTTTCAGTGAAACACAATGTCAAATGTGTTTAAAATTAAATAATATATTCATAAATATATACCCACTCTATAGTAAAAATCAACATGAAAAAGCAACATATTCTGAGAAGATATTCCAAAAATACCCCCATTATAATTAGATAAATTTAATCAGATAAAACAGCAAGGAGAAAGGAGGAGTTTTCTCATGTAAGCTCAGGAAGCCAGGAGTTGCTGTCTGCATTACTCACTATTGAATTTATACCATCTAGAAGAGTGTCTGGCACATAGCAGACACTCAAAAATGTTTCTTAAGTAAATGAATAATATTTTTAAAACAAAAAAACACCAAAACAATAAAGAGGAGAAAGAAGATCTTATGTCACAAAAATCAGTGTTTATAGGTAATATGTGTGAGTCAAAACTTTAGATGTTAATTAGCATATAATAGTACATCAAAAAGGTAAAATACCTGGAGCTTTTATGGAAATTACTTGCAAAAGAAATCTTTAATGTACCAATATTATATAACAAATCAAGTTATAGACAGAAAAGTAACATTATTTCAAAATTAGGTTAATCTGTCTTCATATGACATATAAACCAGAGAATATATCTTCATTTTAAACATACCTTGATCATTTATTAAGACACAAAGGGAAAAAATGACAGATTAAAAATCAGGTATTATACAAGTCATAGATTTGTACCTCAAAAATAAGCATATAGAAATATAGAACTAAATTTTGAAAATGTATAGATCGCCATAAGTAGCCCCCTCAAAAAGTTTTTGTTAAAAATGGTTCTCAAATCTGTCATTGGAGGACTAGAAACTCAGAATTTGAACAGTCATCGCTGAGAGCACGAAACCTGGAGCTCTGCACCCCAAGACCGTCTGGGTGATGCTGAAAGCTTTATTCGGGTACATGCTTAGCTCTTGTTTAACATAAATTGAACTTTCACTCAAGAATGTAAAAACACAGAAAACTAGGAGGGAAGAATGTATAGGGGGTGAAGAAACATGAATAACTCTTAAAAGACATCTATCACCGTCTTTGGGGACCCCTGGGCTTAGAGGACAGCAGACCACAGAAGGCACGGGACGGCCACCCAGAGGAGAAAAATGGCATTTGATGGAAAAGCGTACCATGGATCCATAGAATTACAAGTGAAAACTGTAAGAATTCAAGCCTTGAAAACCTGATTCATTTATTCCATCATTTATATTTAAAGATGACACTACTAATTTTTAGTGATAAATCTGCCTTTGAAATATTTTAGAATTCAGCTTTTCAGGCATGAGAACGGGTAATATATCTGGGTCACCGGTCATCAGAGTCCGGGAGTCAACTGATTAAAGTTCTGAAAAGGGATTCTATATTGTGTGGGGAGAAATAAGACCAGGCTGTAGAAAGCATTTCATAGGTGCAACTAAGAGGAGGTCAAGGGATAAATAATGGATCCCCTGAATGAATTTAATTCTTACATTTAATCCTTACATCAATTCAGCTGCAAAAGTTTTCATTTTAAAATGTATGTCATAGGCAAGTCATTCATTTGTGAAGTAATCATTTTTTAAAAGATTTTACTTAATTCTAGAAGTTTCTTGAGGCACTGAAGATACGTCTCAAGATGAACAGTTGACCAGAGAACCCGACAGTCCCAGATAGTGGATTTGCACGTGATCATGCCCATAAGGACGGTGTGTGAATGGGAAAGATTACTAGATTGTTCCAGGGCCACTAAGTTAGCAGAGATAGATGACAAGCCTTGAAGGCAAATAAAAGTCCCTGGTAAAGCAAGTTTTTTATTTTTGCATTTACTCACGCAGCAACTATTGTTTTTTATCACCTATTACATGACAGGCGTGAAGCAGAGGGTAGCACGAGCAGTCCGCGAGACTGATAAGATTTTCCCTTGGAAGCTTACATTTAACTGGGTAATATGAATAATAACCTGAACGGCAGTAATGCTAAGTGTATACATATTTGCATATATTATATATATTCTATAGACAATTAGACACATACTTACAGATGATAACATGGAGAAATAAGTGGAGTATGTAAGTGAGCAACAAGACCCAGTTCACCAACAAGAACCTCACAGGAGGTTCAAGGGAGTGTCCTTCCACAAGGTGAAATCTTATCTGTGACACAGGGTGGGAGGGAACCCCCCACCCCTTGCCAAGGACCAGAGGAAGCACATGTCAGGCCGGAAAACAGAGGAGTAAGTCTCTAGAGGTGAGAAAGGCTTCGGCGATTCAGGCCCAGAAAAGGGCGAGTGTTGGAAATGAAAGCGAGGGTGGCCAGGAGGGGTCGGATGCAGCAGCGAGATCGCAGAAGGCTTTACGAAGCCATGAACAGGAGTTTGCATCAACTCAAGGATAATCAGAAAACCCCTGGAGAACTCACACGGAGGAGTGACATCTGATTTATATTGTTAAAAGAACACTCTGGCCACTGTTGCTGAGAGCGAGTCAGAGAGAGCCAAGAGTAGTGAAGCACAGGAGCCGACCGAAAATCCATTCGTTCAGGCAGCGAAGATTTACTGTGTACCTGTCCTATGCCTGGTGACATTTAAATTTTGGATGACATCATGATATTGGCAATCGATTAGTAAAGGTCAATCAGAACAATGACAAGGCAAATACTTGAGAGATAATTCATTCTGTCCTTGTAGTGTATGTATATCATTGAACCTGAAAAGAAAAACGTTCCCTTTGACACACAGTATTTATTCACTTGCAGCTAACGTGGAAGGGAGAGGAAGCCTGAGGAGCAATGGAAGAGTGAAAAAATGGCACGTGTTGTCTGTGTGGTGTTGTCAAAGCGCCTTCTCTTCCGGGGCATCTGTGAGCCTCACAGTGCCGTCCTGGGATTCAGTGAAATGTTTCAATCCTGTCACTAGTACTGAGCACAGGTGTGGGCAGACACGAGTGCAGGTGTAGACAACACCATGTTTTTTGAGGGAGGCTCGGTCCCATACTCACGGGGTTTACACTCACGTGATGAACACAGACGTTGCACCTATTACCAGACTAACAGGGTCTGTTTGCCTGCACCCACCAAAGCCCGATAGGACAGGAACTGGAGTTTGCAGCAGAGAAAGTAGGAGTTTATTATCTGAGGAGATGGCACCATGCCGGAGTCACAGGTAAGCCGGTGCTCAAAGACCTGGCTCCCCGATGCCTTCCAGGGCACGGGTTATGCAGGGAAAACAATCGTTAAATATGGGGACTGAAGGAGTTAGGGCCACGGTCAGGGTTGTGGTCTCTTCTGATGGGTTGGTGCTGGGGCAGGGAGTAGCTGATCAGCACACCCGGTCCAGATGTCTCTCTGTCTGGTACATTCTGCTTGCCTGGGTCTGGAGCTGGAACACAACGGAGGCTGAGATGTCGTTGTTAGTTTGAATGAGAACTCTGTCTCTGGTCAGTAGACCGAGGCTTTGTTCCTAAGTTTGTTTAATGTGGACCAGGGCCTCATCGTCCTGGGGACTTAATGGTTCAGGGAGTGGACGTGCAAGAGAGAGAGGGAGGTGGGTGAGTCTGGGTGCTAGGTGAGGCCAGTCGGAGTCAAAAGAAAAACAAAAAGAAAAGGTCGGATTAGAGAAATAAGCGTGCTTACATACAGCAGGGACAGGGGAGTGTGGGGACCGCTAGAGCGTGAGTGGAGTGCCACTCAGGACTTGGAGGAGAAAGCCACATCTAAGTGCAGACAAATGATGAGCAGAACTCACTGAGCCAAAGAGGGTCAGAGAGGAAGCGTGGAGCAGAGTACTTTGTACGTGAGGAGGCACGCCTCAGAATGAGAGTATAATCATTATGACCATTCTGAAACCGTGTGAGCCAAATTAAGATTTATTTTCCTAGTTTCCTTTAAACGTTTTACAGCTCTCCATATCAAATAGGCCCTTTCCAAGCAGCGCCTCTGGAGGTTTAATCACTCAGAAGAACATGATCGGTAGTCTGGTGAGAATTTTTACTGTCTATTTAACATCATACTCACCAACTTCAGAAAGATATTTACATGGAAAAGTTTCTACAAAAATCATTAAATTAGTTAAGTTAACTGCACTCTGTTTTGTATAGTTGGATGCTGAATTATGTGATGGTTAGGAAAAAATAAGATGGTTAGAAGAAGCAGAATAATGTCAACAAAATGGAATTATATTTTCATTCCGAAATGTTGACGTTCGTTACCCTGACACCTTTGCCTGCTCGCATGTTCATCCTTCTAACAGTCTCCTGTTTCTATCAGATATAGTTTTTATTTCACTCTTTGCATAAGAAAAAATACTTTTAAAGACAGTCCTTGTGTTAACAGCAGGAAGCAAGAACAACATGGAGGCAATCATCAAACATAAGCGAGTGCATGGGGAAGTCACAGGACTGACTTCTACAAGGGTGGACGAAATATGCGCCATTGCTCAGAGCTCAAAACTGAGACAAATCTGGCAGAACAAAGCTGTCTGTATCTGATGGCACAAAAGCACACAGTCTGCCACCGTCTGATTCTAGCTCTTTCTTCTACCTCTCCCTGAACAAAACAGGAGCAAAACATGAAGAGTGGAGATGATAAATGGATAACTTTCATTATTTGAGGTTTTAATCTTATGTGGAATGTTGCAGCAATTATTCGTATTGCCTTCAGAACTTCTTTTGCAAGGAAAGCAGTATAGTTGAAGAGGGACCTAAAAGGTAGAAATGATAACATTTGTCATTTTTAATTGCCAGATTCTCTTAGACGGTGCTTTATTAGTGTTTTGACAATGGACCTATCATGGAAGAGATTGTTTTCAACATTAATCGTACGCTAAGCATTTCAGTAATACTTGTGCTAATTTCACTCAACGTAGAAATTGTTGTACTTTATTAAGCTATTTTTTTACTCTATGTGTGTTTGTGTTTTCTTTAGCTTTCCTAGATTTCAAGAATACAGGCATTCAGGTGTGAATTGCTCTAAGACAAGTTTTTGTAAACAACCCATTTTTACTCTGTTGGCCTTTATATAAAACTTCGATGGATTATGTCTTAATGCACCCCTCAACCCTGAAATCTAAGTTGATTTAAAAAGGGAGAATATAAAGTCAGAAGCCAAAAGAGGATTTTCTTGTCCATCTCATAGGATTTGGGCACCCCTTTTCCTAACCTTTCAGAATTCATTCGCCTCTCCGGTTCTCCCTGCCTCTGTTCACTTTCCACTTTAAGAAAATAAGAAATATTTCTTATATCTGAGTATCACCCAACCTCACTTTCAGAGCTGCCAAAATCTGCCCTCCTAATGCTTCTATTGTTTTCTGTTGTCATCATTTAATTTTTAAGTGGCCAAACAAACAAAGCTAATTGCAGTACCATCATTATCATTGGTAGTTCCATGACTATTCACACTGGTGAGCTCCTCTCTGCAGTGAGATTTAGTCTTTGCCCTGGGAACGCAGGGCAGGGGGAATATGGGAGACTATGGGGAGTGTCTGACCCATAAACGTTTGTTTTCTCATTTTTAATCCAATGTTCTAGCAGTTTCTGATTACTCACTTCTCAAGTGAATTCATACTCTTACATTTTTTTCTTTTATACAAAACTTACTCATAATCAGCTGTTTCATTCTGAATGGCCTCCCCTTATTAAATGGAGTGTATGTTAGCATAGGATCATTTTCTAGTTGAATCGCAACCATCGCGCCTTGATTACATGTTATCATTTTATATTTACATCCCTTTATTAAAATCAGAACTCTTTGTTCTTCTTTATCACATAGTCTTGTGGAGGAAACAGAGACCGCAGCTAGGTTTTCCGAAGCCCTTTCCCGGCACATTATCATATAAATTACTGGGCATGTCTGTATTGATTATACTTTCCTCATCACTCCCCATATCCTTCTTGGTGCCTGGCTGTATAATTTTATCTGGGACTTTTTCCCTCTCTCTGATTCTAATTTAGATCTGAGTCTCACTGATGAAACTGGCAAGTCTCCAGGCGGACATCTTCCTGGTCCTCATTAGAAGCTCTCAGGTACCCCAGCCAAGCGCCCATCACTCTGGGTTTATTCATGGGATAAAAAGCCAAATTACATTAAAGTGCTACCCGCCAGCAATTTGGTCCGAGTTTCATACCACAGCATCCTTTATCTTCCAAACTTCCAACTGGAAGCAAAGATGATGAAGCCAGCTGTGCCCCGGGGTTCTTCGTGTCCAAAAAAAAAAAGGACAAAGGGGAAGGTAGCGCCCTCGTTTTGTCTTCTATCAATGCGCATTCAGAGGCTGTCTTCAGATCTCTAAATTTAGTTTTATTTTGTACAGCATTTTTATTCCGGCCTCTTAAAAATAGTCTATTAAGTCTGGATCATTGCCCTGGGTGTTGAATGAGAAGATAGGCGGAATGGTGACGTCCCAAAGCCCCACAGACAGTTTAAGGCAGAAGAGATGAAGAATCCAGGTCAGACACCTTGGTTTCCACCACTGTCTTTTCCACACAGAAATAGATCCTCTTCATGTTTCCTGTCAACTGCCACTGACATCGTCTGTGTCACCCACAGATGCCATGATTTGGAGTGTTTTTTTTTTTTCTTTTTTTAAGATTTATTTATTTATTTTTAGAGAGGGAAGGGAGGGAGAAAGAGAGAGAGAGAAACAGGAATGTGCAGTTGCTGAGGGCCGTGGCCTGCAACCCTGGCATGTGCCCTGACTGGGAATCGAACCCGCGACACTTTGGTTCGCAGCCCGAGCTCAATCCACTGAGCTACACCAGCCAGGGCTGGAGTGTTTTTCTATCAAACCTCATTTAAAAAGCTATAATTAACTGTCTACCTTTGCTTCACCAAGCAGGTATGGTTCAGTCAAAATTTCTGATAAATGTGAGCTACCAGAAGTTATTTAAAGAACTTGAACCCAGCCCAAAGAAACGAATCTCCACACTTGCACTCATTCTTAGCTAAATAAAGGGAAACTTTTCTTTAGGTTTTTGAATATTTTGGTAATGGCAGTGACTTTTTTCCCTAACCCGGGAGACCTCACTCACACACCTCAGAGCCTGGCAACAGTGTGCTCAAGTCTGGTCAGGCATCATTAATGGATGTTAGTCCTAGAATTAAAAGACAGACAGATGTGTACAGTGTTTTACCCAGGACAGTAGCTGAAAATGTGAAATATCTTAGGTGAGACAAAGTCAGACCTGACTAAGAAGATAGATTTCACAGAAATCCTCTGCGTAGCTGAAATATCAATTATGGATGTTGTTTTGGCAAGTTGAGTGGATGAATTTTACTAGTTTATCTTTCTGGTGAATCTTTTTTTTGGAGTAAAATGACATTATGGAGGGTCTCCTCACTTGACTCTGACAGACCCAAGTGGGCCAATCGCTTAAAGGGTGGTAAGGACAAATCCACAGAGCTAAGCAACCCCAATCAGGTTTCCCACGGAAACCGCTGTCATCACGACCCTTGCCAACCTGCCACTCTGGGAAGCCGCCTATCTAGGAAGCTGACAGAAGAGCTTGTTTTCTTCCCTACGTATCACGACTTGTGTGTTGCCGACAATGCGTGTGACATAATTTTACATAACGTCATACACATTCTAATCCCTGTTGTCATTTGTACCCATCTACTGATGCTTTTGCAAATATATGACTTCCGGTCTCTATTGCTACCTCATGAACCACCCCAGAACTTGGTAGCTTGAAACAAGGACAACAGTCATTTGTTCATGAATTTACACTGTGGGCAGGTTGGGGGCAATGGCTCCCTGCTGCTTCCTGTGATGTCAGGTGGACTGGCTCGGACTGGGAGGCTGCAGCCTCGTGTGGGAGGTGCCCTCACATGGCTGACAGTAGCTGAGAGCTCAAGGAGCCCCTCGGCTCCTCTTCATGTCTCTCCATTGGTCTCTTGCCATCTTAAATAGTCCCCGCGTGTCCCTTTCCAATAATTCTATTGGTTGAAGCAGTCACAGAGCCCACCCACTTCAACAGGCAGACACATAGGCTCCACCTCTCAGTGGGAAGAGGGTCAAAGAATCTGTGGTCAACTTGAATTCGCCAGGGTGTTTTACCTTAGGTTAAGAGATGAGAAATGAGGAAGCGTAACAAGTTAAGGTGACCGCCTGTCCAGTCTTCAGACATTTAGCCATCGTTCACCAAAGCTCTTGCCAGACAGGAAGTTGACAATGACATTAGTGATTTAATTTTTTTACATGTAAATTATACAACTTGAGCAAGTAAAATGACTACTTACAAAATATTCCAAGTATATAGTTCGGAATGGAGGTTTCTTGTTTAAGACTCAGACTTGGACTCTTTAATCTGTATACGTGGAAAGAGAGCCAAGGCTTTGTCGTTGAATCGTATATATACATTCTAGGGAAGGCTCACAGTGTCAGAAATTGGTAGGAAAAAATATATGTATTGCCCATAGGAATGGTTTACACATAGGGCATTGTATGGTCTGGTGTGTATATATATTTTTTTTTTCAATGAAAACAAATGTACTTCATATCTTCTTTATTTGTTTTCTATGCCTGTATTTTTAATTTTTAATAGAAGTTTTTGGGGGGTTCAGATTTCAAGTGTATGACTCAATAAAACCTCATCTGCACACGGCCTTCACGTGCCCATCACCTCAAGCATTTTATTATCTGTTTCTGTGCTGGGAGGAAGAGGGCATATTTTGCTTCTACCTAAGACTGATAGATAATGAGCTATTTCATATGTGGTTGCATGGCGATGCACAGGGCAGCCTCCTACATTCCGTTCAGTTTATTTAATTTGGGGCTTTGGATTTTATAGTTCTGATGGACAGATCTCTTCCAGAGAACATTTGTAATGCTAAAGAGAGAGAATCAGAAATGCAGTGGTGTGGTGGGGGAGGGTGTGTGTGTTTTCAAGAGGGACACAAATTTCCTCTCCTCGAGCAGAAGCACGTGCGGGTTAAGAGAAGGACCTTTCGAAGTAGGAGAGTGGATGACCGCCTCAGTGCCGAGCTAGCTCCCTGTCTGGCCAGAAGTTTGGGGAAGGATGGATAAATAAGTGCTTGAAGACTGGATAGGCAGCCACTGCAACCTGTTATTCTGCCTGTCTCTTTAGTATGGCCTTCCAGGGATCTAAATATCACCCCTGTCATCCTATAGATCTTCCTTCAGGAATTATTCATGTGTCTGTGAGTGCAAGACCAAGACTCTAAACTCCCATCGGCTTACACACGGCTGAATTAGAGTAACCCTGAACAAGATGTAAAAAGCTGTCAGAGGTGACTCCGTCTATGTTTGGGAAGACAGATATTCACCAGCTATATGAACACTTCAGAGAAGTTAACATTTCGTCTGTCCTTTCAGCTTTGTTCTCGAATGTGTGTTGATTATTTATGTGGAGACGACAGCGGCTATTGTGTGCAGAAACTGTGGAGGTCTGCTGGTGGCTAAGCCAGCCACTGCCACGCAATTACCACCCATCCATGACCTCATACCCCACCCGAGCACCTTTGCCAACCATGTCCTCCAAACGCTTCTACAGTTTACCTGGAAAGAGCACGGAGTAAACAATATTTCTTCTGTCTCCTAAATTTCCAGTGACATATTAAAGCCTTTGGGATATTTCAGTGTCCCGGGCAGCTGTTCCTTAACCCAGGTCAGTCAACAAAATAAGGGCCAAATTGCTTTATATGGGAATCAATACCCTTCAAAAACCTGTCTCCATATCATTTCCAGATTAATCTTCAGTTCCTAATCCATCTTGCAACCTCGGCTTTAGCGATTTTTAACTCTATGGCTGCTTTGTTCTCTGTTGTCCTTTTAATGAGTTGTTTTCTCATGCCTTGATCTTTTTTGCACACACAAGTTTCTGAGCTTGGAACGTTGCTACCCCTGTCATTTACCATGAAACCTAAATTGGTTTAAAGTGACGATTTTGGACAGTTTCCTCAAGCGTACATCCCCTTTCCAGTGTAAGTTTTGCCTTTTATTCTGCTTTTTCTTCCCTGGTACATATGTCTGTAAGGGCAGGTAGTAAAATGTTCTTTATACTTAATTGGCTTGCCTCTCGGAAGAATATTGTTTTTGTAGGTTATCTCTATGTTCCCATCAGCACCATATAATCGGTGTTCCATAAATATGAAGGAATTGCAGTTGCTGATGGCCGACCTTGACTGGAGAGTATTTAATAATTGAGCGGTTGAGGATTCTAAAGAAATCCTTGAAAACGCTACGGAAACCGTCAATCCCTAAGCTGGCCTTGCCTGCATGCCTCCTTGCCGAGGCAATCGTAGGCTCCAGGTGTTTGAAACTCCTGCAAAGGATTCCTTGATGTTTATATTGGACTTGGACCCGTGTCTGTAGGGAACGGCATCCTTCTTGCACGGCAGTACTTCTGTATCATAATGAAAGCACAAATGGCTCTAAATCTAAACTTCCGTAATGCCTTTAAGACATTTATAATTTATTAGGCTTTCATTTTTCTTTATTTGAAGCCATTTTTTTTTACATTGCAAAGCCTTCCACATCAAAGCCATGTTGACCTACTGACTGGGAATCCCCTGTGATCTGAAGGCATAAATAATGAGGAAGGTGACAAGAGTTTGCGTGTTGAGTGCACTAAAGCCTCGTAACCCCATGATGTCTATCTGTAGTTGTAAAAACACAAGATTGGCACTGCGTGATATAATGAATTTAGAGCCATTCGGAAACATATTAAAACATTACTGGATGAAAGATAGCTCTTAGGTGAATGCAATGGTATCATGGACACAATTTTTGAGAGAAAAGTGGTTTTCTTTTTTTAAAAAAGTGGAATGCCATGGGCTACCCTCCCACTGTCCATGTTTCAAATGTTAACCTAGTGTCTCCTGGCACCAGAGGACGTGATGGTGGGCTTGGGCATACCAAGCCCTGGCAGAATCAATGCCCCATTCTCCTTCCTTCATTGTAACTGTGAGACATAATCGAAGTTACTAAAGTGTTTGTCTGTGGAGAACTTAGCATAAGAACAGTGCATTTTCACTGCTGCCAGACACCTAGATATGAACTCATAATTTAAGTAAGACCTTGGGTGGTCGGTTTGCTTCCTTCCAGAGCTGCGTGTTGCTCTCTAACCTGAAGGTTGGGATGGATTGAGATGCGGCATGCCGTAAACATAGACAACTTTAGGTCTAGGAAACAAGATGAGCTTCGGTGGGAGAAGAGGGTGCAGAATCACACTAGAAGTCCAGACTGATTAATCTATGTCTACAACATACATAACTCCATCTGCCAGCCTTTGGTTTTCTATGATGACAACCTATGGAAGCCTGACTCTGCCCCTCCCCCACTCACTGCTCACCTACTCACATCCTCAAAGGCAATGTCTGTTTCTGGCTCCTGCTGGACCTACTTTCTGTTTCCACCTTTTATCTGGATGACACCTACTTGTCCCTCATTGTGAAGTCCACTTATATCTACTCTAAGAAGCCTTCCTACAGTCAGTTGAGGTATGCCACTTTAGTTCGTTCTTCAGAATGTCTTGTGAATATCTTTCTCCAGTTTAACACTTCGCATTATAATAACTCCTTCATCATATGTCTCAGCCACTATATATACTTTCAAACTCTCAAGGGCTAGACTGTGTCTTCATAGAAAGGGATCGATAAAAGTCTGTCCGCTGATAGACAAACCAAGCAATGTCAAGTGGAATAGAAACTAACCCCCAGCCAAGTGCATTGTCCTTAAGCAACTCTGATAATTGGGTCAACTGGCTGCATTTCTTCTTTGTCATAACTGTAATTTGATAAAATGATGAGTTCTAGATAAATAGAAAATAATCACTAGTCAAAGATTTGGTTGATTAATTGTGTGGATCTTTAAGGTATTAAAGCTGGGCTATGGTGCATTTAGGTAGTTAAATATACAGGGAGTGTTTGAAAGTATATGTTAAAATGTTTGGGGGGAGATATAAAAAGTAGGTGATGTCTAGCAGAGAAATAACCATAAACCTTTCAGCCTATTGGTCCTGATGGACAGAAATTGGTTTCATGTATAAGGTAAGTAAACTCAGGTGCTGAGTGTCTCTGTTAGACGAAATAGTCAAGTCTCGTCAACTTAAAAAAACCCTCACAGAGGCACTGGCATGGTGTAGCTCAGTGGATTGAGCACAGGCTGTGAACCAAAGCATTGCAGGTTCTATTCCCAGTCAGGGTACAAATGCCTGGGTTGCAGGCCATGGTCCACAGCAACCGCACATTGATGTTTCTCTCTCTCTCTCTCTCTCTCTCTTCTCTTTCTCCTTTCTCTCTCTAAAAATAAATTAAAAAACCCTCACAGAAGTATGAAATAACTGAGTAAATAGAAAAAAAGCCCACCATGACACTGAGCAGTACCAAATAATCGATTTTACCTATTTTTCACGTTTCAGATACTTTTTCTAGTACTTCTTATTGTCTAAGTAGAGGGTGTTGGAATCAAATGTCATCCACAGCAGGAAGCAGCCAAGGCAATGGGACAGGTGCACCATGTGTAAATCTGGAGGCCAGCATTGTCCAACTATGCTGGCGTTTTAGAGATTCCTGGTACAAAAATACAGCACAAACACTCACAATTTTAAAATGTTGCTACTAGTCCTGACTGGCATGGCTCAGTGGATTGAGTGCTAGCCTGTGAACAAAGGGTCACCAGTTTGATTCCCAGTCAGGGGCACATGCCTGGGTTGCGGGCCAGGTCCCCAATTGAGGGCACGTGAGAGGCAACCACACGTTGGTGTTTCTCTCCCTTTCTTTCTCTCTTCCTTCCCCTCTCTCTAAAAATAAATAAATAAACTCTTAAAAAATATAAAAATAAATAAATGTTTGTACTCAATGAAAAATATTTTACAACGCTGGGGTCGAACACTTGCTGTGTGTGGCTTGTGAAGACAGAGAGCTACCCGAAGATGTTTTGTGGCAGAAGCTAACACAAGAAAGCTTTCCCTGCAGAAAACTGGATCCCACGTGTGACTTTCTTGCTGGGTACACACAAACCGATTTTTTTTCTTGTCCTTTGGGAAACGCCCTCTGTCTGGAAACATTTGAGAGCTAACGTTTGCCCTGACAATTTTCTCTGACCTTTCTTGATACAAATCGGTGACGACAATCTCTCACCTCTCTTTTCTTCTCAAGCGGTCTCTGAGAATGCCAGGAGCCCCGCCCCACCCCACCCCACCAAATCAATCGACCATAGTCAAAGTGCAAATCCATGAGAGATATAGTTGTGTATGTGTGGTATGTTTTTAAGAATTTTATATGTTTCTCTGGAGATTAGAGAAGGAAATCTTTGAAGCATGGCTCAATTTTCCCCCATAATTTTATTTGAGGAAGATATATATGTTAATATCCAGGAGTACAACTAGTGCATGTCAATTACAAATGGTTTTGTGTGTATAAATTTTCATTAGCGCTGCAGAAATGAGTTAGAGCTCCTAAGTAATGGTTCTTAAAATTAATCATATAAGACACGTGGAAGCTCTAGTACTCTTTGTGGAAGATCATTAAAAACTTGAGATGCAAAATTAACTACAAACTGTACATAACTTATCGCTCACTCAGAAATGCTCTCATTCTGTATTGTAGTGTAAATTCACAATATTTCTAAAGGTTTGGGGATGTATGAGATAAAACAAAGACTATCTACTGTGACTGAATTAGCCAGAGGGTACATTTAAAAAAATATTTCAATTTTCATTTATATCTTAGCAAATATAAAAAATACAGAGCAAAGAAATAACTCAGAAATAGGATCTAAGGTATTTATGTATTGATTTGAGTTTTCAAGTTGGAGAATTTTCTGAGTATTTGCTTTTTCCTAGTAAACTAAGATTTTAAGCACTTCATTTAATTTTTAAAATGTATTGATTATTATAGAGAGAGAGAGGAGGGAGAGAGAGAAGAGGAGAGAGAAAAAAGGAGACGAGAGAGAAATCTATTTGTTGTTCCTCTTTTTATGCATTCATTGTTGATTCTCGTATGTGCCATGACTGTGGACTGAACCACAGCCTTGCTGTGCTGGGACAATGCTTTAACCAACTGAGCTACCTGGCCAGGGGCTCAAGCAATTTATGTTAAATCATTGGTGCTCCTGGAATAGCTTATTTAAAAACAAAGTAGGACTTTAAAAATAAACTCAACAGCCTAAGGAAGTGAAATTGTTACAGTACAAAGGGGTGGGGGGGGGCAAGGGCAGCTGAGGCAATATACTATTACCCGACAGGAAACCCCCAGGTTCGTTATGTCCACCGCCAGAGGAAAGACATCTCTCAATGCCCGAGATTCGTGAAAAGGAAAGGAATTTATTATTCATTTGAAATAACACAAACTAAAGTTCCCCACGAATGCACACAGTCCTCCAGCACCCTCCACGTGGCAAAAGGGAGCACTTCCAAAGACTCGTGGTCCTGACTCTCACCCAAGCCTCATGGTCCCAACCAAGACACCAAAAGCCACGGTGGTCCTAAACAGACGCGTGGTCCCAAACAGAGAGACGCCCCATGGCTGCCGCGCCTCCGTTTAAATCCCAGCGCCGATCTTTCTCTGCAGACCCGTTTCCGGCTCCTCTCACCATTGGCTACAGCTGCTTGCATTCTGGGCAGGTGTGCCCTATGTGTGGAGCCAATTATCTCCAAGCTCTTCTGGGCCCTATTCCAAATCCCTATTTGGGATCCCTCTTGTGCTGCGCCTGTTACAAACCTATGGGGGAAGGGGTGTTCAGAGGTGGGGGGTGGAAGGGTGTTGTACATGTGTGTTTATTTTACTGATTGTATAACTATGCTATTACAGTTACCAGCTGCATTAAAAATACTACACATGAGTTCGCACCTAGACTATCAGCTGATTCTCAAAATAGAAACCTTACAGGCAAGAAGGGGCTGGGGAGAAGTATTAAAAGTCATGAAAGGCAAGGGCCTACATCCTAGATTGCTCTATCCAGCAAAGCTCTCATTTAGAATGGAAGGGCAGATAAAGTGCTTCCCAGATAAGGTCAAGTTAAAGGTGTTCGTCATCACCCAGCCCTTATTATATGAAATGTTAAAGGGGCTTATCTAAGAAAAGGAAGATAAAAATATGACCAGTAAAGTGACAATGAACTCATAGCCCTTAAAACCAAACCTTAAAAATAAATAAGCAAACAACTAGAACAGAACATAATCACAGAAATGGCAATCACATGGAGGGTTATCAGCGGGGATGTGGGACGGGGGGAGAGGGGGGAAAGGTACAGAGAATAAGAAGCATAAATGGTAGATAGAAAACAGACAGGGGGAGTTAAGAATAGTATAGGAAATGTAGATGCCAAAGATCTTGTATGTATGACCCATGGACATGAACTAAAGGGGGGAATGCGGGTGGGAGGGGGTGTGCAGGTGTAGGGGAGTGAAGGGGGGAAAATGGGACAACTGTACTAGGCGGTAATTAATAAAATACATTTAAAATTATCCGATATTCAGAACCTATTTTCTCTCAATCTCTGTGGTAAGCTAGTCTCCAAGATGGCCCCCCATTGCTCTACTGCCTTCCAGTCCTCATGCCTGCTGCCCATAACTCAGCCAGGGCTTGCTGTGACCCTATAGAGTTTGGCGTCCAGGAGGCGGACACTGTGCCACTGTTCCAGTCTCTAAACCTCCAAGGCCTGGCCCTCCTCCACTTGGTGTTTTGGAGATTCCTGCGACCCTTCGTAAGAAATCCGATCGATCTGCTGGAGGAGACCCACCAGGGACACAAGATTGTACGAGATAGCCGTGTCTGCTAAGACACTGAACTAGATGAAGAGATTATCTTGATGTCTTCACATTTTGCCAAATTCATGCCCAACTTCCTGACTCACAGACTCTTGCTGAAAGTAAGAAAAGGGCTGTAGTTTGAAGCCTGTAAATTTTTCAGTTTTTTGTTGTGCAGCATAACCCAAACAATCTCCTTTTCCTCAAAACGAAAGTCCCAGGTTTACTGACACACCCATTAGCAATCATTTATTTGAGCATTAGAAAGCTGTTTTGGGGATTGTGTAGAAAACGATGTACAGCAGTTACATGTTAAAATACCACCCGCCCCTTATTTCACTGGAATGTTGGGTCAATTACTCTTCACTTGCCTTTTCTCCCCTTCTTATTTCCCGCCACGGACACTCCAGTGAGGAAACTGTTTGTGTCAAAATTCTCCGTCAGCTCCTCATTGTAAATTCGATTGAACACATTTAAGTGAGTAGTTTTTCAACCTGCGTGTGCAACTAGACACTTTCCTTCAATCCCAGATTCTTACGTATCTTCTCCCTTAATTTCTCTTCTTTGCCCAGCTGTGCTCCAGTTCCTTTGTACCTGCCTTTTCTAGGGAACCTTGGCATCTCCCAAAGGTCCATTGACCATTCTCCCTGCCCCCCACCAGCATTCTTCTCAGTTAATCTTATATTTAGGCCCACAGCCTCAAGCACACCTTGTCGCTTCCCAAACCGCGGTCTCCTTCCCGTCTTCTTTTGCTCTGCTCCAGACCTCCACACCCAGCTGCCTACAGTTCAAGTTCATCGGACTTGACTCCAGGGGCCTGAACCCAACTGCTCCAAAGAGTGCATTCTCCCTGGCACCCTGCCCCAGGCCAGACTCCCAGCTCTTCCTGTTCTGACTGGAAACTTGGAAATGGAGCATCCGGTCACATAGGCAGACACAACGATACGGGTCTTGACCCCTCCCCCTTTTCACACTCCCTGCACGTAACCTTTACTCTGGGATCCTGACTTCAATGTGCACCCGAGGTTTAACTTTAGCAGTCAGGCTCATTGCTACCTAACTGGCTTACCCGGTGGTGTAGGGTGGTTGTGGCGGAAGAATGCACAACAGTTCCCAGCTGAGTATGTCCTGTGTGCATGGCTGTCTGGAGCCTCCAACCAGCTCTGGGTGGATGGGCTGAGGAAGAGAAGCAGAAAAGCTAGGACGAGGGCAGGCCCTCTGGCAGTTTTCCTGTGTCTCAGTCACACACCCGACACCCAGAGGACCCACCAGTTAGTGCAGGAGTGGAGAGCTGCGATGGGAATTTTGCCAGAATTGAGTACCCACAACAAGTTCCTGGCAACCTGCTCCGTGTGCAGAGGCGTTTGCCATAAAAGCAAAGTGGTCCCAGGTAGGGAGCTTCTGGACGGTAACCAGCACCGAACCCCTTAAGACAGCATGCCTGTGGCCGGAGGGGGCGGGGTGGAAAGGAGGGAAAGCAGTAGCTTTTCATCTATTTTACATTTACGCTCAAGTAGTCGATTACAGATCAACTGTATTTTCCTTTAGCATTTGGGGTCACGTCTCACAACTAGATTCGTTCATCTGTAATTTCAGTACCGTTTGTCAGTCTTAACTGGCTCCTGGTGAACTTAACAAAAATGGAGGTTTACCGAGTGTGCCATCGGGAGCCGCCTGCCCCTCAGAGGATCTGCAGTGCTGTCCAATGAACGTTATCTGTCGCCTGCTGATTCTGTCATTGTAAACACCTCTACAATTGATCTGATATTCTTTATTGTCTGCTTTACCCTAGCTCTGTTACGATACGACTCCAGTGTGTTGAATCATTTCCTTAGTAGCTTTTCTGCTTCCAGTCCTGACCACCTGCCAGTCGATTCATCCATAGAGACCCTTCCAAAAGGTCAATTATCAGTTTACAGGACCCTCCCTCCACTCCCTGTGCCCCCACCCCACACCACTCGATGCCCCTCAGTTCTGTCTAGGATAAACCTGAAGTTCAAAGTTCTTCGAGTGGCGGACAGGACTGTGTATCCAGTTAGTCCCCAGCCCGCATTTCCATTCTCACTACTATCCTGTCTGCACTTCCATGCCCACCCCCACACACCATGCCCCCCTTCCGTTCTGGTGAACTTCGGGGATTCCTTCCAAACTCCCCTGGGGCAGCACCACCCTCAGCTCTTTCTGAACCTCCCTCAGAGCTCCGAGCGCCTATTCATTCTGCTGTCCCTGCCCGCAGGGCCTCCTGAACTTGGCACCCTCTGGAGCTGCCCCGCTCCCTCCTCCGCCCGCCCTGAGGTCTGGGGCAGCTGGGCTGTCTTTCTCATCCACCGAGGAGCAGGCCTCCCCCTCAATAGCAGGCGCGGAAGGAATAGCAATCCATTAGCCGGTGAACAAATGAGTCTCTTAGCCTCCTGATAAGCTGTTTTATTTTATATTCTAAAACCATCCTTCAGGAAATACAAAACCCAATAAATGCTGTCCTGATGAAATTGTAATAATAGTAGTAGTAATAGTAGTAATAATAGTAATGTTGATTTATCTCTGGGACTGTACCATCATCAGTACTTTGGTAGAATAAAAACTGGTTTTGAAGATCTTAAACTGAGGTTAAAAAACAGGAAAATCAGCCCTGGCTGGCATAGCTCAGTGGATTGAGCGTGGGCTGGGAACCAAAGTGTCCCAGGTTCGATTCCCAGCCAGGGTACATTCCTGGGTTGCAGGCCATAACCCCCAGCAACCGCACATTAATGTCCCCCCCCCCTCTCTCTCCCCCCTCCCTTCCCTCCCTAAAAATAAATAAATAAAATCTTAAAAAAAAAAAAAAAAACAGGAAAATCCATAAAGTGCAAATGGCAGCTATGGACCAAAATATAAATAAAGCAATAATGCAGAAAAATAATTCTCTATAGTGCCTAATTCACCCCAGCCATAGTGGCGACTCCTGAGTAAAAGCCCTATGCCCAGTGAAGTTTTGTGTTTCCATAGAAAACAAAATACACAAAAACTTCTTTGCAGGTGTTTACTGAGAATAAAATATCTCTGTGTCCTTTTAATGTGGTCTTAAAAATAGCTTTCTGTGTAATTACTCAGTTATTCTGAAGACAGGGATGAGCACACAGGGAGGTAATTAAGGATTAAATACCATTACAATGTATCAATATTATAAATAATTGAGCATATTCTGTGTGTCCTACAAAATGGATCTAACTTAAAGCTGAAAAATAAAATTAAAGGCAAAGGTAATGAGTCAAAGGAAAGCGCTTTTCTAAGATTGTATCTTTGCTCTAAATCCTTTATGGATTTTCAATAGCAAAACATTTAACGTTAAATATTTGATGACTGTGTTACAATCCAAAGGGAATGTGAGGACTTACTTAGATTGGATTCTGCAAACTGAAAGACAGATGGTGTCACGTGTATCAGAAGCTTGAGAAAATATCAGGATTTGAAAAACAATTAGTTTTTAAACATTCATTGAAATGCATTTTCTATTCTCTCTGCCTTTTGGTCGTACGAATCAGAGGAAATACATTCATTGCCCTGTGGACCCTTAAATTTTTCTTGTATGTACATTCCATTTTCACCTTTTATTTCTTTCTCCACAATCCTTTTGCATTGAAAAAAGCTCTATCATTTGCTAAATTATTAACCTCAAGTTACTTTCTCCCATAAATTGAATCTTCTTTCTTGAACACTGCCCTTTAATATTTATATGTTATGGTGTGTACCATGTTAGCTAGCATTTGCTAAATTAAAGACATTTATATATAGATCTGTGTAAATAAATAATTTTTTCATGTGTATCTGAGAATTTTCCAATGTTTAGAATGTCTATACAGTAAAATGGAGATGTTGAGTCATATTAATCCAATGACACATTAAAAAGCAAATAATTGCATACCAAAAAAGTACACTGGTTCTGGACCATGACTGGTTTTACTGGTTCTCTATGACGTAAGTGGAGGAATTTGGGTTAAGAGTCTGGAAACATCGTTCTCAATTGCACATTGCTACAACATGCAAAACCTTGATCCCTGGACTTACATCGCTGAACAGGGTGGAGTCCGGCCGAGATGGTGCCGGTCTCCTTTGTGAAGTCGAGTACTGGCCACAGACAGTGTGGGCAAACATCACCCTTGAGTAATGGAGTAAAATCCAGGCTTTTGTCACCACAGTCACCAGAGTCAGTGCCCCAGGACGGCACCTGGGTGCACAGGGCAATGAATGTATTTCCTCTGAGAAATACAAATACCATCGCTGTTTTGACAGGCATGGATACGACTCTAGCCCAGGTCACTCTTTCCATCTCCATGCTTAATCAGCCAACTGTGCACCCAGCAACTTCATTGGATGTAGTAAGCCTCTCACATGTAACATGTTAAAAACCAATCCCTGACCACCCCCCATAAAACCAAACAAAGGGAAACGGAAACCTGCCCCTTCCTCCTGTCTCCCTGCCTCAGTCCGCTCAGCCTTCTGTAATAATAAGCTACCGCAGACAGGGCTGGAGGAGACAACGAAAACTCATTTCCCGCAGTTCTGGAGGCGGTGGAGTTGCAGATGGAGGGAGGTACTGGGCCACTCAGACTGGTGAGGACTCTCTTCCTGGTTGTTACTCTCATGTGTCAGGGAGAGAGAGGAGAAATGGGCTCTCTGGGGGCTCTCTCATAAGGGCACTAATTCCCCTTAGGGGGGCTCCACCCTCATCACCTAGTCACCCCAAAGCCCCTCACTCCTCCTAATTCCATCAAAGTGGGGGTGAGGATTTCAATATAAGAATTTGGGTGGAGGGGGCAAATATCAGTCCATGGCATCCCTGTCTTAGCAAGTGACAGCTTTGTCCTTTGCTCTTACAAAATTGTGGGGTTCATCATGAATCTTGTCAAAGATCCGATCTGTCCACAAGTCCAGCCTTACTGTCCACATGCATCCTGCATCTGACCACTTTCCCATATCTGCTACCAAACGGGTCCACCTCCAGCACCCCCCCCCCCATCTTCCTCACGTCATAATCCCTGAACGGGGTGGGGGGCACAATGACCATTTGAACATGCAAATTATATCCTGCCACTCTGGTGCTCGTAACCCCCCATTGCTCCCTCAAACACTCCGAATCCCTTGCAATGAACTAAACAGTCCCTAGTGATCTCACCCGTAGGCAGGACCTTGGGCCAGCCTTCCTCTCCTTTGCTCTGCTCCATTCACACTGGCCTTCTTGCTGTTCTTCAAATGCCCCACCCGCATTTCTGTGCAGGAAATTCACACTTGCTGCTGCTTCTCCTTGGATCTCCATGACCTGCCCACTTTCAGAGAAAATGCTCCTGAAGGCTTTCTGTGGAACCTCGGCCCCATCTCTGCACTGTCTCTCTGACTTCTCCACCCAAAGGGCCAGGTTCATACAGCGCTGTACCCCTAGGGGGCGGTACCATGCTGGGATCTTACTGAACTCTCTACATTTGCTGAATGAAGGAACTTATCGTTTGAGTATGGGCCTTCAGTCCTTACTACTGACTATGGACCTTATTACTCTGGTCACATCTGGATGGATAGCAGGCTCATCTATCTAGAAAAACCCCTTTTCCCATGTGTGCTACGGTTCCATGTTCAGTGGCAAGGTAGTGGACACCAGGCTAGAGTGGTGTTTATAAACTTCAGTGCTCTTGGTAGTTTGGACCAGATAACTCTCTTCATTGGGGGACTGCCCTCTGCCCTGTAGATTGTTGAGTAGCATCCTTGAGTTCTAGCTACAGGATGCTGGATGCCAGTAGAAATCCCCGTTCCCCACTGTGATAATCAAAAAGGTCTCCTGTCTTTGCCAAAAGCTCTCTGGAAAGGAGAGGGAGGGACTCACCTCTCACCTACAGGGTCTTGAATTCTTCCTCCACCTTTGAGGGTTATGGGGTTTCTTATAGGGATTTATAATTTTGCCTTCCCCCAACCACCCTTCTGCCTGAAACCTAGGAAACAGGGGGATCTTCCCTCATAGAGACTCAGGTTTCTCCCACAGTCTCATGGCTTCAACTTCAATTTCCCATGGCATGCAATCGAATTACTTTCTTCTTTCTCTTCTTATTTGAAAGCCCCTTTCATCCTTCCCTGAGTTCATTCCTGCAAGAATCTAGAGTAAAAAAAAAATTTTTA
Organism: Phyllostomus discolor; assembly: GCF_004126475.2. Lineage (NCBI taxonomy): Eukaryota > Metazoa > Chordata > Mammalia > Chiroptera > Phyllostomidae > Phyllostomus > Phyllostomus discolor. The sequence goes on from NC_040912.2 coordinate 88,765,641, forward strand.
TCAGAATTGGTCAAGTCTAGCTCTCAATTTTTAAAGGGAGCTTGTGGAATTCTGCAATCACTTCTATCTTTCACAAAGAAGAGCTCTCAAGGCCTCTTTCTCATGAGACTCCAGGAACTCTGATACATAAAACGACTCTCCCTCATAGCTGTCATCTGCCCTCCTTCTGATGCACGGGACCCGGCGGGCAATCGGATGACAAGCCCATGGGGGTTATTTTAGAAGAATAAAGCTACAGCAGTCTTTCATATTTACCAAAAACGATACAATTTGGTTTACAGTCTTCAAGAACATTGTAAGCATTCTGAATGTGATGTACAGTGCTGCTCAAGGACCTCAGACACACATTGTGTTTCATTGAGAAGGATAAGTAATTGCGGTGAGACATGCAGCAACGATTCCTTTCCTTCCATTCAGAGGGATTTTACACTGATCATCATTATTAAATGAGATAAATATTTGCATACAGTACAGTGTATGATCCCTTCATTAGGAAATATTGTTATTTTAAAAATACGAATTGGGCCCTGAATCATGAGAGGGTTTTTTTTTTTTAAAACATTTGATTTTAATGAGGCATTGAATATGTATTTGCTTTTATGGGATGCACATATTTGGAATATGGCTGTATTTGTCAGCATAAGAATGATTTAAATTTCCTTTAAATAGACTATTAGGATGCAGCTGTTCTTGCTGACAGGTGCTTCCGAAGCATTACAAAAGACGCGAGTACAATACGTTTTGAAAATGTAATGCTCTTGCCTCTACTCCCATTAGGTTGAGCAGATCCCTTACCTTTGTCAAGCAGATACACGGAGGCAGTTCTATAGTCGGTGGGCATCACTTCTGTCTGATCATCTGAAAAGTGCGTGGCAAGATCCAGAATAAGGAAAAGTAAAAATCAATATGATTTGTGTGTGTGTGTGGAAAATGCTGCATGAGCTATTGAGTGATAAAAGTAAACTGGGGCCTCAGGACGACTCTTTGCTCTGAAGCCTTGTTTTGGGATTACCTGTAACTGACATGTAATTATCATGGAAGAGCTTGAACGCTAGCACCATGTTTTACTTGGTTTACAGCATCTCCCTTAAACTTCCGTTAGCACCCCTGCCTCCAGTTCCTGTGGGTCACTGATAAAATTCATATTCACTTGTTCTTTTGGTGGCATGATTTTCTTAGACTTTTAAAAAAATTTTTTAAAGATTTTATTTATTTATTTCTAGAGAGGGAAGGGAGGGAGATAGAGAGAGAGAGAAACATCAATGTGCGGTTGCTGGGGGTCATGGCCTGCAACCCAGGCACGTGCCCTGACTGGGAATAGAACCTGCGGCACTTGGTTCGCAGCCCGAGCTCAATCCACTGAGCCACGCCAGCCAGGGCTGATTTTATATTTTAAATATCTTTTTTTTTCTGCACAGAATGAATTTAAATATTTTTTAAACTTTTTCTTTTTCTTTTTTAATTTAAATAGATTTTATTTTTTATATTTTTTTCTGTTTTAATGATATAATTTTTTAAAGATTTTTTTAAAGATTTTATTTATTTATTTTTAGAGAGGGAAGGGAGGGGGAAAGAGAGAGGGAGAGAAACATCAATGTGAGGTTGCTGGGGGTCATGGCCTGCAACCCAGGCATATACCCTGACTGGGAACCGAACCTGCGACACTTTGGTTCGCAGCCCGAGCTCAATCCACTGAGCTACTCCAGCCAGGGGTGAATTTAAATATTTTAATGGGGCTTATCTGAGAATAGGGATGGGAACACTGCTGTTGAGTGAGTTAAACCAGACACTGGGCTAAGGACTCGGCACACACATCCCTGTGGCTGCATTACTATTTTGATCATTTTGAGATCCCTTCTTTTAATACCTGTCACATAGTGTCTGCTCCCCTCACTGGCTGATTTGAGATTGAGGAGTTATATGTAATTGATATCTTCCGGAAAATTATCAGCACCGTGGATGTCGGTCATCATGGCGTTGGTGACCTCTCAGAATAGAAGTAAAAACAGCCGATTGGATCTATGGCTGACAGTCAGCCGAGCGTCATGGGGAAAGGGGGCCTGAACCCGGTACGTTGTCTAGGCTCTGAGGAGGCAGACGAGGAGGGGCATGTTTCCGAGTGTCTGTGGGAGATGCAGGATTCCCAGGTCCTCATCGGTACTGTTGGCTGGGACGTGTGAGGTCCAGGAGGGAGCAGTTAGTGTAGGCAGAGCTGGGGCTGCAGAATGGGGGTCCGCACACAGAGGAGACATGTGGTACCCTGCTCAGGGGGCTGAGCCTTTTCCAACAGTGGGTGGAAATTGGAAGTTTGGTGAAGATGTTTTTTAGGGCAAAAATCCTACTTCATACTTTTTGAAACATGACGTGTAATTTTATTTTGGTGAAGATGGTTCTTTTATTAAACTTATTGGGGCGACATTGGCTGGTAGGATTATGTAGGTTTCAAGGGTACGATTCTATGACACATCCATCAGCTGTACACAGCATTGTGAACCCACCACCCACAGTCAGACCTTCTTCCGTCACCACGTATGTGACCCCTTTACCCGTCACTGCCCCGCCCCCTTCCCTCTGGCAACTGCCACTCTGCTGCCTGTGTCCATGTAGCTTGTTTTGCTTGTTTTCCCTGTTTGTTTGTGTGTTGCTTTCAGTTTCATGTCCCACATACTCTGTTGATAATTTATATTCCACACAACTGAATGTTCATGAATCAGTTTGTACACTCTATACAACTTACCCCTGCCTCTTGCATTGCATTGCTTTTTTAGATAAAATGGATGGTACGTATACTTAAAGTGTCTCCCGAGGGTTGAACTGCCCATTCTGAGGACAGAGGACTTCATGGAACCTTTCGCCTTGGAAATGTCTTAGAAGATGAAATTTTGTTTAAATATACAAGTCAAGGGCAAACTGGAACTTTTTTTCTAAGTTGCTCAAAAGTGTGAAAAGTGTAGATAATATGTAGATTTGTAATATATAGATAATAAAAACATAAGCCAATAAAATGGCATTTTCAGGGAATAATAAGGACTACAAAACTAAGATAACACAAAGGTCAAGAATACATCGTGTAGCGACATTACATAAATAGAGAAGAGAGAGTATTCAACTCAAACTCAAAACAAAAGGCTACATAGTAGATCATTTCACACGCACTGACATTCTAGAAAATAAAAACTGTAGGGACAGAAGACTGATCGTTGGCGTTCCGAGGCATGAGGGGGAAGTAGAGGCTGACAACCAAGGGGCCCGAGAATTTTGTGGACGAAGGAACCATTCTTGACCTTGGCTATGCTGGTAGTTCAGGCATTTGTCAGAACTTACAGAACTGTCCATTCAAAAGGAAGAATTTTTACTCTACATAATAAGTGAATATATGAAAGTTGGGAAGGATGTTCTAAGAACATGACGGGAGTTGGGACTTGAATGGCGAGCCCCAGGTGGGAGGGTCTGTAAATGCAAATGGGAACCAGGAGGCACTGCTGTCCCGAGTCTCCTGTGGAGACATGAATGGGAAGAAATGGCCCCGGCACCACTGGGAACTTGATGTTAAGATGTGGTCCTCACTCCGGCTGAGGCTCGTGTGTGATTTGTGCTAATGTAGAAGGTCATTCTAGGTCTCAGACATCCCTGAGCCCAGAGGAGGAAACAGATGACAGAAACTAGAGCAATGGAGAAAAAAAATAAACAAACACTAAGAATAAATCCTGTCTTAATGTCACATCGGTCCATAATGGATGTTTTATTTCATTGTATGCATTTAGAATGATATCCTATCAGATTGACCAAGCAATAATGGTCATTATCTCTGTTTACATATGGAAAACAAGCATTCTTAATACATAAACGGAGAGGTGTGTAACAATACTTACACACCTCTTACACACCTCAGTGTATACTGTTGTTGTTAAAGGCTATCTAGCTAAATTTCTTTCTAAAAAGGTGAAAGTGAAAACATAATGATAAGTATTTTAAGGGCCGATGGTCTCAAGGGAGGAGAAAATGTATGAGAAGTGGTATGGAACAGTGGTGCTTGGGAGAATTTTAAAATTAGGGAAAAGACACAGGGTTCATATTTCAGCTCTGCCACGTATTAACTCCGGGACTGAAAACGTTACTTCATTTCTCTAGCTCCCCATGGATAAAGTGGGACTAGTAAGAATACTCAGAGCGTTCCCTTCGGGAAGTGAAATTAGATATGATGTTTGACACATTGCCTGGGATGGTAAGTGTTAGTTCTTTTTATTACTCAGAGCAGCCCGCTGGGTTAACTCAAGTTATATCTGGCATTTTGCACTCTGGTAAATGAGTGGAAGAAGTAAGTGAGCCATGGAAAAATATTTATTTCTTAAGTGCATGGCTAGGGTAAAGATCACAGGAAGGCATTGTTTGATAACACAAAAAAATGTTTTCCATCGCTTTTCTGCGACCGCGTAGCAGATGTAACAGGGACTCGGATTCCCACGGATCAGAACTCCAATTGGAGCTTGAACGCTTCTAGCCGTGTGATCTGGGGCGAGCTGCTTAATCTTGTAAAGCTCAGTTACCTCTTTTGTGTAACAAGCATACTAAAATTACGTTCCTCACAGAGTGGCTGTAAGAATGAAAAGAGAGCACGCTTAGCAGAGTGTCAGGCGCGTCCTCAGAGTTCAGCAGGTGTGGGCGTCAGCAGAGCGTGCTAGGGACACTTCCCCAAGGAACCTGGGGTCTGCTCAACACCGAGTGTTTTCCATGCACGGGGCACTGGGAGGAAAATGGGCATAAAGTCTAAGATGCAAAAGGCATGGTCTCTGCATTAGAGAATGTACTGCATTAGTGATGGGCTGGCCTCCACAGGAGAAGGGACCACCCTATTCTTCCCCGTCATTCTACAGCTTGGCACAGTCCCAGAACGTAGGTGCTCAACACCATTTTTAAATTAAGTAACCCTAATGGTGAGTACACATATCTCGTTTCCAGTGGAAACAGAGTTTGGGGGAACAAAGATGTAGTGGTGTTTACTCTGAGAAAGGGAGCAATCTCAATCTTGGGTGGTTGTTTTTCCTGCTCCAAATAGTACTGTGTTTTGGCTGCTTTTATGAATTGCCCACTGCTGCTGGTGGACTTTGCTCTTGTTATTATTGTAGTGGATATTATGGCTCCTTCCCACTCCACCACTGAATAATTCCTCTCGTTTCATGAGGCTACCTCTCCATCTTTAAATACCGTGGCCATTTATTTAGCGTATTGATTTTTAAAGTATAATGCCTGAACCAACATGGGCCTCATACCCTGAAACTTGTAGACATGAATATTATCGGCCTCCCCCAGACCTGTGGAATCAGAACTTCTAAAGGTGGGACCTAGAATCTGTGTTTTAAAGAGCCTCCAGCGCTCTGGCTACTGTGGCTCCGTGGACTGAGCAACAACCTTTGAACCAAAGGGTCACCAGTTCAATTCCCAGTCAGGGCACATGCCAGGGATACGGGCCTGATCCCCAGTAGGGAGCGCGTGAGAGGCAACCACACATTGATGTTTCTCTCCCTCTCTATTTTCTCCCTCCCTTTCCCTCTCTCTAAAGATAAATAAATAACATGTTTTAAAAAATAGCCTCCAGGGATTTTGTGGCACACAAGCATTTGAGAACCTCTGCTTTTAGAGCTCCCCCAGGCTGCGATCTAACTCTCACATGTTATTTGCCATTCTGCTGAGATTCTTGAAACAAAAACAGAATCTGAGCAGAATGGATTCTTACAGTGGAATGACACCCTTTTCCCCTGAGAGTGGGTTGCACGAAGTCCCAAGCTAAGGCAGGCCTTCCCAGCTTTCTCTTCTCGCGATGCAGCCCGACTTCTGCAAGTTATCCTCTTTAGCCCTTTAGATGGTTCAAAATCCCTTCTTTTTTTTTCTGGTGTTACACTCTCTTTTCAAAAAAATTATTTCTTTTCAATTACAGTTTACATTCAGCATTATTTTGTATTAGTTTCAGGTGTCTAGCATGGTGGTTAGACAATTGCGTAGTTTACAAAGCGTTCCCCTGGTATTTCCCGTACTCAACGGGTACCATGCACCGTCACTATAGTATTGTTGGCTGCATGGCCCGTGCTGCACTTTACATCGCCACTAACCCTCTTTCTTTAAGAGAGTTAATCTGAGAGGTACATCCCACATCACAGAGTAGGTTCCCCACTTTGTCCTGGAGGCTTCTGATGCCCTGGTGCGGCCAGTCTCTGTTTTCATCCCCATAGTCCCCACCTTCCTCTCTGTGTTCCAGAGTCCCCAAATGTGTAGCAATGTGTAATAGATTCGCATTGTGTCTCGCAGTCAGTGTGAGACCCTCAGAGGCCAGACTTTACTTGCATTTGGAGGTCATCCAATGAGCCTACTTGGAGAAGAGGGCCTTCACATTTTCCTTTTAGAACTTTGGGGGCCGCAGCTGTTGCAGAAGATGAGAAAAGTAAGGTGATAAATATTGGACGTGTGACATAAATATCACTTTCTATTCCTGACAGCAGGAGGGCAGCTTTCCTTACCTAAATCTCTGGTCTGTCACCATTGTTTAAGAGTGAATTTTACCAGTCTTACTCATCGTTCTCATTTAGAAATCGCAAGAGATTTTTACTCTTGTTTCTTCATTTGTTTTTTGTTTGTGTTCGAGCTGTTTCAATGCTCATCACTAAATTACTTGATATCTCTTTTGATGTGAAATGTTTCACCCCAGGACACTGAAGAAAAATCTTGTCATGTTGATGATCTTGGTTGCATGCAGGATTGCAATATCCTATAGAAAAAACAACTACTAAAAACATGTTTTCTGGTTATTGTGCCATGCACTACCTATTTCCCCTAGATGTTCAAATCACCACAAAAATTGCTATAGATCAACCTCACACACCACATTGTGGGTGGTTGTAAGTTCTACTATAACCACATATGGTTAACCTATTCTAAATCTCTGTTTTATACAGAGAATATGATACTATAAGCACCTATTAAGTTGTCTTATTTTTTCCTCTGAAAATAATAAGGATGTGTATTATTGAAATAAAGAGAAGGATTAATCACTTGCAATTTTCCCTTCACCTATGGAAATACAACCTTTATTGCTGGCTTACGCAGTGGGGAGGTATCAAAATGAGTTCAGTGGACAAGGTTGAAAGTAATAAGAACGCTCTGTCAAATGCCCTGCCAGAATGACAAACTTCCCCGCGCCGTCTCGAGGAGCGCCGGGTTGTGTGCTCCTCAGCTTCAGACAACAGAAATCATTTGAGGTATTGTAGGGAAGAGTAATTCATCAAAGTATATACCTGGCAAACTGACAGGACTTCAGGAATAGGCTTTAAACTGACCTTCAAATATAATCTCCCCAGACCACACAGTAGACCCGGATCATTAAGAGAGCTGCCACTTTTCGTTGGTGAGCAAGCTGCTGCTGCCAGGGCTGCGGGATGCAGCCCGGGCCACCTCCGCGGCGGTGCTACAGGCAGACGCACGCCAGGCCCCACCCTCACCATGGAGTTCGCCGCACCTCCACCAGGCGGCCCTGTGCACCTATGGGCGTAATGCAAACCCTTTCTGTAAAGACATCCAGAAAACGTAGCTTTATCTTTCCACCACCTGCTCTCAGGGAGGCACACAAGTCGGAGGTGGCTGCTGAGTCGCGTGAGCCGCCCATGCGCCACCGCGTGGGGCGCTGTACAGAAACCAGAAGACTCTCCACCGACCAGTTAGAAGGCTAGTGTTTATTTAGTTTTCTGGTGATAGTTTTAATCTTCCCCTCCATGTTTCTGTGTCACCCTTGCCTGCTTGACAGAAACAGTTTCCTTTGCGCCCTGGCTCTCCCTTGGTTTCTGCCCATAGAGACACTAGCAGGAGATGGGAGGAGGAAGTTTGCTATTTGGGGGTACTTATCCCTGATGCCCTTCCCCGGGGATGCTACAGGATGGCTGCGTCTCTTGAGGAAAGCTGACCCTCGATCGCTTCCATCAGGTGGCCGGCTCCACGGAGCCTTTCCCCCCAGGCTCTGCTCGGCTACAGAAGAGCAATAACTGAGTCTCTGGGGTATGCGTTCTCCCATGCGGTCTCCTTATTCGCTGCTGGTACCTTTAAAAATAGTCACTTCCTTCAACACCCCCTAATTACTTCGAATTTATGGTGCTATTTCATAACAGGGTCCAGATGCACGGATTAATTAATTTATTTTAATAGCTCATTTTTATTGTGTTTTCTCATTACCATTTGCACCTCCATCCTTTCTTCCACCTTCCCTGTTGTCTGAGTCCATGAGTTCTTTTTCTTTTTCTTTTTCCTTTTCTTTTTGCTCAATCCCTCCATTCCCCTGCTCCACCCCACCCCGAACTATGAGCCTGCTCTATCAGACTCACAGATTTCTTGATGTAAAAATAACAAAAAACAACATTCTCTATGGTTGAGGCATAGCTAAGGGAGCTGCTTAAATTAAGCATCAGCCTCCATATTATAAGATGAAAGATTGCAAATATGGGTTTCATGGTAAGTATAGATTCTCTAAAATTGTCATGATTTCAATACTTGGCTGTATCCCTTTGGAAATCATCAAAATGGTGCAATCATTTTTTTAAGGTTAATATGTTAGAAAAGTGTAGAACCTATGTGTCCAAATTAAGTTTCATTTATGTAAATTCTTTATAATTTACAGAAACGATAGTTGTACTTAACATAAATTTTGTCATTATTTTTCAAAATTATATTTTGCAATACATTGGAAAGTTCAAAAAAAGAAACCTACTCTGTGCTTCTAAGAGACCTAGAATGTGTTTGACAAATTTATCATTTAAGTAGGGTAGGGAGCCAAATAGTAATAATGAGTCAACCAATCTACTTTCTTCTAAGCTGCGGGGAAAGGTACTAGTCACACCAATTGTAAAGACAGTAGTGATAAAAAATTGCTTGCCTGACTCTTTTGTATTTCAACCAATCTTTGCATGCCAAGTTGAGGGGAAGTGGATTTTGAATACCAAGACCTTGTTTATAAACTTTAAAAACACCTACATGAGTTATAAAAGTGGCTTGAAAATATCCATCATTTATGAAATATACCCTTACAATCAATAGTGTCCCTAGGCATGATATATTTGTATAAATTCATTACTACATCACACCAGAAAATACATTACTTCTGTCTTTCAAGACAACATTAGCAACTGTGATCACCAAAAACACGAATGAAGAGTTTTTGTTGCCAGAGCAAGAATTGAATCGTCTTCAGGATATTTTCTAGGAAGACTTACTCTTTCCACAGTGGGAGCTTTTTACTACTTCTGGTCACCCTGACAGATGGAGGAGTGGTACCCGACTTCACCTTCTGAGAGTGCTGAGGCGTCTCTCAAACAAAGTGTATCTAAATGTGCATATATTGTCCAACTTAAGCAAAAGAATGAATTTACTCTCATTTAAAATTAATGTTGAGGATCAAGTAGAGCAAAGTGACATATCTATTAGGAAAATACCCAAATAGGAAAATGATATGTTACGAACTTCAGTGCATTTGGTCCTTCACAGTATAAACGTGTGTCAAGAGTGGACATCAGTGAGCCCCTGGGCGTAAAGAAGGGACGGGCCCTAGTGCCTCTGAGACTTGATAGGTCACCAGGTAAACCACCATAGTGTCAGAACAAGTAACAAGCAAAGCAGACACGACACATGTTTTACAACTCTCTGAACTCCACTAAACCCCGGCTTTCTGTCTGTCGATGCTCTGGCAGCACCTTGAATGTTCACTTGAGACACCAGCCATAATATTGTAGCAGCAGCATCTGGCTAACCCGGTCAGGGTCAGGCTATGAAATCCTTCCAGAAGCTTCTGAACACAGGACCAGTGCAGAGCTGATGGCCAGGGAGACAGCTCGTAGGGTTGCAGGGAACTGAATTCTCTAGATTCGTACACCCTGTCCTTGTGGGGGGCAGGAGCACTTTTACGACATTTCTATCGGGTCCAAACTGGAAAGATCAACCATTTCACTATTTCATTTGAACGAATATATACTTGTTCTTATTTACTAAGCCTCTGACACTGATGGAAGACAATAATACATAAAATGATTAATAGTTGCTGGTTCTGAGACTTGTCCTTTTGATTAAAATTTTGTTAGTTGCTAATAACTGATCTTTCGCAACATTTAATTGTTAAATCACTAACCATGAATTTTGGTATTTCTGATTAGGCCATTTCAAATTGTATATTACAACTAATCTGAAGGGATTAGTTGTGCGTGTGTGTATGTGTCTACAGACCATATAACAAAAAAATTCAATTTTTGGAATTGATTCTGTTCCCCCTTTAATAGTATTCTTTCCTCATCTGTCCTTAGCTGCCAATACACAGGACATATTTAACCACAAAATTACACCCATCCACCTTGTGCAGAACAATTTTCTCTCTGCTGTTAAGTTATAATTTCAATTGAATTTTATCTCTGACATTGAACTTTTGTATCTTTATTCACCATCCAGACCACGGCTATTGTTGGTAGAAAGACAATGGGCACCTGGCATAACCTTGGCACATTACAGACCCCCAATAAGTACTTGTGAATGAATGAATGAATGAATGAGTGGTTGAAAGATCTTCCTTCTAGAATTTCAGTGCTCAGTTGATAGCCAGGCCTGTGCTTATTGTATGTGTAGCCTTCTCATTTTACCTCACCAAAACATTCTTTAAATTAAGAACATCATTTACGTTACTTTTGTTCTGGTAGGGATGATAGAACAGCAATGTCATAAATATTAATATCCGGGAGCTGTGAGGAACTCTAAAACAAAACAAGCAGTTTTTCTGTATAAGAATGCAGTACATGTAGTCACTTGTATTGTTAGGAGATTAAAGTATTACATAATGAATGCATATTTTGCTATTCGATTTCTCAATAGAGACAGAAATAACAGTAAGAAATCGCAAATAACTTGGATTCAGCCTTGAAAAGTGTTCGTGAACCCAGAAGCCCCATGTGTCCAGTACCCATTAATGAGAAATCCTTGAGAGAAATTTCCAGCAAAGAAACTGTTGACGCAAGAACTTTGGGTTAGTCCTTAGTCTTTGCTTCTTTAGACAAAGAAGCAATCTTGGCAGACCATTTACTGTAAGCTTTCAATAGAGTCTTATTCTTCTTATGCCATGAAAACTTTAATTTTCTCAATCTGTTTACTGGAAAGGGCAAAGGTGTCTTCTGTATGACTTAGGCGAGTGTTTCAATCATTCCAGTGGCTTACAACCTTGACACTAGGAAAGGTTTTGTATTTGTTAAAATTATTGCAGATAATTGTTTTTATTTGCTTAGTGTTGAAAACTAAATTTACCAAAGCTGATTTTGTTTAAGATCTCGTGGCAATTAATCCCTGACCATGACCCCTGTACTGTAGCTATGATTAAGTGAATCTGATGAGAAGATTCCGTGGTTTCTTCAGAATTAAGAACACATATAATGATATTTCCTTGCAAAACTCACCTTGCAAGTAAAATATATAAGTATCTAACAGATTAACTTTAAAACATAGTGCAAATTTTTATTTGTATAAAGATATCACTCATGTAGTAAAATAGCATGCATGGTCTTTTTTTTAAAAAAGGATTTTATTTATTTATGTTTAGAGAGAGGGGAAGGGAGGGAGAAAGAGGGAGAGAAACATCAGTGTGTGGTTGACTCTCAAGTGCCCCCCACTGGAAACCTGGCCCACAACCTGGGCATGTACCCTGACTGGGAACCGAACCAGTAACCCTTTGGTTTGCAGCCCTCAACAATCCACTGAGCTGCACCAGCCAGAGTGCATTGTTTTTTTTTTTTTAATCAAGTAATGAATGTGTATTATTTTAAAGAAACAGATTGTTTTAAAAGTTGTACAACTGAAAACAGCATTGCCTCACTCATTCCAACCCTTTACCCCCCAACTCTCTAGACGCAATCTCTAGCGATTCTGCAATTTTTATAATGAATGTGTCATCTATAAATAATAGACTATTTTCATTTTCTCCATCTTTAAGGTATTTTGCACTGGTTTCCATTTATGCCACCTCTCTGCAAAATTTGCAAATATATTTCTATTAAACATCCATGAATTTGACACCATTTTTTTTCACATCTGGGGCCCATAGTATAGGAAATGATCAACTGTATGAGTACTCTCTTGTTTTTCAGTTTTTCATTAGTACCTCTTAAAATTAAAACCTACTTCTAAACTCTCCAGCAAAGTTTTCAGTGTCTTTCAGCATAATCAAAGTTATAAAGTAAGTATGCGTGTCTGTGTGTGTTTTTCCCCTCGGGCCCTTTCCCCGAAAGGAAATCCCGAGGCCCTTGCTCTCTTTCTCACCCTGCGAACTGCCCACCACCTGCAATAGCAAAGCTGGCCTCTCCCCCCAAACTCCTCCATCGGGGCACAATCTCCTAACCTCCCCCAGGAACCCTCCTGTTTCCCAGGAGCGTGAACCCACTGCAGCTGGAGCCTGCCCGGTGCCCTAAGCGCTTGGTCCCAGGGCCTGAGCGGAGTCAGTGACCCTCCGCAGGGAGGGGAGGCAGCGGACAGCCTGGGGTGGTCTCAGCCTCAGGGGCAGGTAACAGAAGCGCAGGCGAATCGGGCCCCGGGCGCAGGTGCAGCAGCCACGCTCCCCGAGGAAGGCGGGTCTCGCGGGATCTCGGGAGTCCTGGGCGAGAAACACCTCGTGGCCACGTGCCGGAGACCCCACGTGCCAGAGACCCCGCGTGCCAGGCCTCTTGTCTTGAGTTCTGGCCCACGCCACCTGGGAGGCAAGCCCCAGCCCTCGCGGATGCCTGGCCTCTCGAATTCAGAGTCACAGGAGGTGGCAGCGTGCTCCAAAGGCCGGAAAGGTATTTCATACATATATAATTCGCCCCCCGGACTAGCCTTCCTGCAGTCCTCCGTCTCTGACCTTAACGCCTGTGAAATTTCTGAGCCAGAGGTAGGGGTGGTGAGGGGGGGCCTGGCTGTGGTCCAGGACCGTAGAGTCCAATTTCCCCTTATACAGAATTTCAACCTTCCCCTCCTCACCCCAGCCCGCCCACACCTTGACCTTCAGAGATTGCTGTTTTCTTGAATCCCTGAACTCTTAGCATTTAGCAGGGGTTTGCTGTGTAAATAGACTCCGCGCCGCACCCCTCAAAGCCAGCCTGGAGAGTTTTCAGCTTTCTCGGCTGTGCTAAACCAGCCAGCTCTCTGCTTTCCAGAATCTCGTTCATGGACTTCTTTCTGTCCTGTCTTCCCTACCTTTCGGTCCACATACAGTTTTGCCTTTTGAGAAAATGCTTCATGGTCTCAGTGGAATTTCATAAAACACCTGTGGCTTCTGTGTAGTCTCCTGTATTCCCTTTAAAATCCTGTGATACCGCAGTATGGGTACCAGTCCTCAAAGAATGCTTCTTTCGTTGTATTGTGTTGGTCCAAAAGCCCGTTATGTTTTTTTCATTGCGGCGGCTCTGTTAGTGCTTAGTTGTCCTTAACTTCATTCGAGACAATATTGTCAGATTGCACTGTGACAGCTCTCAAACCAGTGTGAATTTTCTAAAAAGCTTAACAAAATTGGTGAATTTTTGTGCAGCCATTTTAACATCGAAGATGGAAAAAGATCTGCAACGTTTTCAGCATATTATGGTTTATTATTTTAAGGAAGGTAAAAACACAACTGAAATGAAAGATGTGTGCAGTGTATGGAGAAGGTGCTCTGACTGATCGAACGTGTCAGAAGTGGTTTGTGAAGTTTCTTGGTACTATTGACACTTTGGCCAAAGAATTCTCTGCTGTGGGGCTGTCTTTTGCACTGGAAGATGTTTAGCAGCACCCCTGGCCTCTACCCACTATCAGCCAATAGTGGGAGAGAGCCAAGATACTGAAAATATCCAAATCAATAACTTTATTGGTGAAAATGAAAAATGTGTCTTTTATTTTAACGGCAAACACTGAACAGACTTTTGCCAACCCGGTGACATTCACAAGCAGAAAAGAATGGATTCTGGCCTCGGGCCATGATCCATGGAGTTTGCATGTTTTCATGTGTGTGTAGGTTCTCTCCGGGTGCTCAGGTTTCTTCCCGCCTCCCAGAGATGTGCAGGTGAGGTGAACTGTTGTGTCTCAAGTGTCGCCGTTGGAGGAGTGCGGGTGTGTGTGAGTGACCCCGCAGTGCAAGGGTGACCTGTTTCGGGTTGGTCTCACCTGTTTCTGAGCAGCGGGCATGGGCTGCGGCCACCTGTGACCCTAAACTGGGGTAAGTGGGGTGGAAAATAGTGACCTAACTTGTTTTTATTAATCGTTCTTACATGTCTGAATAGCTGGGATTTATTTTCATGTTTAATATTGGATATGTTTTGAGGTTTTTTTTAAGATTTTATTTATTTATTTTTAGAGAGGGAAGGGAGGGAGAAAGAGAGAGAGAGAGAAACATCAATGTGCAGTTGCTGGGGGTCATGGCCTGCAACCCGGGAATGTACCCTGACTGGGAATCGAACCTGTGACACTTTGGTTTGCAGCCCGCACTCAATCCACTGAGCTACGCCAGCCAGGGCTTGAGGTTTTTATTTATAAGTTTGGTGATGGTTTAGTGACTAGAAATATACAATGGAGACTTAACCCTTGTTTCTATCAATAAGCCTATTTATGGTAAAATCGGTTTTATTATACATCATTAAAGTCGAGGTTTTCAAGAACCTATCACCTCTTTCCTTCACCTGTCCCTTTAAGTGAGTACTTACTCTGAATTCCTATGTTTTCCCCTGGTTGGATAATATTCCACTGTATTGCTAGGCCATAATTTTTTAATGCAACCTCTGTTGTTAGTATTTAAGTTGTTCTTTTAAAGTAAATATAGTTCAACAGTCCTCCATGAAATTTGTATTATCTTTTAAGCATTGTTGCTAGAGGTATAATATTTATATACTGAAATTTTAATGGTGGTAATTCTAGGTGATAGGTTCATAGGTTATTTTCATTTCATCATTTAACTGTTTCCAAATTTCCAACAATGAATATATATCTACATTTATCATTTTAAGGGAAAAAAACTATACATGCTGTTTATAAAGTAATTTAAGCCCCCAGAGGAAAGACACTATTTTCACTGACTCAAATTTTGTCAAGTTCAGTGCTAGGAGGAGGGACTAGGAAATAGTAGATACTTGGCGCCTTTAACAGGAACCTAATCAACAATACAAACAAGCAAGCAAAATACAACCAAAGACATGGAAATAGAGGACAGGCTGACAGTGACCAGAGGGGAGAGGGGAGAATGAGAAGGGTTTACAGGAACAAGTACAAAGGACACATGGACAACAAACGGGGGTGGAAAAGGGAGAGAGGTGGGTAGGGCTGGGGGGGTGGGCTGAGATGGGGGTAAAAAGCAGAAAACTAGACTTGAACAACAATTAAAATTTAAAAAAAGAAAAAATTTTTTTTCAAAAAAGAAAAATATAGATACGTGGGCATGTCCAGGCTCTGGCTGTCGCCGAATGAGGAGAGACACGCAACAGGGGTGTTTGCGGTGCTCTGGACGAACCAGAGGCCACGTAAATGACGACCGTGCCACTCCATGATCCCTGCCTTTGCAGAATTTGGTGACCCCCCGAGAAAAGTATACAGCAGGTGGTTAACTAAACAGACCACTCGTTCGTGTGGCACAGTGGTGAAAACCGTCAACGTTTTGATACGAAATATGTTCACGAATGAGTTCTAGGGTGTTTACGGTAGTTTCGTAAGATCAAGCCAAAGCTACATTAATTTCTTCTGAAAACACTGTTGAGAGACCTCTCAAAAACTGGCTCACATCAAGAGATTTTAAAAGGCGGAAATCGGCTGTTAAAGTGTGTACACTATGGCAATGATGAACCTTTTAAAAATTAATTTGGTTTTGCAAGGGTTGGCCCTAGAGTTTCTCTATTTCTGCTTAAGAGAAGCAGTCTGCTTGTGGGTAGAGAGACATGAGCACATTTTTCTTAAAGTTGCGTTCGTCTGAGTTTATGGGGCATATTTGGGCTTATAAGGAGGGGCTGGGATGAGAGTGGGAAGCTGATGACACAGTGCCCAGGTCCGCCCTTGGGGTTGCCCCTGGTTATCACCCCAGATTTTATCCTACAAAAAAACATACAGGCAAAAGAGATGTTAACACCACTGTAATTATGCATCTACATACATAATTACAACATTTAATAATATATATCATATTGCTATATATAACATATAGTATATGCTATGCTATACTGTACTATGTATATTATACTATATAGTATATAACATTCTTTAGTATACTGGCTTAAGCACCTAAGAAGACTGGCTTCTGCCCATCAAAAGCAAAGTAAATCCCTTTATTCTTTATCTGTGTTGCCATTCATTGTTTCCCATTAAAGCTTGCTTATTTGTTCTTTAAAATTTTCAATTTTGTTTACTATAGAGGGTTATGTTTATATTTTGCTAATTCTGTTTTCTATGTAAAAGTATTTTGCTGTTGAATCTTCCAAAGCATTTTTGAACTTGGCACGGCTAACCTTATTATTTTGTATATTCCTCATTAGCCCACCGGCTTCTGGAGGGCCGGAAACTTATGCGATTCACTTTTCTCCTCTATGCCCAACATGGTGCCCAAATCCACTCCTTCAACAGATATTTACCGACCGTAGGATACACTCAGCCAAGTGTTAGACATTGGGAGTCTGACAAATCAAATGATTATGGAAGGTGAGTTTACAGATTCCTTACTGTCCCACCTAAGGTTGAGTGGGAAAAGAGGGCTTCCGTGCAGGCCGGCTGTAATTTACTGTAGGACAAACGGAAACTTGATATTTTAAAAGTATATAATTTTGACATGTATCCAGGAGGTCAAACATTTCGCACTGTCAACACAGGACACAATAGAAACCTTAGCAAATGCTGGATATTGGGCCAAAGGTAAACACATCACAGGCTGTGGACCCATCCCCACGTGAGCGAGAATGCGATTTTCCCCCCACGCACGAAAGCATCGGTGGGCCCAGGCAAGCATCAGTCTGCCATTTCGCTCCTTGCTTGACAGTCGGGCTCGGAAATTCACAGTAGGAGTTTGTTTCACATTCTTCTCTGTGGCTCATTTTCCACTTGGGGAATCCATTTCTCATCCATTTGTCCAAAACCCTGTAGCAAATGTGTCTACAGCAAATTCAAAATTGCCTCTCATCCATTTGTGGGCGACACATAAATAACGGAAGAGACATTAGAAAGTTCACTTTTCCTCTCCTTCCTCTGAAATATCTCTTCCCGTGGAAGCAAGAGTTGGAAATAATTGTCTATTCAGCAGCACTGTAATGGCTGTGAAACGTGATTGTCTTTTACCTCCCAGAAGTTCAGTGGCCCCACGAGACAGAATATTTTCTATTAGATAAAATAGAATCCTTCTGGGTTTCTTGATACACTTTCTCTTCGTGATACTCAATTCTTAACCCCTTTGGTTTTTTAACATGGATGCAATAAAGGAAGCTGAGGACCTCAAAAACATTTCGCTTCCGTGACTACAGACTCTACACTGAGCAGTAAAAACATTTCCTTTGGAGCCAGGGCTTGGTGACATTTTCGTGTGTGGAGAAAAATGAAATCAGTTCAAGATACACAGAAGCCCAGGGGGAACCAACTGCACGAAAGGTTATGTTTTTAATACTGAGAACTTCTTCCTTAACTGACCATAAATAAGATTTTTATTTTTTTCAGTTTTCGATATCTTATTTTCAACTCTTTTAAATTTGTGTGGATATTGCTAGCTTGCTGAAATCTCACGGGGACCGATGCTTATGGCAGACTTTGAAACGTCGCCAATAACCTGGAGATCTGGTTTAAGTCACAGAACAGAGTGTTTCGGCATAATTAGCAATTCGTAAATTCAGAAGAGTCGCTATTGCAAGAGTTAGAATTATAGAGTTAGAATTTCCTCCCTGTACTCGCCTATGTGTTTATTTTATTTTTATTGATTACACTGTTACAGATATCCTCAAACCCACCCACCCCCTTTGCCTACTCCGGCTGCCTCATCCCCCCTCCCCTCGGGCCATCCCCACACTGCTGCCTGTGTCTGTGGGTCACGCATGTATGGCCTTCGGCTAATCCCTTCACCCTCTTGCATCTTCTGTGTTTCTCTTTTTTGATTTCGCCTTCCACTCATGTCATGGAAGAAGTACACATGCATCATACTTTGCCTCCATCCTTTTTTAAAACATAGAAAGATAATAAATGGAATGGGGGCAATCTTAATAAACTGTGTGTGGGTTACAACATTACAGATGGAGTGATGCAAAGTCATTCTCGTGTTACCTTGTTGCCCAAACTGTGGGATGAAATAGATGCCAAGCTCCAAAGAGATCGTGATGTTTTCTTTTCTTTTGACTTTCCACATCCCCTGTTCTTGGAACCTAGACAGTTGCTAATGGGTGCATCATCATTTTTTTTTTGGTTATTTTCTTATGCTAGTTGACCTAGTCATGTCATGTGTGTTTCCTGAAAGTGGAGACCAGAGAAGCCTATTACTGTGGTTGCTCTGCGATTCCCCCTTCCTCCCCGAGTTCCCAGGCTCACACTCTCCAGGTTAGAGGAGAGGATTTGCTCCGGTTCCTTGTTTTCTTTTCCTCTTGATTTTAGAACAGCGGTTCGTCAGAGCATCGTATCTTTTTTTGTCTACAGCTAGAAAGTGATCATTAAAAAGATTTACTTTTAGCTGTCATACCTCACAGAACTGCTGCTGGCTTCCCTGACTCCGGGGCCACGAGTTGGCATCATCTGAATGTAAGCAGGGAGATTTATATTGAAATGCATGTCCCTTCTGCTTGAACATTCTCAGTCTGCATTCCAAATGGTTTTTGTGCACAGTAGTTGGGGAAAAGGGCGATAAAGAGAGGGGGAAAAACCCTGTATTTGGAATTGTTGTCTCCTAATTAACTCATTTTCAATGACTGTTTTTCATGATTAGCCAAGGATTTAGGTCTTTTTCAATAGACATTTTAATGTATACTTGAGGAGATTGCAAAGTGGCCGTCAATTTGAGAAATTTGAAGTTTAATCATTTTTTTCTGTTTCTACAAAGAAAATGTTAAAAGGTTACCTGCAAATTGGCATCAATGTAAATTATAAAAATGACTATGGTACGTTTTTAGCCTTACATTTTGAAGCTTTAGTTTTGACATTTGTCATTTGTACCTTCTCAATTAAGTATGTGATTAAAAGCAAATAAGCTAACAAAGCCTAAAATAGAGCTTCGTGGCACAAAACTACATAACCTCCTCGTCATCTACCATTGTCAGTAGTGAATATTGTAATGAGGAAATATGCTAATGTTTAGTGAAAAAAGTAAGCTACCAAACAACACTATTCTTACATTTGCAAGATTATTTACACACACACACACACACACACACACACAAATCTTAAGCATAAACACAGAATGAAACTCATGCTGTTTTGGTGTTTCTGGACTTCTACAATTAACTGCAGTCAGTCCCATGCTGCTAACAGTGGTGGTTCTGGTTTTCTTAGAATCCATGCTGACAATGTAAGGATTATAGATGATGCTGTTTAATCCCTCACTTTACACACAAGAAAATGAATTCAGTGAAAGTGTAAAAATGCTCCTCTCCATCAGTCCATTTCTAGCCATCAGATTTAGAACAGAGAAATTTGGACTCAGGGAGACATGGGGAGGGTTTTTCTAGCAGTAAAATTAAAAAAGAGATACTATTCATATTGTTCTTTCTTTAATTCTCCCTCCCTCTTTCCTCTTCCCTATCCTATCCTATCTTATCCTCTTCATTTCTCTTCTCTTCAAATACCCTTTTTACTACCTTGCAGAATCAGAAGGCCATCTAACCCCTAAGGCTGAATCCACTAGCCTGAGGAAGTTTCAGAGACTTGACTGTTTCTTCTCGCCTGTCTTGTTTTCAAAAGCACAGAAATATCAGGCTCATCATTTTGTTACGATTATTTATCTGACCATGTCATCATGACATAGTTTCAAAAATAATCCTTTGGTACTTACATTTATAAGATTGATAACAGATTATATAAAGTATGTTACAATCTTCATTTTAAATGAAGTATTCAAAATCTAAAGATTAATTATTTGGTTTTAATAATATCCTTTCCAGGCTTGGGGGAAGCTTAATAATTTGAAGAGCTTTCTGTTAGGAAAAAATTAATTTAGAATCGCTAATGTGTAATGAGGTTTAAAAGTCAGTACTAATGTAGGAAAGAAATCATTTCAGGTTGATTATTTGAAAAGAGCAACCAAATACAAATGTTCACAAAATTTGAAAATACCATCTTTGCAAATAATTTGTTTCTATTAGCCTCTTTCATTACCGTTTCTTAGGATAATTTCCAATAAAAATTTTTATACAGGGAAATGGAAGACCATTTGACCATTTCCCTGGAATGAATGTTCAATTTTTTTTTCAATTTTTTCATTGATTCTTAGAGAAAGAGAGGTGGGGGAGAGAGAGACAGAGAGGAAGAAAGGGAAACATCGATCTGTTGTTCCACTCATTTATTCATTCATTACAGCTGCTGCTTGTATTTCCATGTGGATCCCGACCAGGGTTGAACCCGCAACCCTGGCGTATCAGGACGACTCTCTAACCATCTGAGCTCCTCTGCCGGAGCCTCAGTTGTTGATATTTAAGTTCTTTTTCTCTAGCTTCTCAACTCCTTATTAATGTCATAAATTTGTAAATTTTAGGGTCATTGTCAACTTTGTAAACACCCCATTAAGTTCCTTTTAGTTCAGTATATATATGCTGAAAGATTTTAGAGCATTTCAAATTTCAAATACTCTTTCATTTCATAACCATTTTTACTTGTCCTGCAGAGGTGTATTCTGGGTTTAATGTTATCTTTGTTCATGTCAGTATATTTTGCCAAATGAGTAAACAGTACATTAGAGTCAAGCGAGCAAAAAGTACATCTTTCTCTTTTTTTGATTTATTTATTTAAATGAATTTATTGGGGAGTAATGAAGTTGTGCTTTTAGTACGACCTAACATAGGGATTACATTGGTCATAGCAAAAATAATAGGTTCTGCAAAGACTAAAATAGTTGCTTTTTGACCCTTTACAGAAAAAAAAGTGTCAGTCCTTTATGTGATAACATTTTTGTTACAGTTATTTTCTCAGTATCAAAATATTTTCTACTAATTTTATTGCCCATCCTGATATGTGTTTCTCGTTCCATTGATTTTGTATCTCAGATTTCCCTTGGTGCTTTCATAAATAAATTTTATCTGATAAAAATCATAATCTTGATATAGGGCCTAATCAGGATTTTGACTTTTTCAATTTTTTAAAACAAATTCCATCTCCTGTAATAAAAGGGTATGTTTTAAATTTATAATTGCATATCCTACATCATCACGGATAAGAGAGCTTCTTTTTGATGAGGCATTGAACCAAATAGTTTACCTGCAGTTTTCCAAGTCAAATTATTGAAAGTTATTGAAAGAATCCTCCACAACTACTTTCTGGCTCTGTGCATGAAACTTATCTGGCAACTTTCTTAATTATTACATTATTCTGCATTATTCTACATTATTACAAAAATCTTTCAGCATGAGGGGACATATATATGACATAGCTTTTTATAAAGATAATAATAAAAGATTCCAGATATATGCTTACTAACCTTCTAGCCTAGGCATTCTTAAATTTTGTCATTCTTTACTAAGAAAACTCCTTTTTATACCATTGCAAAGGGCATTTATAAGAGCACGGAGACTGAAAGTATTCAGTAGATTTATTTTTATACGTTCGGTGAAATGTTTTCCTCTTTGGACGCTCCGGAGTTTCTGAATGTTCCCCTAGTCATTTTCACAGCACCTTTTCAAAGGAAACGCGAGCACATGCATTTATTGTGACAAGACCCCGAGGAGGTGATTGATCTGTGTTGATGGTCTGAGATTATATTCAGTGGGATATGAAATTACTTCTATTGAATTTCTAGGAAGGGATGGAACCGATCAAAGGATTTTTCCGCTCCCCAGTTCCGCTCCCACGCAGGCGGCATCTGTGTAGAGGAAGACATCATGGTTAGTCAGTGCTATTTCAGATCCGAGTGATCAACGGTAGATAATAGAGGAGAAGAGTCATATTTTAAGTGGTCTCCTTGCTGCTCAAGAAGGGATAAAAAAACCCAAAGACCAATATTATTCAAGAATTAGAACCATGCAATGGAGTAGAAAGTTAACGTGCTTGGGAAATACACAGGCATCCATCACTACCCGTGTCCCTTGGGTACTTGCTAAACTTCCCAAAGGAAGCATTCCCCAGTTTCTAAGGGCAAGACTCCTGGTTTGTGTCCAAGACTCACCATTGACTGGATGTGTGGTCTTCAGAGAGTAACTGTGCTGTCTGATTTTCTAGGCCAACTTTCCTGGACCACGGGGTACCTAGTTATTTGGACAAAGAATACTACTTGGGGTGTTACTGCAAGAGGTTGTTTTTTTTTTTTAAATAAAATTAACAGTTAGGTTGGTAGACTGAGTGAAGCAGGTTGCTCTCTTTAATGAAAGCCTGGATAGAAAGCAAGGCTGACCCTGCTCCCAGGGAGACAGAGGAGTCCTCCCAGCGGGAACTGCGCCCTCTGCTGGCCGGAGTCTCCATCTTGCCTGTCACCCTGCTTGTCTTGAAATTTGCCAGTGCTGTGATCACGTGAGCCAATGCCTTACAATAAATCTTACAGACCTCTCCTTGGTCCTGTCTCTCGGAGGAACGCTGACTGGTACAGTCACTGAAGCTAGCTTCATATTTAAAGAGAAGGTGATAGGAATACTGTCTTAGAGGATTGCTATATAGATAAAACACAGAGTTTCTCATAAAACTGGCATTTGGTATTTATCAATAAATGTTACTAGCTATTATTTTTTTCCTTCTCTGGAAACTAGGGGTGAGTAACTTTTTAATAGGTTTGTAATTAACGTGAAAAATTACATTTGTAATGAGCGTAAAGCAACATCTTGCACATCGTAAGTGGCCACTATATTTCCTGTTGAACAAAAATCTTTATTTAACAATGTATTCCTTGCCCCTCCCTCCAAAGTGGCTGTCGAACGTGTTGAACGTGGAGTTGGAGATTCGTCTTCTAATTTTCCATGTCTAGTGCAGCACCTGAACCAAAGCTAACAAACATGGAATGAACAACCATCTCAACTCTGAAATTAAAATCAGTACACAGGAGAAAGTTGTTGTGGAAAAAGTTTGCTGCAAGATACAAAGGCATGATGAATAAGCTATAATAAATCATAATCAGACCCAAGGCTTGGGAATGTTAAGTGAAATGTAAATATTTGTGTTCATAAGACTGCCCAACCATTTGATCTGCTTTTAATTGAAATGAATAACCCACTCAGAGTCCGTTTCGAGGCCTGGGACGATGTATCTCTTCTTTAGTTTGTAATAGCAAAAGCTCCATAGCCCTACTGTTTACCGTGATTGGAAACTATAAGAATCATCAGTGTCATTGTGCAGAGAAGGGCTCGTTATTAACAGGAGCGAGTCCATCTGCCCGGGGCCTTGTTGCCCAAGGTCATAAGTGTGGAAATGTAGGTGAAAGGGCAGTAGGGCACACCTGTGCACTGTTTCTAGTTTTTGCTGAAAGCTTTATAGCATCCACTGCTATTATGACACAGTCATGTAGTCTGTAGTACGTACTTTCCAGATAAAATTGACCTTATTTCATGTGTTTTTTCTTAAATTGCTGCATAGTTAGGAAGAGGCTTTGCCATCTTATTTCCTACTTTGAAATTTTACTTCTTGCATCTATATGCCTTTGCCGTAAAATTTCATCAATATATCATCTAACACATAGTGGTGTCTTCTGGTGTTTAATAAAATGGTATTTGGGGTGACTGTTATTTTTTCCTAAAATTAGGGTGTTACATTGAATGGACACAGAGTGGGCTCATTTTGCATTTTGAAGTGTGTGCTTTGCTGGAGCAGAGGGAATGTGTCTAATATAATGGAATGCTTACCCTCGTGGCTTATTAAACCTGGAGAGAGGGCATAGATGAAAAATAATTTTGCCTATATTTTCAAGTGACTGGAAGAGACGAAAAAGGATATACGTGTGAGGGAAAGGGAAGGCATACTTCTTTCCATAAAAATCCCTACATCGGAAAGACAATTGTTTTTTCAGTCAGGAACTTGACGATGGAACTCCCGCTATTAGAGGAGCTAATTTCCTGTTATAATTGAAGGGTCTAGTGAACTTTTAAAACATTTCCCCAAATCTGTGTCTTGTCTGTTCACCTTGGTTCCTGGTACCAAGTGTTTTAAGTTTAATTGATCTACAGTTTCTTTTCCAGTGTGTATGTTACTGCTCACAAGAAAAGTCCTCTATTAAAATGCCAAAAAGACAGTTTTCTTCTAAAATTTAAGACCATCACTGTACAGCTTTAATTCACTTGAACGTCGTAGATGATGCGGAATACCGGTCTAGCTTTACCCTTTTCATCCGCGTGTATCATGTTGTTCCAGTAACACTTACTGAATAGTCTGTCATATTATCGATGATTTGCAGCGCCGTCGCTGTCAGAAACCACACGGACTTCTGTGATGTCAGCCCAGGGAGTGGGCAAGCAGCTGCCAACCTTTCCCAGAAGGAAATGAAGTGAGGGTTTTCAGTTTCTCGGTGGCTTAACCTGGATTGAGAATTCTTCTGTTTTCGTGGGCGGTGACCTTATTTGGCATCTGAATGGTGTGATTCCTCCTCGGACAAAACAAATACAGGGTCCCACTTGAACAAAATTGTTAATATAGTTTTAGTCTTATCTTTTACCTTCGTCATTGACCCCCCTGCTGTGTTCTCCTAACTCAGTCTGACCCTCTTTCAGTTCCGGATTACTTGGCATTGTTGCCAAAAGGTATTTCTTTTAAGTGGCTGATAAAATTCACCTGTTTTTTTTCCTAAATCTTACCCATATCCAAGAAGACTTAACTCACTTTATTCACAAAGCTATATAGGATTTCCTTCAAAAGCCGTTGATAATTTTCCTGGTGTCAAGTCTTATATGCCACTCACAAAGTGTCTGAAAACGTTAGAATCACTCAGTGCCCTACTAACATGGAATCAAGAGAGATGCTGGAGAAAAAACCCTGATTTGCCAATTAACAAGACAATTTTGAATGTAAACAGTCTATCAAATATATTATAAAAGTGTACATTTGCCCTGGCTGGCGTAGCTCAGTGGATTGAGCTCAGGCTGGGAACCAAAGTGTCCCAGGTTTGATTCCCAGCCAGGGTACATTCCTGGGTTGCAGGCCATAACCCCCAGCAACCGCACATTGATGTTTCTCTCTCTCTCTCTCTCTCTCTCTCTCTCTCTCTCCCTCCCTCTCTCCCTCCTTTCCCTCCCTAAAAATAAATAAAAATAAAATCTTTAAAAAAATACTTTAAAAAAAAGTGTACATTTTAGGATGACCCTAGAAATAATTCTTTCAAAGCATTTTACATTTCATTATCTTCCAAGGTATTGTTTCTTCAGTATTCTTTGCTGAAAGAGATCCGTGGAACTTAGAATGATTCGAATGCATCAGATATTTAATTTTGTTTTGGTTTCGTTTTATGTTAGCAGTTCAATTTATGTAGTGTAGAATCTGAGAGATGCAGCTAATGGAGATTCATCAACACATAGCCTCTGGCAGTTGACATGAATACTCCATATTAAATATATTAGTCATCTCCGTAAAGAGTAGTCAATAGATTGGGGATTCACAAATGATAGAAGACTGCTCGTGATTGATAGGTTTCTATCCCATCTTATTAAGTGGATGTCTTTCTTTCCCCAAGCAGTAAATGCAATTAAATCTGAAAAAAAATTGTTGCGAGCATGCCCAAAGCTATGGAGTAAATGTGCAGATGACTTTACCATTTTCCAGGCCACAGGAAAGGAAGTAAGGTGCGTTGCTCCCACAGCCAGGGGAGGGGAGAGGGATGGCATCGATGGCGTCCTTGCGGTAGGCAGTGAAAGATTGTTTGAGGGCTGCAGAACGTCGCTGAGGCAGAATTAGAACAATTAATAATGAGTTGATGGATGTGTACGTCTGTACACAAGACCATTTGTGCAGTATTTTATGTATTTTGGATTTGATGAAACACTCAAGAGTGATTTGGGTATACAGAACGTAGACGCAGCCATTAGAATCTAGCCTGAAGGTAACAGACAATTTTACTGCATAAACATGGTTTTGAAATTGGCTTCTGCCACACGGTACTGTCGGAGAACCGGGCGCAACCACCCGCTGCCAGCATGTACTGTGTCTCTAACACGCGCCAGAGGAATCTCACACGGTTCCCTCATTAAGGTGCTGCTAAGGTTCTGTGGAGTTGGGATAATTGAGAAACGATGTCTGATCTCTCTCCAGAACTGCACGTAGGAATCATCCAGATGGGCGAAGGGGTGAGCAAAAGCTGTTTGAAGACACGTGTTTGTTCTCAAATGTCACGTATAAATCACAGGGGGGAATGGCACGTCTAAGTGTTTTTGTTCTCCGTTGATGCTTTAGTTTTTCTTCACAGAACAGTTTCCTCTATTTTAAATTATTACTTCAGTTGTTGTCTGTCTTATCCATCCTCCATCTTTAGACTGTTGCACAGCACATAATAGGTGTTCAATTAGAATTAATTGAATGAATGAAATATAAAAACTCCTCATCAGTAGACCTTATATAAAAGGTTAAATTTAGAAATCCTCTCCTCATTATTTTTCTTAATTCAGCTCCCACTGATAAGATTGCCTTTCTATCATTCCCTGTGCCTTTCCCCAAGACTTTACGGTTCTTTGAATCAAGACCATGCTATTAGCATCTCATTGCAATGACTCTACTCAACACAAGATGTCAAATTCACAGTCATGACAACAAAGAACACTACTGAGACATACCACTGGATTAGATTTCCAGATCTGACGTACACAGGGAGGTCACAGTCCAATCACCATGAACATCAGGAAAATTCCTCCATGCAGGAAAATGAACTATATTCTTCTAAACTCTCAGTTTAGTAAATACCTCAGTCCAGTTATTAGAATTTCAGCCAACCCCAGGCTAAGTATCTCCAAGATTGGAAGTGCTATATATTTTTTTCTTATTTTGCTTTTCATGATCATGTCCCATTGAGTAACCCCGTCACAGCCATGCTGAGTATGGGGGCCCCCTCTTATTTTTGACCTCCAGGCGTGAGAGGGTAACCATGAGGTGCCTCAGAGCAACTGTTGATAGAGTGCTCTGGGCACCTCCAGCCACTGCTTCGGAATCCGTTGTCCTTTTTAAATGGGCAGGCCTCACACACTCCTTCTGTGGGTGCTGCATGGAGCATGATTGGTTTTCTCCACTATTATTTTAGACAATTACATTTATCATGAGAAATTAATCCTTGAGGGATCAGCGATGCATGCCTTCCTCCCGCCCACAGGAACAAAGCTATTACTCATTTTCCACTTGACAGCAGTGACCTGTGAACCCATTTATATTCTCACTCCCTTGCCGGTGGTAGCGTGAACACAGGGGGTTAGTCGGCCTGTAGTGACCCCTACGGGTGCAGCCGCGGAATCTCGGGGAGCGTTGTAGGCGCCACCGTGAATGTGACCGCGAGCAAACCTGTAGGAACCTGAGTACCCTTTGCGGAGGTGAGGTGTCTCCCTGCGTGCGGCGAGCTGGGAGAGCCTCTGTGACCTGCAGTTGAGTGGTACAGACAGAACACGGAAACCTAGAGGACTTTCGGGGGAGGGGCTCGTTGTTGGAACGTTCCTGTTTCCTCTCCAAGGGGACGGTTCTTTTCTCCGTGCACCCCATGCCCTGGATGCAGTCAGTACAGGTGGTTTTAGCAACATTAAACAACAAGTGCCAGTCGCCGCCTCTGCCTCCCCTTCCGCTGTGTTCCGTGAGACGCCACGTGACTCCGTCCCCGGGGAGTTCACTGAGGAATGGGGCAGTGACAGGCAGCTGCTGTTGCTACACTGGGAAACGATTGGCCTGCCAGCCTCCCTGTGAGCGCGGGGAGGGGAGCAAGTCACTGTTTTTCAGGTGCGGGAGTCAGTTAGCAAGTTGCAGGGTGATCTCATCCCCTGAAAGGGAAAAATGAATCATTCCTGGGGGGGTGGGGGGGACGGGCTAAATTTGACTCCTGAAATCATCCTGGTGCCTGGAATGTCCGCCTGTGAGGCCGCCACAGACTTAGAGTGACCCGGGAGCTGGTTGAGCTCATAGAGAAAACTCAGACGAGCACAGGGCCGTGCACGCTGTGTAGCTCGGCCTGTGAAATGACCACACTGTTAAGAAGCGCTTCCTTATGTCACCTGCCTAGGTAACTCTAAGTAGGTTTTATAAATTACTCATTCGGTGTAATAGATTTGCGAACATGGATGTGACCCTTACTTTTGTGAGATTCTCAAGGACAGTGACGTCCTATCTTACTTCTTTTCTGTGTTCCAAGTGCAAAGTTCAGGGTCCCCCAAGTGATAGATTTTTAGCGAGTAAAACATTATCGAATAAATGAAGGGCTGACTAGTCTAGAGCTGTGTTTGTGGGCTTTTCTCTTTGTTTAATGATTCCTGTTATTATCGAAGACCCTGGTGCTGCAAGTACACCTGTCAGCCTGAGCTTGTATCTGAGTCCAGAAGCCTCCGGCTAACTAAGCCAGAAACACTGGAGATTATGTGGGCCCGAAGGTTTTAAAGGTTGCACGTAATCTAGTTTGCAGCCCGCTGTGTTGGGTGCAGATGAAGATGAGCTAAGAGACAAAAGACCACGGTGAGGGGAATGTTATCATTATAGAATGTGTAATGAAGAACATCTCACAAGCAATAGAGTCCAAGATTTCAGACCCACCCCCAGCTGTCCTCCCTCGATCAGTATTGGGTGTTTTGAAGAAAGGCAGGGATGTTTCTCTAATCAAAAAGCTGAGCATGCAAGCCGAGTCTAACCTTAGCTTCCAAGAGAAACAGAGTGAGCACACATAGGCAGGGGTGCTCGGTGTGGGAGGGACCCCCAGGCGGGGTACAGATGTGACACCTCCCCAAAGGGGTCTCCCCCTTGGGGAGGAAGTCTTTGTAAGAAGCAATTTGGCTGCCACAAAAAAGTCTGCTTCAACATAAAGAACTCAAATGGTATAAAAGTCTTAATTTTCTAAATTTTATCTTTTTATTTTCATTTAATCTTCTAACTGACTATGAATCATAGACTCACTTGTAACTTTTCCTTGTTCAAAAGGCAATTTTTTATCCCAAATTGCATGTACCTGCTCTTGCGTTAAGATGATGGAATTTATACCAGTGTTAGAAAATTTTTGTTAGAGGAAAGAAAAATGGCCTAAACGTTTATTCACTTAACTTTCTGATTTTCCCAAGATGGGAAAGTTTTTGCCTCACTCTTATTTTTGTATCTCGTATAGTAGATTAACATTGAATTCCCTTTTAACCTGCTTAGTCTAGAGAATTAAAGGCAGTGTCTCAAACAGTGACACAGTTAATTTAGATTTCTTGCAAACACAGTATGTAGTACCTACCTATGTATTCAGCCAGGTTTGAAACAGGGCAGGTAAATATAAACATCATCAAAGGAGGTGTCACATGGTTGAAAAACTGATTGGGTGTTTGCTTAATATTTATTTCAGTTTTTAAAATTGTCTCCTATTGTCCTGGGGCATTAATGAGCAATTAAAGCATCGCCCTGGATATTGTACCGCTTATGAAGTCTGAATCGCTCAACACAGCAGGATTCTGATTTGCAAAAACACAATCTGAAAGCTCATCTTCCCAGGCGCGGAGACGCTGGTTAATTTATTTCACTGTATTAGGCAAGACAGGATAATTTCTTACGTTGAATGGTGGCCTGTTGGAAGATTAGACAGTTCAGAGGAGGAGGGCCCTGAACAACAAGCCATCCCATTGCACACTGAGCACTGGCAGTAGAGGCTGCAAATGAAAAAATCCATGATGTTCATCTTGATTTATTAGGGTCCGTGTGTGAAATCCAAATCAATTAGAGACCCTGTCCGCAGCCTCAGCCCACTACTCCAGAGTTAAAATAACTCAGTAGTGGTTTTCTTGGAACACTATCATCTCAGTCAAAACCAGACCTTCTCGAATATTTGTAACAGAGTGGAACTTACTGTAAAATGTTACAAGAACAGCCAAAATGGCTTACCATTGTCATTTCACTGAATGAAGTTATCTGTTTGGGCAAAAAAAAAAAACAGCCTGCAGTGAAGCTTTCTCTTGGCGTGCCTTTAAGACTGTTTTCTTTACATTTAGTCCCCAGGTGTACTAACAGAAGATGGTAGAACCCTGACAAGTGCACTGAGAGTGGCTTTTTAATACCCAGAACAGACCAGTTTCCGAGCTACAGCCTTGGGTGTCGAGTTGCACTAAACTGATTAGTTCATGTTACAATAAAGCAGATGATGATCTTCAGGGTTAATGTATGTTAAATCTGGAACTCAGCTCTGAGGAAAAAAAATTTCTCTGAGTGTAGGAATAGTTTGGAGCAAGTTGTCAATTTTTAAACAAATACTTGCTGTATCTCCTTTTCATGTACGGCAGGGCTCCACAGACTCTATGAAAGACCAGAGGTGAAAAATTGGAGCCATCACAGCCGAGTGGTCTGTCTGTGTCTCAGTGCTGGACTCTGGTGCTGTGGCATGGGAGAGGGCGTGGCCAGACGTGAACAAACAGGGATGATGGTGCTGCAAACAAAAAAATTATTTACAAAAACCAGGGAGTGGCCAGATTCGGTGTGGGAGCCACACTTGCTAAGCCCCAATGTACGGCATTGTGTGAAGAGTTATTTGGGAGATAAAGTTACACAAGTTATATCCTGCTCACCCAAAGTTGGTTTAGAGCCCAGATGGCAAGCACAAGGCCGGAGGGCTGAATCCAGGCCCCCACCTTGTTTCATCCGGCCCGGCACCTGGTTTCTCCCCGGTGGCAGCGCCGAGCTCCTTGCCCCTAGTTAAGTACACATGTACACAGCCCTAACATTACATTCGGCCCTTTGAAGGCAACTGCAAGGCTGATGTGGCCCCCCGTGAAAATGAGTTTGACACCCCTGGCTTAGAGGGATAATGATGATGAAACAATTAGAAAGAGGATGCTGACAGGTGATATGTATGTCAGGTAACCCCCACCTTTAAGTACAAACCAGGTGACCTTTGTACGACTACAAGTGAGGCAGTGGCTTTGAAAACATTCCACTCAACCAAGAATTTCGGTCTTCCAGGTATCTCCTCCAAAATATTTTCATGGTTGTTCCGAGGTAACGACGTGGTTTGCTGGATTGTCCTGGTGCTCACGTGCCTCCTCTGCTAATGGAGTGGGAGGACAGGTCACCTTCTGGCGGGGGGACTCCACGAAGTCTGCCCCCCATGGTGCCTCCTTGAGCCACTCGTGTCGGGGCTGTGGATGGAGGCAGAGATCTTTGTCATTAGTGCTGAGCGAGATGTCTGTTCTAAGCCTCATCAGTCTTTCGCTGACTCCTTCCAGCTTCAGCATAGCCTGCAGAGAGGCGGGTGGGGAGAGGTATTCCACTAACCCAGAAGGGAGGCCTGCACAGCTATTTCACGTATGTTCCCACGCTTACATGCCAAGTCACGTGGACATCTTCTGCCAGAGGGCATCCGTGGTGCCCGGGGCCCTCGGTGTGCCTGGAAACCCCTGGCTCCCCGATGCAGGCTGCCTTGCACTGTGTTTGGTTCATCAGTCCAGACATCTTCTTCTGCAGTCGTGCCTTGGACTGCGGCCTCTCATCCGTCTGGCAAGTGTCTATCTTTCAGGCACCTCGGAGGCTTCAGCCACAGTCACTGCTCCCACCGAGGACACATCCCGAGGCCCCGGTGCCATCAGGTGCACGCGGGTGGGGGTGGTGGTAGGGGCCACGGGCGTCCAGGTCTCCAGGGCAGCTGTGTTCAGGAAGGGACAACACTCGATTCCTCACCAGCAGGGCTGGAGCCCGGATGGACCGGGATGCACATGGGAACAGAGTAACCTCTGCTTGTGCTCCTCTCGCCCCAGCAACGGGGGCACTCGGCACCTAGTCCCGCCTAACCCCACCAGGTGCCGAATGGTGTGAACAAGTATCGTATGGGCAGTTGAAAAGTCCTGGGTGCTTTGTTCATGGGAGTCCATACTGGAGTGAAGTCACGTGGTACTGGTCTTCCTCTGGCTGGCTTATTTCACTTAGTGTAATGCCCTCCAGGTCCATCCATGCTGTTGCAAAGGGTTAGATTCCTTTTTTTTTTTTTTGGCAGCCAAGTAGTATTCCATTGTGTAAATGTAACATGGCTTTTTATCCACTCATCTACTGATGGGCACACGGGCTGCTTCCACATCTTGGCGATTGTAAATGACACTGCAGTAAACACAGAGGGGCATATATTCTTTCAGATTAGTGTTTTGGGGCTGTTGGGATATATCCCCAGAAGAGGGACCTCTGGGTCATAAGGCACTTCCGTAAGCTGGCCAGAGAAAGACAAATACCATGTGATCTCACTCATGTGTGGATCTAATGAACAAAATAAACTAATAAGCAAAACAGACTCCCAGACAGAGAACGCACTGTCAGAGGGAAGGGTGGTTATGGGGGGCCTGGGTGAAAAAGGTGAAGGGATTAAGCAAAAACAAAACAACAAAACATTCCCCCCCCAACAACTCATAGGCACAGACAAAAGTATGATTACCAGAGGGGAAGGGGGTGGGGGCAGGTAGGAGAAGGTAAGGCGGGGATAGGTGGTGATGGAGGGAGACTCGGCCTGCGGTGGTGAACACACAGTACGATATACCGATGACATACAGAACTGTGCACCTGAAACCTATATAATTGTATTAACCAGTGTCACCCCAATAAATTCAACTTTAAAAAGTTCTGGGTAATCCAAAAGAAAAAAAAAAGCTACTGTCCCACAACACATGGTATCTGAAACATACATAGTTACCTGGAGATGAAGCACAGACACGCACTCGAAGGAAATGGGCGCTCGGTGGGACGTGTGTGAACTGTGCTCGGGGTAAGAAGCCCGCAGCGGCCCTCGCTCTGAGGCCGCAGGGAACGAGAAAGTGCACCATGATCGCGTGGAATCGGTGTTGAATGGTCATGTGGGGTGCATCAGATACCTTGCTAAATGCTTTTACGTCACATCTCATTTCATTTACCGCTCATTGCAACCCTGTGTGTAATAAATCCTTTCATGACTTTAATTATGTTTCATGCAAAAAAAAGCTTAATATTACCTAACCATCAAGTGAACAATTACCGTGTGTCAGTTTCCCTTGGCTAAAACTTCAAAGGGACCCCTCAGATGTAGCATTGTCATTCCGATTTTATAGGTGAAGAAGTTGTGGATCAAAAGAGGACCCCAACTAGCAGGCAGCAGAGCCCGTGTGGAAGGGCAGGTGTATTCCCTTACAGGCGCCTCTCGCCCTTTCGTGCCATGGAGTGAGCCTCCTCTCCTTAGCCTGGCTGCCTCGTGAAATGAGGAGGATGCTCTCTAAATGATGCTGGGATGAATAAAAGACTCCTCGTGCCTTTATTCACCAGAGAAGTCTGATGGTGGCAACCAACCACATAGGGCTGCTGTTGAGGCTGTTTCCCCCTGCCACGTTGTGATGATGGCTAGTGTGGATGGTAAACTAGTTAAATGCAACATACAGATGCTGTGTCATGGGCTTGTACACATGAAACCTATATAATCTCATTAACCAGTGTCACCCCAATAAATTTAATTGAAGAAAGAACTTCAACAGACCCTTCTAACAAGAGCTTCTGCCCCATCTGTGCTAGTCCCTTAGGCAATTCAAGCAGAGGCAACGCTAAAAGAGCATGTATTGGAAAATGCATGAGGTTTAAAGTGTGTTCCTCTAGCTAATCAAATTAGATGTGGGGTAAGAATTTTTTGGAATTAAATGAGAACACTAGATACATGGCTAGATATGCCCTTTTGTCTTTACCTTGCATTTTCTCAGAGCCACCTGGCCACCGTCCGTGTCTCAGGTGTTTGAGAACAAGAGTAGCACCTTTCATGGCCTCCTCACGAGCGGACAGTGTGGCTGTAGATCATTTCCAGTGTCACCGAAAGTTCTACTGGCCGTTGGCGGTCTATGGTACAAGCTCTCACGTGCATTTATGTCCAGGCAAGAGCTAGTAAGTGCAGTGTAAAGCCATCACAGAAGTACTTACTTTCAGCATAATGTAACCACATCAGACTAGTATTTTGAAGTGTCAGGGCACACATTAGGAGTCCCAAGCCTTCTGAGATAGATCTTTCAGGGTTTTTAGACACACAGGCATTAAGAACTAGAAATTCAACTATAAAATTAAAAGATATGTCATAACTAGCAGAGAAACAAAAATAATATTTACGTCAACAAAACGCGGAGAAGGGTGGGGGGTACATGAAGGACCGCAGAGTAAGGGAACTGACTTCCTTACCCGTCTGGCACCAGGTCAACCACTGACTATCTGAATCAATGGGATTGAAATATAAAACTCATATAGTTACTTCGTCAGTGTTCTGGGTGCAAGAAGCAGAAAATAGAAAACCCAGACCCTTCAAATACGATTTAAAATACGGTGCCAAGTTTGCTGGAGGTTCATTAGCTCAAGTGATGAATTAACATAAAAACTACAGAGGGAAGGAGACAGGGAAGAGAAAATTAGTATTTATGGCTCCCTGTACAGCCTGTGAAGAGAAACGAGTCAAGAGTAATACTTAATTATGCTTCTTTAAGTATGACTAAGGGCACGCACACACACGCAGACACGCATCCAGAGCAAAAGGAAGGGAAGGCATCAAGGTACCGCTGATGACCGCCCGCAGCTGGGCGCCCCGTAGAATGAATGACAGAGGATGCGCACTAATACAGGAGGGCACTAACAGGTAGGCGTCCAGGAGAGAATGAAAAACATATAATTCAGGAGCAATTGTGCATGAGGTGACTCTCAGGAAAGATTTGCTACCTTGGATGACGTCATGGTCCATGCCGTCACACGTGACCTGTAACACCTGAGTGGGAGAGATGGTGACAGACCCCGTGTTGACACCAAGGCTCCAGTTGTTGAGTGCCAGCATGGGACAGTAAGTTAGCTCTTCCCTTTTATTAGGAATTTTCATAGCCTCTTACTTAATTTGAATTATGGTTTCATAGCCTCTTACTTAATTTGAATTATGGAACTAGCTGTTTAAGTGGGATAGTCTCGTGGACACTGTCTTTTCGGTTCTTGAGCTTTGTAATGGGCCCACACGTGTATTTTAGTGAGCAGGGGGGGCCGGCGGAGGCTCTCAGACTGACTGCACTCCGGCTGGCCGGGCTGCCCGAAGCTAGCAAGGGTCCCCCGTCAAATTGTGTGGGTTGATGTGGAAGAGAGATAAGTACGTAAAACTCTAGTAGAAAGACTTGTGTGGTATCACACACACTGGGCCTTTTTTTTTTTTTAAGGGGGATTTAGCACTGTACGAAGAAATTGAATTCCTTGAAAAGATAAGACTTAAATGACTTAGAGCATTGAAGCAAAGAGTACATTCGCCTTGAAGTTTCTCCGTATGGACTAATACCCCAGACCGGCCGTGGTTAGGAGCCTTTGCAGTTAACCAAACTGTTAATTTCTGTTTCACCCTTTCCAGCTAAGGTATTTAGGATCTTCTTTGAAAGTATGAGAGAATTTGATTTTTTATTTAAAGAATGCCATTATTTCTGCCACACCAAAACAGATCTGTCCCCCAAGGTGTTTGTCATTCTGTCCCTCCGCTGGAGGTGGTGCTGACGGTCCAGTGTTTGATGAATGAAGGGCAGGGCCCAGGGCCCTGGCCTCTGGCCCTGTCTGCACACTGCGATCGCCGGCTGATTGTCACCGGCAAAGCCACCTTTCCTGGGAGACCTGGGAATCTCGCCCTGTTCCCAGCTGTGTGGTTTCCAAGGGCCAGAAGGACTCCATCCGTGGGGGTTTCATCAGGTGTCTTCTAAGTCTCTCTGGCCACACATGTACCTTCACACCTGTCTGCGCTCCAACATAGTGAGCGTGTGGGATGTTCCCTGGTTGCCAGTTTTCTCATCCGTAAAGTAATGATTCCAAACTACATGGTCTTGAAAGGTTTTTTTTCCTAAGTAAACATCTAAGGCACTGTAATTCTACCTTCACCCTTGGGAGCACATTTACAAAAGGAATTAGAAGGGGTGGTTTTCAGTCTTCGCGGTGCACAATAGACATGGACAGTTAATCCCCCACTTACTGTCTCACGGTATGCATAGTCATTGAATCAGCATCGTGTGCTGAGCTCTGAAGACCCAAAAATAAATGAGAAAAGGTCCAACCTTTCAAGTAGCCCTCACTCTGTGTGGAAAAATAAAGAAGGGAAGATAAGCGACACTAAAGTATGAAAGCAAGAGAGGGAATAAAATGTCACAGTAAGAAATGGGGGGAGATAGCCTTGAAAACGTGGAGAGTTGGGCAAAAGTTAATTTGTATTTTAGATACTGCTACCACTTGTAAAAGTTCTGAAGATCTATTGGTTTTCCTATTGTTTTTCTGGATTCAGACAAAACATTAATACCCATCCATTCCAACCCCCACGTTTTGCAAATGTGAACCCAGAAGCCTGAGACGTTGAGTGGCTCCCCCAAATGTATCCACGGTGCCCGTGGCGAAGCCTCGCAGGTCTCTGAGTCTCTTGCCCCCCCCCCAATGCCTCCCCTCCAAGTGCTGGCCAGCCTACTTAGAATGTTTAAACCCTCCGTTCTCTCCCATGCCCAGTGTCCTGCCAGCTTCCTTGCCCTTTCTTACATGGGATAGCTTACCCACACTGGCACTTTCACGGGTTCAGCCAAGGCCATTGCCCGCCCCCCAGGAGTTTGTATGGTTGACTCCCCACCCCTCAGGTGTCATCTCAGTGTGTCTCCTAAGGGAGGGCTCCGTTGTTTCTCAGACTTGCCCTTGTCCCACGGTGTGTTCCCATCATTGCCGTTGGTGGTTTTCGTGGCCGTTGAGCCTGTGTGAAACGATTTATCAACCGTGTTCTTCTTCTTGAAATGTGCTCCCGGCAAGCAGGGGTGCTGACTCTCCCCTTTCCCACGGCATGAATCTCCAGCGCTTTGAGCAATGTCAGCTTCGGGTGAGTCTCAGTGATTACTTGTCGAAGGGAGAAGGAATTCTGGTTCCCATAGACTGTACGGAGCATCAGTTAAATAGGATCTGTTCGGTATGATGATTTGAGGACACCGAGGAAGATCTATTTGTACAAGGGGGGAAAATGACCATGTTTGCTGAAATCTCTGTATTACTTACTCCTTATTGTAACACTCTGAAGGGCAATAGTGAAACATAAATCACATAAAGAAGGTGTAGCGTTTTCATGTTTCCTGTGTGTTTACAATAGTTCAACCGAAGTCATAAAATGTCACCCCTCTCCAGCGGGTATGCTAAAGCTGCTTCTTCCAGAGGTCTGAAGCAGGGGATACTGCCCTGGGAGAGAAAAGGCCTAGGGCAAAGTTTCCAGAGGATAAAAACTCTGAAATAGCTCTGGCTGGTGTGGCTCTGTGGATTGAGTGCCGGCCTGCAAACCAAAGGGTTGCTGGTTCAATTCCCTGTCAGGGCACATGCCTGGGTTGTGGGCCAGGTCCTGGTAGGAGGGCACACGAAAGGCAACCACACATTGATGTTTCTCTCCCTCTCTTTCTCCTACCCTTCCTCTCTGTCAAAACAAACAAACAAACAGAAACCTTTGAAACAGAAGAAGCAAGAGCTGGCCAAAGAAGATGAAAAGGACAAGGCAGGAAAATCCATGGGAAGCATGGAAAGTGGGGGCTGTTGGTTGTGGGGAGACTGTGTAATGTGTCTTAGTCAAGAAGGCCAAGGGCAAGGTTAAGAGGAATTTCAAAGGGAAGCAAGTGATCTGTGCTGCGGAAAAGTTAAGGGAGATAAGGATGGAGTCCTATTCTTTATATTTAGCAACAGATGTACGTTGACAACTGTTCTTGGTTAGCTCATGCAAGCTGCTGTAACAGGTGAATCCCTGAATGGCGGTGGTTCTCATGGCGGAAATTTGCTTCTCAGCCACAGGACAGGCCAAAGCAGGTGTGGTTGGTTGGCAGGTAGCTTTCCCTGCAGTGATTCGCAGACCAGATTTCCTCCTCTTTGGGCCCCGTCCGACCACAGTAGGGCCCAGACTCCTCTGCGCTGAGTTTGGAAAACGGGATAAAAGGAGGCATAACTAACTGTTTTTTAAGCTCCTTAACTTAGAAATGACACTTGTCACTTCTGTGCACGTTCCCTTGGCAGAGAGCACAAGGCCCCGTGTCGGGGCCGGGGAGCTGGACAACGCAGCCAGGGGTGGGCAGCTGTGAGGGAGGGGAGGCACATGCAACCCGGGCTTCCAGTGTGGTGCGGGCGTCTGCAGTGGGGCCGGTTCCATTTCACGTCCATTCACGGCGCATTTGGAAAGGAGGGCTGCATAACATAGTGTGCCTGTTCTCACACAAAGTCCTGATTTCCTAGAAGAGATAAGACATGTGCAAATTATGGTAATTCAGAGCTATTTCTCATTTAGTCATGGAAATTTTGTGATAGAAAAATAGATGAGAATGGTGGGAAATGTGTCCCCGTGTATGGCTAAACCAATACAAACGTAGACTCTTTTCACTGATGTATCTTATCTGCTTATTTTCAGATGACAAGCGATTGCGTAAGATATCCCCATTTCCAGATTAAAGGCCCTTGCCAACTGGGTTAAAACACCCATATGTGCATTTATCGTGGTGTACAATGTGACCCCTTCAAAATCGAGTGTAGTTGATGTCGCTAAAATCTTACATCCTTTATTTTGTGTTCTGCTTTATAATCTCTCCTGAAGCATATTTCATTGTCTTTATTGGATAAACTACTTGTGCTTGGCTTAGAATACTCAATAATAGGAATTATTATTTCAGTAGAGGTTGGGGTGGAGGAAGAGCTGGGCGGGAGTTACGTTTTATAAATCGTTGAGTTAAGAATTAAACTTTAGAAGAGTATATGCCTGAAGAAGGCTTAAAGCAAAGCCACTAAACTTAATCCTACTATGTCTACTTCAGATGAAGTAGGTGAACATGATAAAAATCAAATTTGGCAAATGTTTTCTCGGAGAGGGCTGGACAGTATTTTAGGATTTGCAGGACACTCTCTCTGTCTCAAGTGCTCAGTTTTGTCTCTGTAGCATGTAAAATCCTCAATTTAGAGCTCATTTAGGTAAGTTTTACTTTAAAATATGTGAGCTAAAACATGTTAACTATTACAGCCCACATGCTCATTTAGGATAGAAATTAATAAAGTATATGTTTCATATAAACATAAAATTTGAGATGGTGGTGAGTACTATCAAATTTTAATCTAAAAATAAAGTCCCCCCTTTTTTGAGCTATTTAAGTGAACGGAACTATAAGAAATCATCCCAGGTCAGTTCAGAGGGGAAGAAACTTTCAATTCTACTCACGCCTAGTACTCAGTGAAGTCCTCAGTGAGGCACTGAGTGGCCAGCACGTCGAGACGTACCTGCATTGGCAGGTGTGTGAGACCGAGAGGGAGAGGCAGTGCCGTGAGTCAGACCTCTCCGGGTCCCCTCCGGACGCCGGGAGCTCAATACCACGGGCAATGGACCGTGAGATGCTCAGGTGTCTTCTGCTTGGCTTCATGCTCGATACTCCTGATCAGACACAGTGTTTCATTTCCAGTGTCACAGACGACAGGGTGAAATGCAGCCTGTGTCGCCGCCGATGTCACAAGGTCCCGGAAAGAAAACAGAGCTCTTCCTCTGCGTTTAGATTAGTGGCAATGGAAAATAAATGCCCATTTCCAATTCTTGGGTCTTGCTTAAGTTTTATATGTTTGATATCATCCACACGTAGCCAGGGATGTTTGCCTAAGCTACAAAAAGAGAAGACAAATAGAGATACAGAAAAGACCTTGGCGTCATGGTTTACGAGTGTGATTTTTAAACCACGATACTAAAGGTGTTCTGCTAACATCATGCGCATTGATAGTTTTATTTGATAATTATCCACTTGCAGTAACAGATTGATAAGCTGTCACAACAGTACAACTTCAACCATGTATTTCAACCTTCTCGACTCTAATTATGCATAGTCATTTCTGAGACAAAAGTCTCTAGATGTGGTTTTACTTGTTTTTTTCTATTGAATTGAGATGGGACTTTGAAGGCTGGGGAATGATACGTTCATGTCTTACTTTTCATGAACTCTGACATTTTATTTGCCGTCTCACCTACAGGAAGAGTGCCAGTGGATTTCCCCCAGTACTCTGCCCAGGAAGTTTAGTGGATTGTGCAATCTGTACCTGAGAGAAACTACAAAATTTCACAGGCCAGAGACCAAAAAAAAAAAAAAAAAAAAAAAAAAACGAAACTAAACAAATGCAATAATTGACACAAAGGAAGAATCATGAAAGCATGAATGCATTGATTCCTGAATCCCCCCTATTCCCACCCCACAAATGCCTTAGAAACTCGAACTCTCTTTTGTAGCACATTTGAATTTCCTTTTTCTAGAAAAAGCAGAGAATGTGAAGGTATGTCCACAGCAGGCACAGTCACTTCAAATGTTTTCCCTTCGGCAAACAGTTGGCCGAACAAGGGCATGCCAGCCTGTGCCCTGTGCTCGCCTGTTCTGATGTCTTCTCCTCCTTGGAGCACTGATCATGAAGAGCACACTTTCCTAGTTTGCAAGAGCGGATCTCTTCTTCACCAGCCACAGGGGCTAAAACAGAAATACGTTGACCTTCTACAACGTGCAGGGACCGGTTAACTGCTAAAGATAATACCTGTACCTAACGTGTTATAAATACCTTTGGTGAACAGGACCTACATGGAAGCCGTTTTCTTTCGCATTCACTGTTCCTCACCCAGCTGAGTGAGGAATCCTGAGCTCTCACAACACTGTACATGCAAATGGGCTCCTTTGTACCTGGCTGGTTCTATTTCCCTTCTCATTTTTTCCTCTCCCTCATTTTCATTCCCTTTTAAAATGTATCAGCCTGCCCTCCGCCACCATTTCCTTCCACTTTTCTCTTTCCTTTTTGTGTTTATTCTTTCTCATCTTTCTTATTCTCCCTCTTATTCTTCTTTCCCCTTCATGCCTTGTGTCTGAGAAGAATTGCTTCTGATTGAGACTTGCCTATAAGAAAGTGCTGCTTTTGAGAGCTAATGCATCTTTGCCACTGCAAAGACAAAATCATAATAAAAGACAAAGAGACTGCTCACCTCCATGGGCTAGAATTTCTCACTTCTCCCAATGGCGTGGCTCGCTGAAATCACTCCACGACCTCATTAGGTTTATTTTTCAGTAAGATTTTTATCTCTATTGTCTTTTTTTTCATGAAAAGATGGAGTTTTCTTTGGCTCTCACTGGTTCTCCAATTTCCCCAATGTTCCCATGCAGTGGAAGTCCTATAAATCAGTAAGATATGCTGGCGGTTTTGCATGCCATCAGCTATATGTAATGTTTTTGAAATGCAAGCACAATTCTTTTTAAGTAGGTATTTAATTTTAGTGGAATTTGCATTTGACAGTCCCAATTCATGTGTTTCAACATCCCAGTGAAATAGCCCTCTTTGAATTCTAATGGATTGAAAATAATGAAATTAACCTTTTGCAAAAAAAAACCACAACAAAACACTATTCTAGGCAAAAGCTTTCACACTGTTTTGAATCACTCCTGTGTAGTTATAATAGAGCGAATGCCATTAATTTAACTCACAGAGTGATGAAAGTGGTTATGGAAGGAAAATGTAAACACCAGGCGTCCTTTATTGCTCTGTGAGGTGCCATCAGTAAGCACTGGGCATTGACCTGGAACTCCGCTTCATTGCTGCGTTTTTTTGTTTTGTTTTTGCCCAGCATCAGTGGTGATGTGTCAGATATATGCAAAATACCTAGCCATAAAGTGCTTGTGGAAAGTGCTTGAAATTTCTCCCTATGGTTACCCTTACCTTGTGTTTTTGAGCTCATTAATCAGTTCAAACAATCACCTTCAGTAAAGTCAGCCATCAGCAGCATCTACAACTTTTCCATGACTATCTACCTGGTTTTTTTTCAAAATAGAGAAACCAGGCATAGGAATAAGAGGCTTAGATTTTAAATATTTAATACTTCTTCCAGACAAAATTAAAGCTATTAAATGATGCCCTTGGCCAACTACTAACTACATACAAAGTCTGTGTATAAAACCTGACTCATTAAGTATATACTTTTGCCAAAACACTTAAATGTTTAAAGTTGATGTAAAAAAAAAAACCTTGATTAGGTTTTTTAAAAAATATATTTTCTGTGCCATTTAGGGCTGCACTTTTTACTAAAAGACTTTAAAGATCGTTGGTCTACACTATACAATTATTATGACTTGCTTGTACTGGCAATTGGCAATGATCTGATTCTTGTATATAAATAAAGCTGTATTTATCCCTAAAGAAATTGCAGAAAATCATCTTGTTGGAGTAAACCTCCTTTAACATTTCTTTCCATACTTGTTGTGTTATGTTGTTAAACAGTAACCTTCCAGGCTGAAAGTCTCCCTGGAAGAAGGGGTGACTGAGCCCACGCCAGCCGGGACAAGGACCAGGCCCTGGGGTGCACCGTCCGACCTAGGAGCAGCCGGGCCTGGTAGACCAGATGGACGTGCCCGCTGTGCCAGGGTCAATGGGGTGCTTTTGTGCGATGGGCTGGGAGGAGAAAGAGGCGAGGTGTTTTGGAAGAATGAGCACTGCGTGTAGGTAAAGGGGCTGGAAACGGTGAGGCAGGGCCTGTTCTGGGACAGGTGCCCGGTTCGCAAGGAAGAAGCACGTGCTGCCTCTGGGTTGGCTGTGGCCACAGTTCGGGAAGTTCGTGTGTAAGCAGGATGCACGGGGTCTAGTCTGGTGGCGGCCCCTCTCTCCAGGTCGTAAGGGAAACAGGCACCTGGAGGTCCACTCCGAGCCTCAGTGCACACTGGGGAATGGGCGCGGTTTCTCCAGCGGCTCCGTGAGCTGCCCAACCGCCCTGGTCTCTTCTTCCCGCCCCCCTCCCCCACCCACGGCCTGCTGTAACGGAATTGAGGACATCTCAGGTTTTTACTCCAATTAGTGTAAAGAAAGGAAAATAGTTTTCAAAGGGTAAATAACCTTGAACTGCTCCAATTCTCACAGAACAGGGCGGCTGGGATTGACCTGCAGAGCCTGTGGAACCACCGATTACAGAAACAGCCCCCCCCCCCAACCCCCCGCGCCCTGCCCCGACGTCCTCTGTAACCCATTTCCGGTGTCGCCGACCCGGCTGCTCCCCAAACCGAACCACGCTTCCCAAGCGAGTCTCACCAGGCTCTCCCGTCATTCTCTTTAACTAAACACTTCCAGTGCATCACAGAAATAAGTAGTGGATGCTTGGAATCGCTGCTTCAGAGCCTAGGCATTGGCATCGTATGGCCCAGGGTTGTGTATTTTCAGTTCACACGGTGCAGGGTGTGCAGTGAATTGCTACACCAGTTTAGATTTCGGTATTTTATGTAGTGGGTTTAACAGTATCAATCAGAGCATTAGCCTTGATAGTTAGATAATATTTGTTAAGCTCTCCGCAAGGACCCTGGCATGTAGAAAGAGTTCAATTAGTTCAAGACATCTCAGGCTACAGTTTTGCTGCTGAGCAGAACCAACGACTAAGAACGAGAATGCCAGGTTGGTCTTTTCATGCTAATGTTAGATACAAAATGAGTTCATCAGTGTCTCCCGAAATGTTTAATTCTTATGAGAAATGTTCCAAAGTGTACTTTGGGAATTAATCTTTTTTAAAGATCTTATTTATTTATTTTTAGAGAGGGAAGGGAGGGAGAAAGAGAGAAACATCAATATGTGGTTACTGAGGGCCATGGCCTGCAACCCAGGCATGTGCCCTGACTGGGAATCGAACCTGCGATGCTTTGGTTC
The DNA here is from genome assembly GCF_004126475.2 of Phyllostomus discolor. Lineage (NCBI taxonomy): Eukaryota > Metazoa > Chordata > Mammalia > Chiroptera > Phyllostomidae > Phyllostomus > Phyllostomus discolor. The sequence continues at coordinate 88,809,573 of NC_040912.2, forward strand.
GCAGCCCACGCTCAATCCACTGAGCTATGCCAGCTAGGGCCTGCACTTTACAATTTCAGAATTAATCTTTTTTTAAATTGGCTTGGCATAACAAATTTTGAGCTATTTTATTGTAAAAGTGTTTATTGTTAGGAAATGCAGTATTGAGTACTCCTTGTTCCAACTCATATTGCTGCATGATAAACCTGAACTTTTCTAGTGAGAGCTCAATATAAGTAAGTGAAAATGAAAATGTTTAACTCTAACCATGTCATGATCTTTACTGATATTTTATGTACTTTTGAGACTAAACAAATAGTGATAAGTTAATAACAATTAGGCTGAACTTCAGTTATTATTCCAAGTGGTATAATTTGAAAAGTTTCCAAATTAATGTAAAATGGAGAACTTTTTCTTGTCTTATTCCGTCTTCCCTCTGGGTCTTTGAAGACAGAGGTACAGTTACTTGGATGATAATATCAAGGAAATATTTTGAAACATGTTTGTGTTTCTTATAGCATCAGTACTGAAAGAATTCACTGAATGACTTAACTAGTACATTTATGGGACAATGACAGGAGCAAGTGGAAAGTTACTTAACAACAATGTAACCTTTGACATGGTTAACCTCTTTTGGTCTCAAAGTCATTGTTTCGTACAGTGGTTAACTGTGGGATGTTTATATGAGAGTAATAAGCATTGGGTGTCAATTGCATGATGATAAAATTCAGAAACAGGATCTCTTGTTAGGGAAGCTAGCTTAGAACAGTGACAGGCTCATAGATGAAACCCGGCACATTTTAACATTTGCCCAAATCTTCATAACTCTCCCATTCCCAAGGCCCCAGTTTTCTCACTAAGTGCCTCTCACTTCCTAAAATTATATGGTTTAGCATTTCATTCAATTAATATTTGAGAAAATAAGTAAATCAATGAAGCGGCATATCTTTTTGTGAGTTCACTTTCTGAAGCACACAAGAAGATGGCACATGAGGAAATACCTTTAAATGTGCAAGAACAAAATGTATGGTCACATGCAGTGAATGAAATAATGCGGGATATAACATTTTTGAATCCTGAAATTCAGGTTACCCGAGAAAGAAAATCTTTGCAAAGACTGGTTAAAAAGTGGCTTTTGGTAAGTGTCAGAATAATAAAACAAAGTATCATGTTTACATATAGATTGGGATATGTTTTCTGTCATATTTTCAGGTTGCTTGTAGGTTCTAGTGAGGTTCCATCCTCTGTAGAGGCAGAACTAGAAACCACGTTAAACCACTCACTCCCAAAAGGTCTGTTCGAGTCTCAGTATGATTCTCTTTGAAAAGCTCGACCTTTTTATTTGTCAAGATTCAGGGCTTCCCTGGGTTCTGTGCTGTCCCTGACTAAAATGACTTGTTTGGGTGAGAGGTACTTCTTATGCCATTGGGAGATTTTTTTTAAAAAAACCAGTTATGATGTTTTTGAGCAGACGGAAAGGCTTAACATTGCTCAAAACTTGTCCAAGATGCAAATCTAAATCCTCAGACCGTTTGAACACATGATGACTGACACACAGACCAAAGAGAATTTAGTTTAAAAGACATCTTATCAGGAATCAAGCAATGGATCTGTGAGGCTCCTTGGATTTCCTCGCAGGGAAGCAGAAGCAAAGGGAGCAGCAGCGGGACCAAAACCAGGGGTGGACTGTCTCCTCGTTAGATAGAGGCACCGTCTGCATCCATTGTTAACATGCTTCCAGATTTGAGCCAGGTGTGTTCCACCTGCCTGCTGGTCACATGCACCTTGCACCCCACAGTCTACTCATGGTCAGCACACCACGCCCACTCCTGTTTTCTGCTCTGGATTCCTTTCTCACAGCCCTGGTCTTGTCTGCTAGCTCGTGGGAGCATGGCATCCCACTTTTCTTTTCACCCAAGCTTGCAGCCTCAGCTTTGTCTTTGATTCTCTTGCTGATTGGTTTTGACTCTGAGCTGGACCATAGCATGTAGGGCGTGTCTCAGGGGTGTTCTTGGGATCACTGCCTGTGAGTGGAAGGGAACAGAGGAGGAAGGGAAGGAGAGGGGGGAGGGGGGAGTGGGACGTTGGGATGCTGTGTCCTCTGAGCGAACCTCATTAGCCGCTCTGACTCTAGGATGGCCCTTCAGCCCTGGCCTGAGTTGGCCTCAGTTTATCCTCCTTCCACCAGCCCTTGGATGCAGCTTTCCCAGGGAAAGGGAAGTGATCTTAGGCAATGGGAGTCTCTGTAGCCAAGGAAATCCCGAAGGGGAATGAGCCCTTTAGTTGTGAATGGATATCTGATCAGTCGTCACAGCGCACACTGTGGGCTCCTCCTTAAAAATAATGGTGCATGTTCCTGTGAGTCTGTTCTGTTCTGTGAGTTTATTTTGTTCATTGGATTCCACATGTAAGTGAGATCATATGGTATTTGTCTCTCTCTGGCTGCCTTATTTCACTTGGCATGGTGCTCCCAGACTAACAGATGTCAGAGGGGTGGGGGCGTGGGGGCCTGGGTGAAAAGGGAAAAGGGATTAAGCAAAGGGAGAAAAATAACAGACACAGACAATAGTACGGTGATTACCGGAGGGAAAGGGGGGGGGAGAGACAGAAGAGAGTAAGGGAGAATAGATCGTGACGGAAGGAGACGTGGCTTGGGGTGGTGAACCCACAATACAATATGCATGTAATGTATTACAGAATCATATGCCTGCAAGCTGTGTGATTTCATTAATGTCACCCCAAGCAAATTCAATAAAAACTTAAAAAATGATACATGTTATCAAGCTACTTTTTCTTGACAATTTTTGTTTTTTACGACCCCAACTTAAGCACTTATAGGGCTTAACACAGAGGTGCTCCTGGGTGACCGAGGCTTCCTAAGTGGCTCCTTCATCCAACCTGTCCAGCCCTCCCATACTCAGTACGCTGCTCCACCTCACAGAACTCTGCTGTGATCCTGATCCTGCCATTAGCCGGTTCCGTAACTCTCTTTGGCTCCTCGTTGGCAACAGAACAATACACGGCTTCCACTGCTTACAGCTGAAGAACCACCCTGGCCTGGTGGACCTTGTCACCGTAGCAGCCTCATGCTTTCTTCCAAGCAGACGTTTTGCTTTTTTGGTGCTATTGATGCCTAGCATTCTTTCTTGTGTGTGCTGCTTGTCATATCTAGCACCATCTTCTTCTTCTCTTTTTGACAGAATATTTTTATTTATTTCTTTTTCCCTCTGAACTTTTCATTTCCAAGTTCTTTCAGATTTATGTAACAGTGGGAAAACTAATACATGTAACTTTCACCTACATTTCCAAATGTCAACAACGCTACGTAGGGATTTCATATCTGGCTTATTTCATCTGATATAGGATACTCCAGGTTCATCCTGTTGTTGTGATGGATGAAGGTTGTTTTTTTAAGATTTTACTTATTTATTTTTAGAGAGAAAGGAAGGGAGGAAGAAAGAGAAATATCAATGTGCGGGTGCCTCTCATGCACCCCTTACTGGGGATCTTGCCCACAATCCAGGCACGTGCCCTGACTGGGAATTGAACCAGTGATCATTTGGTTCACAGCCCGCACTCAATCCACTAAGCTACACCAGCTAGGGTGAAAGAAGGTTCTTTGACAGCGATGAGTAATATCCCATGTTGAGTGTGTGAGGATGCGTGTGTTACGTTTTCCTTACCCGTTCATCAGTTGACGGACCTGCAGGTTGTTTTCATGTCTTGTCTGTGGTGAACAATACAGTGATGACAAGGAGGTGCAGATGTGTCTCCGATACCCTGTTTGCATTTCCTTCGGGTACATACCCACGAGTGGGCTTGCAGGGTCAGATGGTAGTTCTATTTCTACTTTCCCAAGGAATCTCTATGTTGTTTTTTATCATAGCCGTACTGATTTATATCCCCACCAACAGTGCACAATGGTTCCCTTTTTCCCCACATCCTCCCCAGCATTTGTTCTCTCCTACCTTCTTGACAGTAGATGTCGTAACAGGGATGGGGTAGTATCTTACTGTGGTTTTGATGTCCATTTTCCTGATGGTTAGTGGTGTTGAGCACCATTTCCGTACCCACTGGCCATCTGTGTGTCATCTTTGGAGGATGTGTTCATTCAGGTCCTTCACCTACTTTCAATCGTATTATCCATTGTTTGCTATTGAGTGACATGAGTTCTTTTTATATTTGTATATTAGCCCCTTATCAAATATATAATTTTTAATTATTTTCTCTTATTTTATAGTCTTCCTTTTCATTTTGTGGATTGTCAGCCTTGCTCTGCAGAAGCTTTTTTAATTTAATGCAGTCCAGGTTCCTCATTTTTGCTTTTGTTGCTTGCGCTTTTAGTGTCGTATCAAAAAGTAAAAATGACTGCTAATAACAATGCTAAGAATCCCCTTCCCTGTGCTTTCGTATAGCACTTGTTTCAGATCTTACATTGAAATCTTCAAGTTATTTCAGTGTAATTTTTGTGAGACCTTTACACTGATAAAGGTCCAATTTCATTACCATGCATGTGTGTGTTCAGTTTTCCCAGCACATGTATTGAAAAGATGATCCTTTCCCCACTGAGTATTCTTGGTTGCCTGAAAAATGCAGACAACGGTACCTGAACAACAATAAAATAATTAAAGAAAATAGTTGACAGCTAAGCAAGGGTTTATATCTGGACTCTTTATTTTTGTTCCCACTGGCCTGCGTCTGCTCTTATGCCGATGCCCTGCATGTTTTGATCACTGTCGCTTTGTAATATAGTTTGAAATCAGGAAGTGTGATGCCACCAGCTTTGTTCTTTCTCGGGATTGTTTGGCTGTTGGGGCCTTTCTGGTTTCATATAAGTTTTAGGACATTTTATTTCGATTTCTGTGAAAAAAAGTCATTGGAATTTTCATAAGAATTCCTTGGAATCTATACTTGGCTTTATATAGCATAGACATTTTAATAATACTAATTCTCTTGATTCATGAGTATCAGCTCATGGGTTTGTATTTATTTGTGTCTTCTTTCAGTTCCTTTCATCAGTGACTTATGGTTTTCAGTCTACAGATCTTTTACCTCCGTGGTTAAATTTATTTCTAAGTACTTATTGGTTTTGATGCAGTTGTAAATGGGATTATTTTCTTAATTTCTCTTTGTGATAGTTCATTATTAATGTATAGGAGCACAATTGATTTTTGGATGTTGATTCTGTGTCCTGAAACCTTACAAAATAAATGTATTAGTTCAGTTCACCTTGAAGGATCTCCATGCGGATGTTTCTAATCATGCTGGAGGAAAGTGATCTTTTTTTCCTTCACTCTCAAAGTAATTATAGTCTTCCACTAAAGGACACACCGATACTATTAAGGTGATTTGTGTTTGGTGAAACAGTTTCAGAAAAACAAGAGCGAGAGTGAAAAGAAGGAGGAACGCTTTAACTTTGTAAGCTTGGCAGGCTGGAGCAATGCACACATTGTTTTATTTTAAAGAATATAACATTTATTTTCAAAATATGTATTTTACATAAGGGAAACAAAATACTGAAAAAATTCCTTGTTTCTAAAACGATTTTTTAGAAACGATTTATTTATTTATTTTTAGAGAGGGAGGAGAGGGAGAGAGAGAGAGAGAGAAATATCAATGTGCGGTTCCTGGGGGTTATGGCCTGCAACCCAGGCATGTACCCTGGCTGGGAATCGAACCTGCAACACTTTGATTCGCAGCCTGCACTCAATCCACTGAACTACGCCAGCCAGGGGGCTAAAACTATTTTTTTAGCATACCTAGCAAAATAAAAGTCTACCCAGCTTATAATGATAGCAGATTAAAGCCACCACATAGATATTTGGCCACATTTAATATTCAGCTTGACTTGGGTCCTTTAGAGAAATAAAAAGCAGCATGGAAAAAGGCCATATTTACAGAGGTCTTATCTATAATGCTATTTGAACTTCTGTGAGCATATTTGTTCCCCCAAGTCAACTTTTCAATTTTTAGTGCTTTTCCCATCAAAATTTGGGCACAACGAATGAGTTGCCTAGAACACTCAGTTTGATTTACTACCAAATGTACACATGGGCAACGTGTCTTCCAACACTCGGTCCTACTGGTGTGAGCCTTTCAAATGCATGAAAACAACTTCTGTCCCAGCGTAGGTGGGATTGCGCTCTGCAGCCTCGTAAGGGCAGGAAGCAGGACTGTGTTAAGTTCCTTTTACCTTCTTTTCTCCATTCGCTCTTTTTTCCTTTATTTTTATTGTTGATATAATTACAGATGTCCCTGTTTCCCCCAAACATTGACCTCTTTCCCAAGCCGCTTCCCCCCTTTCCCTCTGTCCATCACCACATGGTTATCTGTCTGTGTCCGTGGGTTACATGCATATTACGTTCTTTGGCTAATCCCTTCACCTTCTTTCGTCCAGCACCCCCACCCCACCGACCAAGGGCTGCCAGTCTGTTCCTTGTATTTGTGCCCCTGTTTCTATTTATTTACAACTTCAAATAGTAGATATCTGGCTATGGTTATTATTGCATCAGGCTTAAGAGGAGTTTGGCTTAAGAGTATTCTTCTGTTTTGCAGCTGATTTTTTTTCTTTTCTCTAATATCAACATGTTCTCTTCTCATCAGATTCAAGTAATACTGCACCAAGAAAATTTTGTTCATCATTAAACACTTCTTATCTAAAGTTTGGGGTTTTTTAGGCAAATTATATAATCCAGAGAGTGATGGGATTCTGACATTCTGCTCTTACAGTTAGTTGACTCTTGCACAACACGGGTTTCAGCTGTGCGGGCCCACTTACGTGTAGATTTATTTTCAGTAAATATACAGGGGGCCCTCCCTGTGCCCGGGTTTCACTACCATGGATTCGACCAACTGCAGATCAACCAGCATTTTCAGTGCGCCCTTGGGAGTCTGCAGATGCAAAGAGCCACTGCGTGCATTGTTCCGTGCCATTTTTTATAAAAGGGAAGAGCGCATTTGAGAATTTTGGTGTCCACGGGGGGCCTGGAAACAGTCCCCTGCAGATGTGGAGGGACGACTCAAGTTTTGGGGAGTCCGAGTTTACGTGGAGTTTGGACGTTGAGTGGGCGCGGGAGGGGATAAGCTCTTCTGACCCCTGTGCTGCTCAAGGATCGACTGTAGTTTCAGAAATTCTTGAAGTGTGAACGGCAAAGACATTTTGCGGTCTGTTTGTATTTAGGTAGTGGAAATTCAAAATTTTGATGAGGAAGACTCAGCAACTAAAACAAAGGGAAAATGATTTTTTTCTAATTATGATACTCTTCTAAGAAAAGACCATCAACAGTTGAGAACAGCTAAAAGAGACTGATGCAGCTGAGGATGGGGCTGTGGTGAGAGGGTTTTAGAAGAAATAGGCAGACCCAAGAATTTGTAGTTCCCCACCCCACCCCACACACACACACACACACACACACTCTCATTCTCTCTCTCCCCCCCTCCCCCCCGTATTCTGTAGGCAAATTATCCATGTTCAAAATCATCAGTACTCTAGGGGAAATATAGCAATGAATGTTTTCTACCTTTTAGATATTTCAGTGTAATAGGAGAGAAAAAGATAATACACATGGGTTAAATGTAATTCTTTAAGGCTCAATGAAGATTAAGTATAGTCAGAAAGAAAAGAGATTAGATGTGGCCTGGTCTGAAAGGAAACAGCTAATTTTTGTAATATCGAGATTTGATCAGAGCAATTATGGTCGTATGTGAGTATAAAGCATTTCATTTGGACTATCATTAATTTTAAAATATGGTGGAATGTGCAGTTGGTTCACAACATAACATGGAAATTTAATGCAAACGGAGGGAGGACACGTGATCTGCAGGTACCATTGTCATTAACTGCAGAAAGTTAACTGTCATTAACTGCATAACGGCAGTGAGGGAGAGGAGTGAGCCTCTCAGACCCGCTGTGGGGGTCACCTGCTTCAGCAGGGTGTCCCTGCAAGGTCAGGTGGTCACTGCCATGAGAGAGAACACTCGGAGATCTAAGGAAACGCTTCAAGGATGTTAAGCAAAAAAAAAAGTCATGAACAGAATGGTTACGAACCTACAAACCTCTCTAGAGACTTTGCCACGTTCTTTTAAAGAAGAAAGTGCAATGTAATGATGAAAATCATTCAGTTATTCTTGTAGGAATAACTGGGCACATATCCAATCAGGAAAAGTGCTGAGATCGTTGAACAACAAAACTTAGAGTGATCGTATTTCTCCGTCGCCCATGTTGCTATGGTGATTTGTGTATTCCGAGCCTAATGGCATGTGAGTGGCATGAAGGATAAGTGATTATGAACTGCTGAATGCCTCTGGAAGTGTTCACTGGGAAGAAATTACTGCTTTAGCCTAAATGTATTGTTACTGCTTGAATGATAGCTGCGTGTTTGTTCATTTTCTCTACTCAGCAAACACTATTCATTTCTAGGATGAGGCATTACATCAAGCAGAAGACTCCAGCTGAGAAATGGCACTATTATCCACACACATAACTTCCTTGCGAGTGTATCTGCTCTGCATCCACACGCAGAAACACTATGCAGCGTGAATACCCGATGGTGTTCTTTAGAAAGTATGCTCAGAAACAGAAATGCTTCGACACATGTGTTGCTATGTGTGCAGGAAAGAAGGAAACAATTACATGCACTACTTTTTTAAATGCTGGAGTGATATGTCCTTCCCAGAAGTGTTTGTAAAGACGACCAAGGTGATAATTTTACAGTCCAGATTTTCCTATGACCAGACCAAATACCATTAAATCTAATATACACAAAGAAAGCAAGGTCATGTTAGGTTCCTCTGTTACAATGACCTACTCTAATGTGAATGCCAATAATTAGCAACAAAGCCACACAAAAATAATTATTGTATGGCTTCTTACATAAGTTGGTGCTTGGAGTTTTCCCTTTGAAATTTCAAAGGGTGTTTTTAAATAAACTACTATTATTTTTTTCTCCTTCCTAGGGAATGTTGCTCACTTTGTTTCAAGTTGCAGATTAGAACTGGGAATGCTAGCGATTCCGTTTCCGTTTCTACTCTGCCCGCCTTGGTTAAAAGGGTGTGCTGGAGTCCGCCATCGGGCCTCGGGTACAACGGTCCACCACAGGGTTGCAATTTCATTGCTCTGGACGAAAAGAAAAAAAGTTTTCAAGTGACCATTTCTGAAAATGTTTAGCATTTTTCAGGTTCAGCCAATATCATTTTGATGTGCTCGAAACCCTTAGGTAAGCCTCATACAGGGTCCCACAGAAGGAAGGCCTGCTTGAGTGTTGTTGGTAGGGTAAGAATATAGGTGTCGTAACTTACAGTTTTAATTTAAACATTTCACCTAAGATGTCACCTAAGATGCCTGAGTGTGATATTGTTATGTTGCAGAATTCCATGCTGATGATTTTGTAATAAAAAGGGTGTTATTTGTGCCGGACCCTGTCTTTCGGGTAGCTGATCCACTTTGCCCCCCCCATACATGTTGTAATTTTTTGCTGCAAAGCAGGCAGAGTGCTTTAGACACATGGGGGTGCTCTCCTTCCTAGAGAGGAATACTGGAACCAACTGAGCAAGGCTTAGTGGGAAAAGATTTTAAAAAGTTATTAAGTAAAATTGATGGGAAAAGAAGTAGCATATGACATTGTAGATCATTGAAAATAAGTAGAAAGGGAGCTGGGATTTGATTTTTTAAAAGTATAATCAGGTTTCTAAAACTTATTTTTTATTCTCTCAAGCACAATAGAAATCATCTTCCTATTGGAGTTTCTCCTCTTGCACTGTATTTCCGTTTCAGGAAAGGAATTGGTGAATTGTCTGAGGCATAGATCGGTATTATTGTTTATATCTTGAGCATTCCTATTAAAGCTTTTTAGAAGGTTGTTTCCTTTTCAAATTGGTGATTTTAAAGATTTGATGGATTCTTAAGCATAATTTTATGATAATTAGGAAAGCAATTTTTCTAGCTATACACAGTTTGAATGTTATAGTGACAATTACATGAGAAATAGAAATACACCTTGCAGCAATTTGAGAATGATTTCTGTTAAGTGAGTAACATGTAAAATTTTTTTTTTGCCATTACACCATACAACTGGGTTTTTTCCCCATCCCAAGAATAAAGTTAGCGATTGTTTAGCTTAGGTTATTTTCAGCTGCTCAATTATAGAATGTCAATTTTACATATCCATAGTTATGTGAAATTGCCACATTTGTAGTAATGGAACCTAATCATTTTATGAGTATCAATGTAAGTTATTAACTTTAAAAATGATTTGTCTCCTTGTGGTTGTTTTTTGGCTTGACTACTTTTAATAGCCTTTTCCTGTAACGTGACTTTAAACGGAGAACATAAAACACACGAACAACTCTTAATTCTTTTGCCAATATATAGAAGAATTATGTGTGAATTTGTTCATGGTGGTACATGTTAGTTTGAAGGAACCACTGTAGGTCATCACACATAGAGAAAACCCTCACGTATTTGAAAAGGTGCTACACCCTTTTTTCTTTAACTACACCTCTCTCCAAGACAGTCTTTTCCTCCCACAGCTATAAATGTATTCTGAACATCGAGGTTTCTGCAGTTTTTTTTTTTTTGCCAGTGGCAGCTTCTTCATAGATTCAAGGGCCCATGACCCCAGCTGCATGAGGAATCTCAGCAGTCCATGAGGAAAGTCATGGAGACTCTGAAATCCAGGTCTCCAAACAAATCTTTACACTATCTGAGGAAATCTTATAACATTGGGTAGGAAAAAGAGAGAGGGGAAGAGGGAGAGGGGAGAAGGGAGATCGAAAAAAAGCAGTATTTATAAGAAATAGAAACTGTACAGACTGAAGAAAGGCCTAAAATTATTAATGTTTTCAAAGTGAAATCACAAAACAATTTATCTGTTTAGTAAGAATAAAATATTGTAATAAATTGCATTTGGAGATCAAAAATAAGATCTTATAAAAATATAATAGAAAATATTTGAATACTCAGTACAAGTTTTGAGAGGTAAAATTAAGGAAGGAAGTCACTCAGAAAATAAAACAAGAAGGCAATGACAATGGAATAGAAAACATAATAAGAAAAATAATAAAATGAGATGGAAAATATTAAAATAATAGAAATTCTAGAAAGAGAAAATAAGGATAAATTTATAACATATTTGTGGAATCTTTTTCATAACGGAGGGCTATGTGTTTTCAAAATGATAAAGAAAGCAGTGTCTACCCAAATGGATGAAGAAACACCCACACCAGGGCACATAGTCACGGAATTTCAGAACACTCGGGATAAAATGGAGGTTCTATATGCTGCCTGAGGAAAAAGAAAACAAAACCATAAAAAAAAAAAAACCCTCGTAGACACAGATGACAGTGCAGTGACCACCAGGGGGAGAGAGGGTGGGGGCAGGTAGAGGAAGGCAGAGGGGGCATGAACGGTGACAGAAGGAGGCTTGATGTGGTGAACACACAACACAGTGTACAGATAATGTATTGTAGAATTACACACTTGAAATGTATATCATTGTATTAACCAATGTCACCCCAACATCCAGTATTTTTTAAAAAAATTATAAACCAAAATGGCTTTGAACTTCTCAACAGCAATACCAAAAGCAAGAAGACAATACTGCCTTTAAAATTCAGAAGAAAAAAAATTTATTTCTAACCCACAATTCTATATCCAGCCAATTATACATCAGGTGTGAGAATAAATACAAATGTTGTCAGCCATCTAGTTACCATTATTTATCTCCCTTACTGTCATACGGGGAAGGCTCATAGGGGATGTTTCTCCAAATGAAGCGAATCTCAACAAGAGGACAAGGATCGGAAAACCAGAGGGCTAACAGAGGAGACAGTAATCGCCAGCACGATGGAGAAGGGGGGCTTTGGGGGTCACCACCATCTTCGAAGAGTAGAGGTCAGTCACGCCAGATGGGGTTATTTCGACTCAAGAGACAACCATCTTGAGGATCAACATCACTGTGTCTTCTCTTTACTCCACTCTTTTAACCTGCAAAGTTTCTGAAAGATGCTTCTTCCGGCGCAGAACCGTCTGCAGTACCCAATTCTGACTGGTAGATGGGCCAAAGCAACCTTCCCTCCTCTACAGCTGAGATGCGAGTTTGGTACAGTTACTTGGAGAAGTGGTTTCTCATTGAAGTTGTTCATACTCACTGACCCAGGAATTTAACTTGTCCGTAAGCATTTCTTTCTCAGGAATATTAACATTGATGGAGTTTTTCTTTATTCCAGGAACTTTTTAGCACGTACACACACATAGGAATTGATCTCATCATTACAACACACACCTTTTAGTACGTTTGTCCGTTTTTATAGATGAGGAAATTAGAGCATATGGAACTAAGCAACTTCCCCAAGATTAGCTACCTATGTTTATGTGCGTTTGTTGATGTGAGTGGATACTTGAAAACATAATGCTAAGTGAAAAACAAGTTAAGAATGGCACATATATTGTGATAGTAGTATAGAGTTTGAAAACATAAAATTACATCATGTACCTGGCTGGTGTAGCTCAGTGGATTGAGCGCGGGCTGGGAACCAAAGCATCGCAGGTTCAATTCCCAGTCAGGGCACATGCCTGGGTTGCAGGCCAGGTTCCCCATTGGGGAGCATGTGAGAAGCAACCGCACATTGATGTTTCTCTCTCTCTCTCTCTTTCTCCCTCCCTTCCCTCTCTAAAAATAAATAAAATCTTTTAAAAAATTACGTCATGTATATTTAAATAATCCATTAGTATGAACCATGACTATGAAGACATAAATGGAGTGGATGCACCAGATTCAGAATAGAGCTGATCTCTCTGGAGGCAGGCTGAAAATATCAGGAAGAACTTCAAAGCTAGGGGATGCTTTATTTTTAAATGATCTACAATGTGCAGTAAAATACAAATTCTTGTTAACTCTAAGAGGTGTGGCATGATCCTTTTTTGTTCTTACTACTTTTCTATATGTTGGAATATTTCCTAACTTCAAAAAGGAAAGAAAAAACCTAACTTACTAAGCCATCTCATCGTGTAATCTTACAAATGGATTTCCTGGCAGCAGCCCATGCTGTGTTTATAATGTACACATTATAACCAAGATTTTCAATACATGATGCAAAAGGATCATGTATTGTGTAAATATACAAATTAAATAAATGATATAAAATAAGTGTTCTGAAAAGAGATCTTCTCTCTCCCACACAGAGTCATTCAGTTTATTTTCTCTAAACTAAATCTTTTCTGTATTTTTGACTTTTAAACTTTTTGATGAGATGGAAAATATCGGAGTCTAAAATACCTTTTCATGCTCTTCTGATTGACTTTCTTACAGGAGAGAGGCAAAATAATTTATTTTTCTTTAAAAAACTGCAATAATTTTAGTCAGAAATGTGATTTAAAGTGGAATACATAAATACTATCCAAAAATATGCTATTTAGACTTAGAACATGATATTTCTGTCATTTTATTATGTTTTCTTGTGATGATTTTCTTTATGCAAGCAAATGCAGTAATTTGTCATGGTATTAAAACCGTTAAGAAAAATAGAAAATCTCTTTTGCTGTGTTTTCCTATACCCTGAATAGAATAAATAAGCTTTCTGTAATTAACATTATGAAGGTCATCAAAGTCAATGATATAACTAAAAATGTTCATAAATATTGGATATTTTAAATATTTGAACATATTCATTTTCTGAATTTCTAGTTTATGTTGATGTATATATAGTACCTAAAAATATATCTTCAGTCATACCAGCAAAGGAAAAATCATGCTCCCTATTCACTAAGTAAACATTCCACCCAGTTACCATTATTTATCTCCTTTGCCGTCATGCTGGGAAAGCGCATCGGGGATGTTTCCTTCCACGTGAAGTGAATCTCCACGAGAGAACAAGGAAAATGCATGTTACCTTCAAAGGCTTTAGAAATCATCAGGTATACTACAGTAAAATCAACACACTGCCATTCTCTATCATTAATGGAAAGAAAGGCTAAAATTCCAATGAAATAAAATAAATGTAAGTCAGTAGTCCCGCTTTTCACTAAAAGGGCTTGTTATGACTGACAGGTGTCTGTATAATATTTCAGTGGGTGGAAATACCTATCCAGTATCACCCATTAAGGATATACCTCATTTTGGCTTGTCCCACTTTTTAAATTAACCCAAATTACTCAACCCCTTCACTTTCTATTATTCTGTTATTTCATGGGACCCATCAGGCAATCATGCTAAATACTCTTTCGTGGTAACAATAAGAAAAGACAACACATCCTGTTTATCCTGGAGGTAAGCCTGTCCCATGGCCTCCACGAGTGACGAGCAGAAAACAAGAGAGCCCATGGGTTCTAAATCTTGCACTCTCTCCAACATCTGATGGGATGGTGAGCTGTATTGTTTATGGATTTATTTGGAAATAACTCAAGAAGAGACCAAATGTTATGATGATTTTTTAAAAACAAAGTTGTACTCCATTCTTCCCTGCACCTCCCGCTGGAGCCTGCGGAGTGTTTTAAAGGCGGAGCAGTTCTCACTGTCGAGGAAGGATGAAGACAAATGGAAGAAGTTGTGCAGATGCTTTATTAGAATCTAGGTTACACATGTATAGAAAACAGATGCACACTTATGCTAGCTTATGTGATTGCTGCAAGTTTCCACACTGAATGTAATTGAGCCCCTTGCTTAATGTATGTGTCATAACATTTAGTGATAGGAATAGTCTAAAATATGTTCTGATAATCACAGTCTCTTCCTCCTCCTCTTCCTCCTCTTACTCCCCTTCCTCCCCCTCCTCCTCCTTTTTTGCTTATAAAACACCAAAATTTACAAAAACCTAAAGCCTAACTGAGGAAAGCACTGATTAAAAATACCGAGCCATGTAATTTCTAACAGAATTGGAGCTTGCCAGATTGCAGAATTTTGACAAAGGAATGCTTTTAAATACAGACTCCGTCCAATATGTGTGCTTACCTTGGCTCAGAACCATGTATTTATTTCCCGTGGAGTTTTGCTGAAGTAATAATTTCCCTTTGAAGGGGTGTCATTTGTAGCCAGTGGACTTTTCAAGCTGTGTTTATCTTGAATTTGCAATTCAATTGAATGGAAGAGAATATATTTAAATATGGATCATTTCAGATAAAAATAGGACTTTGTTTAATGAGGAGAAAGAAACTATAGAATAACCTAGCTCAACATCCAGTAGAATATTTACCAATCTAGTTCAAATATTAATGAAAGCTTAACTAAAGGCAAATTATCTAGGTCTCCCTCAACTCAGAGTCAGGAATTGCGAGAAAGAAGCCATAAGCTTGAACGTGGGGTGTGGCTTTCACGGTATTACTACAGAATCAATTCTGATTCTCCTTTAGAAACTACATACTTTCCATGGTGTTCAGTGTATGTAGATGAGTCCAGAAATACATGTTGATGTAAGTGCGTGTGCAGTTTTACCCAGTGGAAGGCCTGGGAGCAACCACAGTCCAGGAGCACTGGGCGCACCAGGCTCTCCGTCTTGGTCCTGAACACTGTTCTCCACTAATCTCAGAAAGAAAGGACTGATTTCAGGGCGAGATACGAAAAGCAGAAGATGTGTGTGAATTATCTGTTTGAACCAGGATGTAAGGAAGTGCTCAGGAGTGATGGCAATGTGTCAAAAGTGGCCAGGGGCTGCCCTGGCCGGGTGGCTCAGTTGGTTGGAGCACTGTCCCATACACAGAAAGGTTGTGGGTTTGATTCCCGGTTAGGGCACATATGAGAAACAACCTATCAATGTCTCCTCTTCTCCTTCTTTTTCTCCCCTTTTTTGTCCCCACCCCCTTCTCTCTCTCTAAAAAGCAAGGAAAAAAATGTCCTTGAGTGAGGTTTTTTAAAAAGTGCACAGGAGCTAATCTAAATGGAATTCTATTGGCCAAATCTGGAAAAATGTGTGCATGACAATAAACAATGACCATTGCAGATTGTAACTTTGAATAAAATGAGAATCCTTAAGTTCGTCCCATTATAAGTAAAAGCATGAGTAATAAGTGAAGAGGAATATTTTCCTTACAGAAGATTGCCAACTAAGCAGTGCAGAAGGGGTCAGGGAATCAGAAAATCACAGTATGGCAGTTGTTAATTCTAGCCAGAAAATACTAGTGAGGAAGAATTTGATGAGAGCATGGAATAATTCCATAACCTGAATGTAACTCCCTCCAAAATATTAATTGAAATGGAAAAAAAAGTAATTTATAGTGGAGAAGACCGGCAAGGGATCTCAAGCACCAACCGTAGGAAGCCTCATTTCTATGATATTTGCACCAAAATGTATAACTTGAATTCCATCGTGAAAAGACATAAGGCGCACCCAAAATGATGGGCATTCTATAAAAATTGAGCCTGGGATTTAAAAGTGTCAAGGGATAGAAGTAAAGACTGAAAGCTGTTCTAGATGGAATGATGCATGAAAACTAGATAGGCTGTGATTCAGAACTGGCTCCTTTGCACATAAAGGGCAGCATTGGCACAGTTGGTAGAATCTAAGTGAGATTAATACATTGGTGGTAGTTGTTAATATAAATTTCCTGATTTTGAAAATTATTGTGGATATGTAGGGGGGTACCCTTCCTTGTTTTTAAAAATGAAATACGAAAATATTTGGAAAAGTTAGAAATGATGTTGGCAACCTACTTCGCAGTAATCGGGTGGGGGGGAGAGTTCTTCGTACTACTCTTGCCATTTTTGTGTAGATTTGATATTATTCCAATGAAAGCTAAGAAAATAGAGAGTTGGAGAAGTAATGGCTTAGAAGAAAAGTGTCGCAATGAAGAAATGAAAGTGTAATCCAGAGTTGGACCTAAATAGTTGTACATAAAGTTGAAACTTGAAAGTAACTGATAAAAATAATTCAAGAGATTTTTAGTTCTATGGAACATTTACAAGTTAATTAGCCTAAGCTTGAGAATAATATCTGAGGTTAGTCAAGGAAAAATGAAACTGATCTAGACTTTTAAAAGATGGTGATTACCAGAGGGAAAGGGGGAGGGAGAAGAGGGTAAAGGGGGATAAATGGTGAAGGAAGGAGGCTTGACTTGGGGTGGTAAACACACAGCACAGCGTACAGACCATGTATTACAGAATTGTACACCCGAAACCTATATAATTTTATTAACCAATGTGACCCTGATGAATTCAATTAAAAATTCAAGCAAGCAAGCAAATAAATAAAAGCATATACATACATACATAATATATACATAAAATATTTGTGAAAAGTTTCTAAGCCAAAGCTCTTAGATACATTTTTTAATTAGATTGAATGTTTTGACTTGAATGTAAAACTGATTTAGAAATAAAAGATGAGAGAATAGGATAAAAGATCTCCCAATCCTGCCCAAAGCTATGTAGATATAAATAAATAATGATACCATTAGGGACCTAGGATTGGAGGAATGTGTTTCAAATGGCATCTCTAAGTTTGCAGTTAACTGACAACTCTTGTAGTTGGGAAAAATCAAACTGACAGATTCTTATTTTAAAAAGCACTTTCAAAGCTATCTTTGGCCAAAAAATTGCCAATAAGCCTAATGTAAATATGTAGAGAAAACTAATCCAGTGTATTGACAGAAGAATGGCTTACGGAATATCAGTTTAATGACAGAAAAGATGGCCTGGAGAGATTAAACTTAATTTCCTGAAGTCGTTGGTTCTGTTTCTCGAAGGGCCCGACAAATACAAGGTCGTTTGGTAAGGCTGAGCTGGCCCTTTCTCCGGCCACTGGGAGAGACACCCAGAACGCCGCTGGCAGTCACGGCCACTCCTGGCCACGGCCTGGAGGAAATGTGGAAGCTTCTGTTCGTCTTCCGGATCAGGACTAACCTTTCAGCTCTGCACTGTGATTTCCTCCGTCTGGTCCCAGCATTTCACGTATCAATAGTTCTATCTTTCCTACATTTCAAGCAGCCATTTCAACCGACTTCTAGACAAATAGCTGGTTCTTGAACACTGTGTTCATTACCAGTTGATGCCAGCTGTCCTTCTGTCTAAAATTCTTTTCCTTCACCTCACCACTTACCCATTTTCAGGATCGCTCTCTGTTCCCTAGCTTTTCTTGGAACTTTCCTGGAACCTTTTGTACACACCCACCTACTTCCTCTGAGTACTTACAGCCTATGATGTTCGCAGTAGCCACGCGCTGCTGTGCAGAGATCACGGACTGCTGTCTTACTGCCCAGCTCTTTCTGTACTTCCTCCACGGGATGGGAGGTTCCTGAGAGCTGAGTGCTGTCTGATACTCACCCAGTGTCTACTGTGACCCAAATTCAGTGCCAAGAGCTGCCTACGGAGAAAAAGCTTACTATTTTTCTCTTCCAGTGTGCTTTTGTATGTAGGTCAGCTTCTGGATAAATTAAACAGAGGTGCAAGCAGAAATAGCAGTGCATATTAATAGATGTAAGTGTGTTAGAAGCACAAAGAGGTGTGAGTGGGGAAAGGGTGTTGATGATACATCACCCAGGGCAGCCACGGTGCCTTCCGCAGGGAGACCCAGGCTGCCGTTTTCTGAGACCACGCCCGTGGATGTCATTGCATGAACCTGCTACTGAAATTGATAGGTTATTTATGTTCATCTTAATGTTAAATATTCTAATTCCCTAAGAACATATGTTTTCAAAGCATGAATTCTCACTCCAGGCATATAATATAAAAGATCTTGTATCATCTGCATTCCTAATAGAACATGTTAAATTTCTCATTTTAGAACACCTGGTCTTTTCCAGTATATTGGTTTGTTCTGTGAGCAGTGCCTTATGATGCTCCATTTTATCCTTACTGATGGAATAGCTCACATTCGATCAATGACTGTGGACACTTGTATTACATTATCCAATGTTCAATAAATAAGTTCACTTTCCAGGAGTAAATGAGGACATCGTTATTTATTTCGTTCAAAGCGGGGGACATAGCATGGTTAAAAGGAATCCACGGATTATCCAGTAATCCAAATAGTCACTCTTGGCTCTTGGGTTTAATAGAATGTGTCAGTCTGTCATCCTACCTCTCCGCTGGCTCCTCCTCACCCCACCCCAGCTGTCACACACCACACCATGCGGGCTGAGCGCGCATCCCCAGCATTCAGCTGCCGTGCCCGCCCGTCTTTGGAGGAAAACGTGTTTAGTCAGTGGTGAAAGGCCTTGAGTGCTGGCCACGGAAAACAAAGTAGAAAGAAGAGGCCTAAATAACATACACTGTCCCAGGATCGGGCCCTGGAGATGCGTCAGCTGTGTGGGTGCCACGTGAAGGAAAGCATGCTCGTATCTTACTCTCTCTGTTGACTGCTCTAATGGAGGTGCCCGACAAATTGGAACATAATTTTAAGATTATTAATGCCAAGTGGAAAATAAAAAAAAAAGAAACTTGCTATAAAATGTCATGGGAAAGTTTTTTTATTATTATTATTTTGGAAATGCTAAGGAATTAATTTCTAAAATCATTCCAGGGAGTCTGTGACTGTAATTGTGCTCAACAAATGTTTGTGGATGCTTTTGGCAGGGTGTTTTGGTTTTTTTATCCTCATGATATTTGGTTTTGTGGCTAGTCTAGAAAACACAGGGCAGAGGAATGGTGCTGTCACTCAGGTTGTCCGACTCAGGACGTAGATGGAGTGGGAAAGGGGGTGCACGTGGGGAGTGGAGAGGCTTTGGCACCCTGCTGACGTCACGGGGTGGGGGGAGAACCGGGGATAATGCATTTGTTGTGAGAACTGAACACGCATAAAGCTGGTAGGGCGTTTCTGGCACTCCTTTTCAATTGTATTCTTTCGTCTTCGATTACAATAGATGATCACTTTTTATTCTGCAGCCAGAATTGTGGCATGATCTGAAAAAAGAGAATCCTCCTGCTTTGGAAAAAAAAAATTCTGTTTAGAAACACCATGTCTGTAATGCATAAAGACTCATTTTCATTAGAGAGTGGTAACAATGATACAGCTGTGGACAACTGCTGATGTCAGTGGATCAGTGGGTTACTGAGGGCATGTGCTTGAAGGAGAATCTCCACACGGTCGTGGTGATGCATAGGTTGTAACGGTTCTTGGTCATTTAGATACTTTTGAGGATTAAGTGAGCTTGTGTCATTGAATTATTATGGTATCAATATATACATTTCACATACTTCCTATTTTTTGAATGCTATCTTCTTTTGAGTTTAAGAAAGATAAAAACACTAGAAGTATTTAAAAAAAAAAAGGAGAGGGAGGTCCTAGAAATCTTACAGACCACGCTTTCCTGTTCCTTTCACCATCATCGGACTGAAATTCTAACTCACAGGTGCCCAACTTGTTGGGGTGTGCGTCCGGGGGTGCAGTATCTAAATATAGGGAGAGCTGAGAAGCTCATACAGTGGCCCTCAATTCCTTCCTTCTTAGGAATGACAGGTAAAGTAACTGTCACTCTTCCTGAGTAGAGGTAGGCATTATCATGAGGTATACCAGGTTACAGAGTCTCTAATTGAATATTTTTATTCCACTTACCTGATTTTCGTTGCTTGTGCACTGTGAGCACGTCTTGGGAACACCAGAAATTGGGTAATTTTCTATTTGAGCTCTAGGAGATTGAAGGCTGTGCCGCTTTTCGGAAACTTTCTGACACCTCCGCGCTCGCTTGAGCAGGATTTGGGCGGCTCTTGATGAGAGCGGGAAAACCAGGGGGCTGTGACAGCCTTTCCTCCACTCTCCCATTGTCCGTTCGAGCATTGCCGGCCCAAGCATCGCAGGCCCAAGCAAGTCCCTGCTCTTTGCCCGAGTCCAAGCCCAGCGGGATCCTGTGCTGAGCGTGGTGAGAAACCTCAACGGCACATCATGCCATGGGTTTAAAGGATCGAATACTTCTCTCGAAGTTGAATGGTTTCCCACCTTTATCCATAACACAGCTTGCTGTGTGTGTGTGCGGGGGGGGGGGGGGGGGTTCTTTGAAAGAGCAGAACTGAAAAACAGACACCGTATAGGTTTTAAATGATTATAAACCCATGCAAACGACTTTTTTCCTAAGGCTTCTTAATGAGTACCGGTCCTCTATGAAGAGTAAATACACTGACCCTTGAATAACAGATTTAAACAGTCTGGGTCCACGTATGCCTGGTTTTTTTCAATAAATATTTACAGTAGCATAAATCCATTTTCTCTTATGATTCTATTAATGGCATTTTCTCTACCTTTATGTAAGTATACAGTATTTATTACATATACAAAATAGGTGTTAATCGACTGTTTATGTCATTGATAAGGCTTCGAGGTGATAGTAGGCTATTAGTAGTTAAGTTCTGGGGAAGTCAGAAATTGTATGTGAGTTTCAGGCTGCGAGGTCAGCACCCCAAGCCCCCATGTTTAAGGGGCAATCGTAGTTCAGTTTGGAAAGTACGTGGACAGGCGGTCCACTTTGAACAAATTATGTCTGCTTTGATTTTCCAAGGTGCCTGGAATTCCAGTTTTCAAACTTTTTATTGTATTTAAGGTCTCATGTGGGGAGGGAGGGGGCAGGCTTCCTTTCAAAACCTCCTGTTACTTCCTATAGAAAACTTCAATTAATAAAGCACAGAATAGCCTGTGGATTGCCTAGACTTTGCAATCGGGATTAGAGAGGGCGTCCCACAGGGCGGTGGTGTTCCCATGTAGTGGGGGTGGTTGGGGAGCCCCTGCTGCACAGGCCCCGCCCACGGAAGGGCGGGGCTGCTGTGTGCACCGGGGGCGGGCCTCGGAGGGGCCAGACCTAGGGAGGGAAGGGAGGGAAGGGAGGGAAGGGAGGGGGCGACCGGTGTGCTGGGGAAAAGTGTAACCACTTTTATTTTCAGCCGTATCTTGGTCATTTAAGTCAGTGAAAAGAAATCAATTTAAAGGATTCCCTGTCCTCTTTCTCCCACTGTCAGGCGAAAATTGACACATTTTAAAGTGCTATTCTTCATTTTTGTGTTTCCATCACACGCGAGTCTGTTCCCTTCCCTTTCACCCATGTCCCTTCCCCCGCTTCTCCCAGCGCCTCCTTCCTCCCAGGCACCGCTGTGTCCCGTTGTGTACCTTCAGCGTGTGCACCTGCCAATAAGCCGCAAACTGGATACCTCGTCCCGCCCTTATTAAGATGTAACGTTAGTAGGCCCTGGCTGGTGTGGCTCATGGATTGAGTGCGGGCTGAGAACCCAGGGGTCGTAGGTTTGATTCCCAGTCAGGGCACAGGCCTGGGTTTCAGGCCAGGTCCCCAGTGGGGGCCACATGAGAGGCAACCACACACTGGTGTTTCCCTCCCTCTCTTTCTTCCTCCCTCCCCCTCTAAAAGTAAATAAATAAAAGCTTTAAAAATGTGTTTAAAGGTGTAACATTAATAGGGTGTATTTTGTCGCAACACAGCACTCTCAAAGGCCGTGTTTTCTTTTTTCTGTAGTAAGCTCATTGAAATTGTTGTATTTTTGTGTTGCTTTCTATTAATTATATAACTGCATGTTTAATTATAGATGAATACTGCCTCATAGGCCTCAAAATGCCTCATATAATAGCTCAAGTAAAGTTGGGTGTTTTGGTTCAAATGTTCTTTAAGCTTTTATATATAACCCAGTCAATTTTTGTTTTTTAACTTGTTTTCACTGATACACTTTTTGATAAATGCCAACAACTTTAAAAAACAGTAAGGAACAGTAAACTGATCTAATACCACTCACTAACTCATTCCACAGTGCACTTGCCAAGTATAAATTTCAAACTGTATATAAGAAAATGATTATTTTACAAATATAGGGGGACATATATCAAAGATTCGTTTAGCTCATTAAGAGTGAAACCTGAAGGATGCTACAGCTGGCCCAAAACCTAAGGGACATGTGAGGACACTGCATACGGTCCGTGAGGGAAGGAATGTCAGAAAAAGTCAGGTCCAGACTTGCTTAATGTTGTACAAGCAACAGATCCACAACAAAGCCGTTGTTTCTATTGCATAGACACCATTAGAATCTCTACAAGAAAGAGTATCAATTAGAACCTATTTTTTTTATACAAGCAGGGTTTTATTCAACCATCTGTAATAAGTAAACACAGATTTATGGTGCTACAGTTTTAACTGATGGACCGCTCTGACTGTGGAAAGGGTAAGACAAGGAGGAACAGCCCAGAGATGCCAGCATTCTCCTCGCCCATGCTGTTTTTTCAGAGAAAATATTCTCTGAATAGTTTCTTTTTCTAAAGAAAAAGAACATATGTTTAATGACATTACAAGTTTGTCAATAACAAATGTAATGTAATAATGTAAAATTTATAATGTAATCACACTTACCTCTGACCAAAAAAAATGAGTTCCATGACACCAAAACGTCTTTGGAAAACATTAGACTTTGATGAAAGGCCCTATGTCAATATAACTAGAAATGGTTCTCAAAAAAATTGGCTGTAAAAGCCAATGAAAGAAGCACCAAAGCGTTTGGCCTAAAGAAATAAAGAAGAATCAGGCCTTTTCTAATTTTGGCAAGCTAAGGGCACGACAGTGGATGGACCTACTTGTTCCCTTGAGCAATTGGGAATCCCACCTTAGAACAGATTTTGAGCCCTTGTCTTAAGAATAACAGCAAGAATCAGCGTTAATACCTCGCAGGTAACGTGTGTAATTAGCCATTGAAGATCAGCTGCCTGGTTTTGTTTGAGTGACCCAAAGGCAACTATCCACAAATGTCTTTTCATTGAGCATTGTTATGATAACTCTGAGTAAAGAATTCATGATAAAAATCAGACACTTCCACCTGAGGGTGAAACTCAACGGTTTTTGCAAACCTTTATTGTTGTTGTAGTAATGCCTATGTTTTTCCAAGCAGTACTGGGAATTTACTGGCCAGTTAAAAATCCACCTTCAAAATCGTCACAGTGCTTTCAAAACGAACCCTCGAGAAAGTGTTTTCTCCCCTGTGTAGCCGGCTATGGCTGAGTGTGGACATGCATTTCTCAGTGTCCCTGTACTCTGGTGTGGTGTGGCGTGGCGCCGTCTCCTGGGGTTTGTCATGTGTGCCCTCTGACGTCCTAGCACCCTGCACAGCCACGCACACACAGAGCTGACTGACTGGCAGCTCTGACGGAGAGGCCTGTTCTCCAGACGCTGTCTCGTGAGATGAGGACATGATTGTAAAGGTTCACAACGAAAGCACTAACTAATCCACACAATCCACACGGCAAAGAAAAAAGACCTGTCTCGGTATCCACATCACTTTCCTAGAAATGTTTCCCTTTACAGGTTAAACGTCAAATGTGTTTAGGATAACAGGTACAGTCTTCAGCGTTAAACTGCTCAACGTGGTGTTGGTGGTAATGTATTATTTATCGATGCATTACTAATTTATGTCACACTCAGCGAGCATTCTGCCTAGCGCGTCTCAGACAGAGATCTGGACTGAAGGGATACAGATGCCTAAAAACGGTTAATGTGTCCTGGGCACGTGGCGGGTATGATGCAAGCATGAGACAAGTGTGCGAACTCCCGTCGGGCAGAACAGGAAGTACTCTGGATGGCAGCGGCGTTTCAGAGCCACAAGGGCGCACGCCAGCGCACACCAGATTAGCTTTTGTAACTCAAAACAGAGTGATGGAGCAGGCGGTTGTGGATACAGATCTGCAGCGGTAGATAGGGTTGAGCTAGGAAAAGGTTGAAGTGGCCGGAAAGGTTCTGGTCACAGCAAACAGCATGAGAAAAGGAGTAAAAAGAAAACACGAGCCAATTAGCACGAAGCCGGTGGTGCGGCGCCAGGGAGGTGAAGCTCCGTGCCGGCGGGTGGTGGCCGCTGATTAGAGGAAACCGACTTGTACCCATCATAGATAATCAGGAATTCCAGGCTGACTTTTAAAACTCACACTCGATGCCATAAGCACCAAAATGCCAGTGAAGGCTTTTGAGTATTTATGTAAACCATTTCAGAGTATTTTATGTGACCTATTTTAGCATATTTTTTTGTCCCACAGACTTCACTGAGACAGTATACACCCAGCTGAGTCCAATGACACAGCAGAGTGGGGAGGGTGTTGGGGGTCTGGCCCGGAATGACACATGTGGGCAGAGTGTGTCTTGCTCTCGCTTCTCCCCCGTGTTACTGGAGCACTGCACCTCTCGCACCCCTCCCCAGCAGGGGTGGGAGCAGCTGCCCTGATAGGGGGAGCTCTCGTGTTTTTGAATTGTCCCATTTAAAGCTGCCATGTGAAGGGGGACACCAGGCTGCCCCTTGTGCCATGGTTCCAGTGATGTGTGGTCCTCACTCCGATCCACCCCGAGGCCCAGGTTCAGGACACATGCTCAGGTAGCCATGGCCGGCCCATCACAGCTCTGTTTCCTGCAGTAACCCAGGAACATGGAGTCATCGGTGCCACATTCTCTCACGGCGTCTCCTTTAAAAATAACCGGAACGTCATAATCAACAAAAGGGAAAAAGCAAACAAAATAGAACCAGAGACACTGAAATTAAGAACAGTCTAACAATAGCCAGAGGGGAGGGGGGAGAGGACAGCGGAGAGAAGGGTGTTCAGGAACTACTATAAAGGGCTCATGGACAAAACCCAGGGAGAGGGTGGAAGCAAGGGAGGTGGGTGTGGCTGGGGTGGGGGAGAGTAGTGGGGGAAACATGCAGATGACTGTAATTGAGCAACAATGAAGTAACTAAAAATAAATAAATAAGTAATAAATAAAATAACATAAATAAAAAAATCACTTTAACTGCACTAGGCCCCGGGCAGGTGATACCTCACTGCAGAAGTCAGTGGAACACTGTTGTCTCAACGTGAACTCGGGAAAACAGAAAAGTGTGGAGCGGGACACACTTCCGACCATGCTGGTAGTGGGTGACAAACACAGAATACAGCTCCGTGTTCTTAGAAGTATCGCCACCATAATGCCTTTCGTATTATCGTTGTGTGGTGTTTTGTGACCATCCACCCACTACCCCAGGTTGACTGGTGCAAAATTTTGACCAAAATCCTAAAATGATTACATGAGCCACTGACGTTCAGTGAGCATCCAGAAATTCTAGAACCTGGCCTGTTTTCCTAAAAATCCAACATGCTGCCTTGTTGTTTTTAATCACTCATTCTATGGAGAAAATTATTTAAAAGATGAAAGTAAAATATTGAGCCTTGGTTAAAACTCATTATTTTTTTTGTTTGTTTTCTTTTTCAACCAGTTTTTTTTAATGACATGTTTTCCAGACCACTGCAGTCCTCACCAAGGTAAAATATAGCAGGGCTACTATTTCTTTTGGCATGGTCATTTTATTTCTAATAATTTATTCTAAAGTCACAGTAGTAGTGTGTGTTCCACTTCACATTTTTTCACACTCAATTTGGGGTCAAGAAAAACTCAACGGGTTTTCAAAATCTCTCTCTCCCTCCTCCTATTGGTTTAATTCACTTTTGAACTTCAAGATAGTCGCACTTCTATTTACCAAACTTGACCTTGTTTTACTTTACTTTTCTTTGTAGTTCTGTGTCTTCAAATATTGTCTCAGGCTTAGGGCTTTTCATCATTCTCCTCAGCTTTACGCCCCTTGAAAACTCAAGAGCAATAACCTACTTTCTTTCATCAGACATAGGTGACCTTTTGACCCGGAAAGGCTTGAGGAAAGGACTCTCCAGCACACCCTTGAGGATGCCCATCCAGTTGATGGTGATGCATGAATATTCATTCATGCATCAAATATACATTTGGAGTATGGCCACCCAACCCTATTTTTCTCTTCTTATTTTTTAATGTTATAGTACTGAGATTAATATTTTTTTCAATCCCCTAGCCACACATGGAAGAGTCTATATTCTTTCGAGTAACCTCTGTAGGCCTTCCAAAGCTCTGTTATTTCTTTGTCACAGTTTAGTGACCGGAATTGCAGACAGTGTCCCATAGAAACACCATCCTTTACTGCAAGGGCGACAAAGTTCCCTTCTCATTCCTTGGCTGGGGCTTCGCTGTGATGGCTCCCTGAGGCCTTGCCCGCCAGGACTAATCTGCAATGTCTTCTCGATCTGTCCTCAGGTGTAACAAGTCCACGACACTGGAAATACAAGTCTGGGCAGCCACCCCCTCCTTAGAAAACCACCTTAAATTGATCATGTTAAAGCTTCCTATTACAGAATTTTCTTTTATTGCAGAACTTTCTCACTGGCCTAGGTTTTTGTTGTGCAGAAGGGTTTAGAGTTGTCTACCAACAAATTATACATTGTACCTTTTTCCATTTCTTCATCAGTCACATAAACATCAAAGGAGATACCTGAAGGGCTTTTGTTAGCATGTCTATATCAAGGAAACACAATAAACTGCTGTTCTACCCATGACAAAACGTTTACAATAACCATATTGCAATTCGAATGTCATTTCTGTGGCATTTTGCCTAAGTTGTTTTTGCTTTTCACATGGGAAAACAATCAGATAAAGAACTCTTTCTGTACCTTATGTTTACTTTTCTAATCAGTGAATTTTATCATACTCATCAGACACCATTGTGATGGTCTCGTTGCACGTTTCTAATCAATTATATTTAGTGTATGTATTTGGTGTTCAGTGATTCTCCTGTTTAATATAATAGAGCCCACCAGTCTGTCATCTGTGGGATTGAGAACCATTCATCTTAACTTGTAGTCGTGTGTCAACATGTATTTAGACATTTTATGTCATTTTGAGGTAAAAAAATGAGTCTTCTTTTTATAAAGCTTTTATTTATTTTTAGGGAGGGAGGGAGAAAGGGAGGGAGAGAAGCATCAACGTGTGGTTGTCTCTCAAGCGCCCCCTACTGGGGACTTGGATGGCAGCCTAGGCAGGTGCCCTGACTGGGAGTTAAACCTGCGACCCTTTGGTTCACAGGCCGGCGCTGAATCCACTGAGCTATACCAGTCAGGGCAAATGAATCTTCTCTCAGATGCAGATTTTGACAGTTCAAGGACATATTTATGATGCTGAGAATATTTTTTTGTAATTAAAGTTTTCTTTTAAAATAGTTATAGATTCACCCACATTTGTAAGACATAATGTAAAGAGCCCCTCTTTTTCCCTGTTTCCCCCAATGGCGATGCCTTGAAAAACTATTGTGTGACCTGCAGCCCAGATATTGGAGAACATTCCGATGGTTACCACGGAGTAGGGGTTTGGAGGGACAGGTGAAACAGGTGAAGGGGCTAAGAAGTAGGAATGGGTGGTTACAGAGTAGTCACCGGGATGTCAAGTACAGCACAGGGAACACAGTCAAATGCATTCTAACATCTGTGTGTGGTGTCAGGTGGGTACAAGGTTCACTGGGGTGGCCATTTAGTAAGTTATGTAATGTCTAGTCACTGGGTTGTGCACCTGAAACTGACACAGCATTGTATGTCAACTGTCACTGAGAAATAAAACATGATTGGATTTAAAAAAATTATTTCCATTACCCCAAGAACCCCTCCTGTTGGCATTCTGGCCACACCTACTTCCCTTCCACCTGACTGTCCCCTGACCCTAGCAACCACTGATCTGTTGTACCCAAGAGCCAGAGTACGGTTCTGCCAGGACCTGCCACGCTTCTCTGTCACGGTGAGTCCCCTGCTGTGACTTCTAGTCTCCTGCCCTTGGTGGACGTCCTCGTGTTTGCTCCCAGCTACTTGTAGATCCCTCGGTCTCCACTGGAGATAGAGGTGAGTCCTCCTGGTGACAGAGCGATTTGGGTTTCACAGGAAAATGGTAAGAAAGCTCACTCCCCTCCTGCCCCCACACAGGTGTCTTTTCCCACGCTGGTGTCCTGACCTGCACCTGCAGGCAATGCGGCTGCGCTGGCCAGAGTTCGGTCAGTCCTGGGCTCCTCTCCTTGCTCCTTGCTCCCCCCCGGTCTCCAGTCCTGATCCCAAGTGAAGGGAACCTGAGAACCCGTTGTCTCATTTAGAATTTAGGTGCAGTCTTAGGCACAGTCTCTGTTTTTCTTCACGCCTTTCTTACTCACATTTAGTGGCCAGTATTTAATGTAGTGGCAGTCACGAAGTAGTCTATCAGTGGCAAGAAATAACAATGCACACAGATTAAGTTCAGACATGAAAGCAAAACTGGCTTTTCTAAGCGTATTCCTCTATGTCTTGATAAGTTTACAGTTGAAGAGAGGATTGCTTTTGTGTGATGGGACCATTCTGTATCACAGTTGTGGAGGTTCCGTGAATCTGTACAAGTGGTAAAAGTTTTATGCAGCACCCCCACCCCCAAAATAGAGTAGGTGCAAAAGCTAGTTAAGTTAGCCTGTGGTTTAGCCAAGAATATTATACCAGTGTCAAATTTCTGGCTTTAAAGTTTCTACTTTGATTATGTGAATCATGGGTAGATAGGTCATTGCTGAGTAGAAGGAAATGATAGCAGAATACTAATATCTAAATTATATAAATAAGATGACTAAAGCCCAGAGTCTAGTTTATGCTTGTTAAAGTAGCAAAATATAACTGAATGGAAATTACTCTGAAAACTACATTATGAATAATGTATGCTTGCTCCATTGCTTTGATCTCTTGATAAGATCTATAAAATGGCTTAGACTTTACGTATAAAATAATATTTACATAATATATATAATTCAAGAAAAATACTTCCTTTATTTTTACAGTATGGTTAAGCATGGAAATCAATATATAGTTTTACATAATATTTGCTTTTTATTATAATGTGTACTTTCCAAGAGAGGTTAAGTTATTTCTTTCCCGGGTGCTGTCATGCTAACAATCTTCCTTCTAGGCGGTCGCATAGGGTATTTCTTAAAGACAAGTTGGGTAAATAGACCTGAACAGCACCATCTTCTTCTCAAAGTAGCCTAATGACTCTTTTGGCTTTGGTTTTCAATGTGTATTCCAAAGGGCACATTCAAAGTCAGTTCTCTGATATGTTGTTCCCCAGCACCTCTAATTGCATACAGTCGGCTATGAAAATCTATGGCTTGTTAGCTTTGTTTCAGTGATTTACAAAAAAAAAATTCCATAAAATTAGTATAAATTTTCATCTATCACGCCCTGAATGCTCTGGGGAGAAAAACAAACGAACACACAAGCAACCAGCTTGCTCTGGTTAATTTTTTCTCCAGTTGTTTAAGTCAGAAGATGTACTTAACTTCAGCGTGCCCTTTGCTCTTCCTCCCATGTCCCTAGTGAGAAAATTATGTTCAGAAGTGAAAGGGGTGGTCATCTATGGTGAAGTTTTAAATTATTCCACTCAGGAAGCGAATGCGATTTTCGTGTGTACAGGAGACGACAGTGAGGCTCCAAAGTATCATCACATGGCCCAAGCGATGGAGCGTGTTTGGGGAGACAGACAGCACGGGCCGTGGGAGGGGCGGCACGGGTCTTCTGGAAACCGGGAGCCGTGACGGGCTACTGCTCTCAGGTTCTAACGGGAAAGAACCCCGTGGTTGTGTATCCTTGGAGCCCATATAGCAAACATGTTTGTTAGCCGAGTCAATCCTGTTAATTTGTTGAAAAGAATCTGCTAAGTGAATCATTTAGCATCCTATAAAGAAAACAAAGGGGTGATAATTGTACAAATGATTCTTTTCATTTCATTGAGTCAGGAACAAGTGAGCCAAGGCAACTGTGTCTCTTTGAGATAAGCAGTTAGGTTCTCACAGAATGAGATTCTAACTGTAGTTGAGAAAAAAAAATCCCTTCCCGGGCAGGGTAGAAAGCAAGTGGAAGAAGAAAGAGGTGGGGCACGTGAGAATATGCTTGGAGAGAGCTGGAGAGGGGGGTGCGGGTTTCAGAGAGCGCAGGGACCACACAGGTGGAAAGCTCATCACTTCGGGGACAGGACCACAGGCTCCCAGGGCACCGTCATTGTGAATGAGGAAGAGGACACGTTTCAGATGGGACAGAAGATTCTGGGCTGGGGGATTCGGGGGATGGCAGTGCCGGCAAACAGTATGGGGGAAATAGGAACTGGAATCCGTTTGGTGGTGAAAGGGCAAAGGCACTTTTCTGTTTTCGTGTGAAATGTTGTCAATCAGCAACATGACTCCTTTTGTACCTTTTATCGCCATTAGCTTGATATTAATTATTTTGAATTAAATCACCTTACTATTAAAAAGCTGAAAGATTAAAAATAAATTTGAAACATCATCCAGCTACCCCAATAAAGATGTCTGATAGACAGTTGGAAGTTTTGGCCTAGATCTCAAAATCCGCTTTTGGGCTGGAGTTACGGGTGCAGATCAATACCGATTACTTGGGTTAGAATGAGTTGTCCTAGAAGAGGACTGAAAGGTCGGAGACCTAGGAGAATGCATGTGATTCCTATCCCAGAATCAAAGTGAGATCATGCCTTGGCTGGTGTGGCTCAGTGGACTGAGTGCTGGCCTGCAAACCAAAAGGTTGCCGGTTCAATTCCCATTCAGGGCACATGCCTGGGTTGCAGGCCAGGTCCCCAGTTGGGGGTGCACAAGAGGCAACCACACATTGATGTTTCTCTCCCTCTTTTCCTCCCTCCCTTCCCCTCTCTAAAAGTAAATAAATAAAATATTTTTAGAGTATTAAAAACAAAGTGAGATTGCAGTCTCAAAGACTTACAGCAAAGAGACCAGATGCTCCAAAGGATCAGAACTGAGAACAAAGCCTTGGACTTCACCATCTTAGTGCAGGACATTATAGGACAATAAGGAGAAATGGATAATGAGACCTGAACTCTGAGATGGCAGCCACATGAAGAAATCTGGGAGTCAGTAACTGGGAATGTGGCATTGTAATTGAAGAAGTGAGTAGGGTTAAAGGAAATTATTTTTTGCTTTTGGGTTTTGGATTTTTTTTCCGTGATTTTTTTCTTCTTTTTAATCAGGACACTTGTTTCATTAAAAGTATTGAGGCAGGGAGAGTTTTTAGGGGAATGGTATAGCACAGGGGCCCCATGGGGACAGGACCGATGGAAAATACAGAGAGTGGAGTTCAATGAGAAGAAGGGAGAGAATAGTCCAAGTGGGACTTGCCCTGGGTGGGCTATGAAAGGAAGTCATTTTGGCGGTGGGCTGCGGCTGCACCACACTTTGTGTGTCCACTTGTCCGCTGCTTGCTCTTTGGAAGGTTTCTAGAATGGGGTGATTATAAATAAAGCTCCATGAAAATTCACATTGAGACTTCATGTGAAGACAGATTTTCCTTTTCCTTGAACAGCGGGATCGCTGGGCATGTTTGGGAAGCTGCAAAGCCGTTGTCCTATCTGGCTCTACCGTTGTTGCATTCCCACTGGCGATGCCTAGCACTTGCATTTGCACCGGCTATGATCAGAGGGTTTCTGTTATTGTCGTTTCTAGTTATGAGCTTCGTATGCATGTCAGTTCCTCTTGCCTCACAAAATCTCCAAGGAGATGATGTAAACTGGACCATGAGACATGCAGGAGATTTGGAACATAGCTAAGGGAACCTAAGCTTCGGAAACCTCATTCTTTCATAATGACTTTTGCCCCAGAAGAGAGATGTTATCTTTATCACAATGGACTGGAGACAGATCTTCCCTCCTGCCCAGAAGGAACGGCATCCCCATCTCCCCAGCTGCTTGCCCTACAACCATCTGGACTGAGATGGTGTGGAATGAAAACTCTACCCGAGACAGGTGCGGAAACGCAAGTGGCCCCTGGGGACCTGTCTCCCAGCACTGGGGAGATGTTCGAACTGTCAGCTTCGCTTTCCTAATATTCACAAGACTTGTTTGTGACATATTGCTCCTTGGGTCATTTTTCTTGCACTGTAGTTTTGTCTTGTAGTGACCAGTTCACTTTCATTTTAAATTTCTCAGTGTAAGGCTTGTTTATAGCAATCTGTTATTTATTTTATTTTTAATCTCTATCCACAATTATGTGTTCTCTTCATTTCTAATATTGTCATTTATTTGTTTGGGTTTTTTTTGGAGGGAGGCAGAGGAAGTGATTAGTCTCACCAAAGATTTTCCAATGTCACTTACTTTGTAGAGAATCATCTCTTGGCTTTCTTGATCTTTGTGCTTTATTTACGCTCTTTTAAAGTATTTTCTTATACACTTTACATTCTTTGAATTTATTCTTGTCTCTTTTCTTCCTCACTTCTGAAGTTTTATGCTTAGGTCATTGATTTTCACCCTTTTTCTGCTATACACAATAAAGTCTGTAATTTCCCTCTAAACACCACTTAAACTGCATGTCACAGATTCTGACACCTTATTCTTTTTATGACTAATTTGTTCTCAGTAATAATTAACTACCACAGGGTTTTCTTCTTTGACTACGATGATGTTGTACGTGCCCCTGGATGTCCCTGTTGTTTGAGTTTATTCGCGTTCACACAGCTAGTCGGTGGCAGAATTAAGATTGAAGCTGCACTTGTTCGACAGCTGATCTTTCTGTTTCCATTACTACCTCATCCGTGCAACTTAGCGGCATTGTCTTCCGAAAACACAGGCTGTGTGTTACCAACTTCTACATTCTGCTCTGACTTTATCGTTGTATATTTTTCAATCCATCCTTTGAAAATATTTGGTGTACGGTTTTAAAAATCTGTAGCATTAAGTTTATGAATTCCTTTGTCTAAGTATATTCTTAGTAATTCTTCCTTTGATGTGTCCATAAGTGAAAAATACATACTTTAGTATTCCATTATTATGGTGGTTTTATTAATAAACTCTTATTAAAATGTATTAATAGGCCCTGGCTGGTATAGCTCAGTGGAATTGAGTGTGGGCTGCGAACCTCCCAGTCAGGGCACATGCCTGGGTTGCGGGCCAGGTCCCCAGTGGGGGGAGTTTGAGAGGCAACCACACATCGATGTTTCTCTCCTCTTTCTCCCTCCCTTCCCCTCTCTCTAAAAATAAATAAATAAAATCTTTAAAAAATAAATAAAATGTACTAATATAAATACTTATTCAAATACAGTTATTTCAAAATAATGGGAAATAACAGAACGTATTTCCTGTCCCTCAGTTCCTGTGAAGGGAGGGGCCGTGAGAGAGGAGAAGGCATTTTTAGATGGGAGCAGTGTGCACGGGCCCTTCAGACAAGACTCAGGGGTTGAGTTCAAACACGCAGAGACAGAAAAATATATGTGCAAACTAAACCCAGTGTAAACGGACCATTCTTATACACCAACAACAGAGTAGAGATTCTCACGATATTTTAAGGCCGTCTGGCCAAGGCGATTGATGTCGATGGTAGCCAGCCTACCTGCGTAGGTCTGTGTGGTTTCTGCAAAATACATCTTTTCATCTTGCCTCTTGTACAGCATATTACTTTTAATTCATTTTTTATTTAAAAATGTTGTGTTTATTTTTTATTGTTGTTCAAGTACAGTTGTCTCCATTTCCCCCACTACTCCCTCCCACCCCACCTCCCACCCTCGATCCTGCCCCCTTTCTGTTTGTCCACATGTCCTTTATCCATGTTCCTTGATGACCCTCCCCCCTTTTTCCTGTTATCCCCCTCCTCCCTCCCCTCTGGTTACTGTCAGTTTGCTCTTCATTTCAATGTCTCTGGTTCTATTTTGCTTGCCTGTTTGTTTTGTTGATTAGGTTCCACTCATAGGTGAGATCATATGGTATTTGTCTTTCACCACCTGGCTTATTTCACTTAGCGGAATACTCTCCAGGTCCATCCATGCTGTCACGAAGGGTAGGAGCTCCTTCTTTCTTTCTGCTGCGTGGTATTCCATTGTGTAAATGTACCAGGTTTTTCTGATCCACTCATTTACTAATGGGCACTTAGGTTGCTTCCAACACTTGGCTATTATAAATTGTGCTGCTATGAACATTGGGATGCATAGGTTTTTTTTTTAATAGGTGTTTCAGGATTCTTAGGGTATAGTCCCAGCAGTGGGATTACTAGGTCAAAAGTCAGTTCCATTTTTAGTTTTCTGAAGAAAGTCCATACTATTCTCCACAGTGGCTGCACCAGTCTGCAGTCCCACCAACGGTGCACTAGGGTCCCCTTTTCTCCACATCCTTGCCAGCACTTGTTGTTTGTTGCTTTGTTTATGATGGCCATTCTGACCAGTGTGAGGTGGTATCTCATTGTGGTTTTAATTTGCATCTGTCTGATGACTGGTGATGCTGAGCATCCTTTCATATGTCTCTGGGCCCTCTATATGTGCCCCTTGGAGAAGTGTCCGTTCAGGTCCTTTGCCCATTTTTTAATTGGGCTATTTGTGTTCCTGGAGTGGAGTCGTATGAGTTCTTTATATATTTTGGAGAATTCTAAAAGTAAATAGGCGTCTCTGAAAGTAGCAATTATCCCAGTGAATAGGTATTTAAGTTGTGGCTCTTTGGCCTTATAGTAAATTTAAATTCTGTCTTTAAATGATGTGAGTCATTTCTGTTTATTTTTCTCATCTAAAATAAAATTTCTGAGTGCATCAGAGTTACTGTACTCTCAGATCAGATAACACTATGTGATCATCTACCTCGGATTGTTTTGATTGAAAACATTTGTTAAAAGCATAGATATTTTCTTCAGACATGGACAATACCTATAGAATGTGAAATTCAGAAAAGAAAATAAAGACACATGTCAAACAGAATAAACAACTTTGGGCAATTTACATGGCCATTGAGACCCTACACCAAATATCTCAGTAATCCTCTTACCTATCTTGGCTATTGTTAAATAAAGATATTTTCATAATACCATTATTATTCTTATGAAAATATACAGAGAGTAAGATTAGCCTTGAGTATCTTGTAAATAGTTTCATAGCGACATGATTTTTGCTTTCATTTTCTATATCTACTTCAGTGCAAGAGAAAACGACCTGCAGGAGCCAACAAAGAATTTGATTATTAGTGATTAGCATATTTTAAAGTGTACATTTCAAACTTGTCTATGTCTTGAAAAATTGATGTTCACTTTATAATATATTAGTGTATGTAGTAGAATCCTTCAAATTAGGGGGCAATTTTGCCTGAAAGGGTTAGTCATTTAAGTACTGGTATTGTAGCAAGGTAGTTTTCCATAGCACATGCCAGCAAAGAATTTGGATTTTATTTAGTGCAAAATAGCATTTCCTGAGATTTCTGAGTCGGAGCCTTGGACATGATCAGTAGTACCTTACTGTGCTGTAGAGGAAGAGAGAGAAAGTGGGGCGGGGGAGGGGGAGCCGGCGCTTCCTCTGTATCGCAAGCAAACCTCACAACATAAAAAGCGTGGGACGTATAAGTATATTAAACTGAGAAAGAATAAAGTCATTGTTAACGTTCACATTGGAGAATACATTTAGTGCCAAACTTATTCAGATCTCCTGGTATCCAGCTGTATCTTTCACATTTTGAACGGATAACAATTGAAAGATGGGAATTTACTTCGCTATTGCTGATCCTCATCCTAAATAAAAATATATTGTGTTTTGTTGATCTTATGATGATAAAAGCATTCGATTCCACATTTGGAAGGAGAGGGACTCCGGGTCCTTTCCAAGTACCCAGCAAATAACTGCCACTGAAATGCATCCAGTACTTGTAAAAAGCGGTGTTTGCAGAGGGTAACCTGAGGTCAGTTCCGCCGCCCATTTCTCTACATGCTCTCAGTACGATGAAGCCAGGCAGCAGAGGACAGAATACCTGCACTGAAGTTTTGGTTGCCATTGTGAAATTGTGTTTCCTGGATTGTGTTTTGGCATTTTCCCATGCGGCTGGATTGAAAGAAACTCCTGATGAGATTTTTCTCTATCTTCTTACACAGATGTTGCCGAACGCTGCTCATTGTATCTCATGGTCCCTTTATACAGGGACGCATCTCAGACATGTCCTTCTGGCTCAGTACCAGGCAGCTGACGATCCTTCAAGCAACTGCTTAGATTTTATTTTTACAGACACGATGAATCTCATCACTGAATGCATTTCTGTCTTTGTGTTGTGCCAGGAGTCTTAGAGCCAAAGTTTCCATCCAACCTGGCGAAAAACATATTTTGTGAGTTTTACAAAAGTAGTGTATGGATAAGTATTTTTAATCACATACTACAGAGAGGACTTCATTTAAAAAGTAAAAGATTTTTTCCCATTATTTCCCATCCCTGCTTCCGTTCTCACTATACATTACACAGTAGTTCATTCACTTAGCAACTTTGAAATGACCTGTTGTCTACTGACTTCTTGATAGATCAGTTCATTGTTAGCTACTTACTTTTTCCCCATACCTGGCCAGGTTTTAGAAACTATATCAATATTTTCAATTGTCTCTGTTCATTTTGTTGCTGCTAGTAATAGAGGTAGGTTTGCTGTTCTGTGACGCTTTAGTAATATCCTTTGACGTTCTGCTCGAAGGACACAGATGTTACTCACCGTGGGCTTGCTTACACAGCCCCTCAAACACTTCCTTCAGAGTTCTGGCAGTGATGCAATTTAACATCATCAAGTTTGTGGCCTCCTCGCCTTTGGTTTTCCCACTTTGTCTATAAATGAATTTCAAATGTTGAAAAAAGAGAATTAATATTATATATTAATTATTTTCATTTTCCTCACAGCTTGACATGTAGGACAGAGAAAAATAGGAAACTTTGGAGAAAATATAATGTAGATGCATAAAATTAATGAATTTAAGTTATATAGAAAATACAGCAGATATTACATTAAATCACAGGAGGGAGAAAGGGAGGGAAGGAGGGACCCAAGGACATGTTTATTGATTTTAAAGAGAAAGGAAAGGAGGGAGAGGGAGAGAAACATTCCGTTTCTTCTCACATCCGCCCAGATTGGGGGTTGAACGCGCAAGCCCGAGCATGTGCCCTGACTGGGAGTTGAACCCACGACCTTTCAGTGTGAGTGACGATGCTCCAACCAACTGAGCCACACTGGCCAGGGCCACATAGAGCACGGTTCAAGGGAGTTAGTTACCTTGCTCTTTGCATTTCTCCTCTGACTGACCTGATTTTTCCATGATCGTGTCCTTTCCTTCCCTTTTTTTCCTTTTCTTCCTCATCTCTTTGACCCGTACAAATTTTGAACACTCATAATAGCATCCCCAAACCTCTGGGAAAACTTGATTAGCCTCGTGTCTTCTTGGATCACACTAGCATGCTCTTACCTTTTTTTCCTCTAGGATGATATTATCAAAGATGTGGCTTATTAACTCTACGTGGTTACTGAATTGGTTTTTGGTACATCCTGAAAAAAAAAACCAGAGCTATCAAATGTAAACAGGCAGCAGTTTGGGAATGGACATTGTTATGCACTTATTTAATCAGACAGTAAAGACACACTTAATTGGACACCAACCCCTAGACTTGGGGCATCAGGCATCAGATATAATGGTGGGCCAGAGGTGTGATCACAAACTTTAAAGCTGACGTACATACTTTTGAAACGGCCATTAGGTGGCTGGCAAAAAAAAAAAAAAAAACACCATGAAGTAACTGCAGCTGAGTGAAGGGAACGGAAAGGACCGGCTGCTTGGAGGCTCCCTGCAGAACGGTGGGGGTTGCCAAGCGAGGGTCATGGGACGTCCTTGCCGTGGGAAGCCCCCTCTGAGCTGAGCCCTGCAGAGCCCGTTTGCACAGCCGGGTGAAGACGCCGCTGAGGGAGCCCCGGCGGCGGAGAGGCGGGATCAGGAGGGACACAGGTGTAGGGTGGTCCAAAGGTGCTGCTTGCCCTCCTGCCGCAGCGGGGAGCGTGCGGGAGCCCGGAGACTCACACCAAGGCCGCAAAATGAAAAACCCACCTCTGCCTTTTGATAGAAGTGGCCGGCCTGGGGAAAATAAAATTGAAAGTCCAACAGAAATAAAATTTCACTTTAAGAAAAGCGATTATAGGGATCACAGGTTTATGACGCCAACTTACAGAGTAATCCATGTATGCCTCTGTTACAGCAGAGATGGTTTGCGCTTGGAGAGAGTAAAACCCCTCTCTTGAGGAAGAACTTGTGTGTTGTTGTTCTCACCTAATTCCCACCTACGAGACTTGTCAGGGGCCCTGAACTCTTCTCCGAGGCTTGCTTGCACAGTTAGCTGAGCGTTTCAGGCAGGTTTTCATTCTCAAGCGAAACCTTTACACTAACATAGTCTCCGTCACCTGCTGCAGGGGTTTGTGGGCCTTTATTTTGGGGGTCTTGAAACACGAGGCTTTAGTGAGGACGAAGTAGATTTACTGTCTTCATAAAACACTCCATCAGTTACACTTTAGACTTCATAATCGTGAATTTGAGGGAAAACGATAGTTCATCACACGGCACACTCCTAAATCCCTGCCTGTTTTCCTGCAGTCCCGTAAATTCTGTGCTTCCAGTGCTGATGGGATGCTTTTCCGAAGTTGATTGGTTTTTAAACGCCAAGCGGCGGAACGGTCTTCTGATGGTTTCAGAGTCTGGGGTCTTCTCTGAGTCGAGGGGAGGGGTATGCACCTGAGAAGTTCTCCCAGGCCAGGGACTGACCAGTGGGAGCCCGCCCACTCTTCTGCGGTCTGTGCGCGGAGCTGGTCGTTAGGTTCTCATTCTTTTCTTTATTGAATGTATTGGGGCGACATTGGCTGATGAAATTATATAGGTTTCAGGGGTACCGTTTTATAACGCATCATCTGTATGCTGTGTTGTGTGTTCACCGCCCCAGGTCAAGTCTCCTTCCTTCACCGTTTATCCCCCCTTTACCCTGTCCTGCCTCCCCCTTCCCTCTCCCCTCTGGTCATCACCGTGTTGTTGTCTGTCTGTGAGGTTTGGGATGCTTGAAAAACAACAGGGAAGAAGAAAGAGAACATGGGGCTGAGCATTACGGGGTCTGAAAATCCTGAAATACAGGGTCCGGCAGAAGTAAGGCCTGCTTGAGTGTGGTTGGTAGGGTCATGATGTGGGTGTAAGAATTTATAGTTTTAATTTGAACATTTCGCCTACAATGTCATGGGGTGTGCTTGAGTGTGATATTGTTATGTTACAGAATTACATACTTACGACTTTGTGCTAAAAGATTGTGTAATAAAAAAGGGGCATTACTTGTGCCCGACCCTGTATTTACTATTTGGTACACTAGAAGAAAACATTGCCTCTTGCTCTCTTAGGCCATCTGAACTATTATCTGAGCTAGAAGTCATAGTCAAGGCAATGCTGGACATGTTTCAGTTATTGAAGTTTTAGTGACGTTTAGATTATTCTAAAGTTAGCCTTCTGAATGACTTCACAGTATGTTATTTTACAAAAACTCCAACTCTTTGCTGTATATTTAACAATTTATGGGACCGTAAAACCATACCATAGGTTTAACATTATGTTATATTGTTCTGAGCTTCACCAAGCATAAAACATTGCAAGTTTTATATATGCTATGTTAGTAAAACAAAACAAAACTATCCTTTTAAGCCTATGTACAAATCACAGCCGGGAAAGGAGATTTAAAAGTGAGGACATATAATCCACATCCTCCTGTAAACTGACTGTTCAGGCTTACAGTGGTGAAGTTGATGTTTTCATGTACACACAGATCTTACGTTATTGTGTGACATTTGTCTGCATGAAGGTTGAATTCTAAAGGATATTGTTCTAGTCCAGAAAAATTCAAATTCATTTTACTCTTTTAATTTTGATGTAGATTTCTAAATCTTAATGGTTTTGTAAAAGAGCGTTAGGTCTTTCCTTTTTTTTTCTTCCTTTTTACATCTGTGTGAAAAGCTGCAAATGAACATGAAAGTCAAATTCCTTTTAAAAAAACGTCCTTTTCACCCTGGCTGGTGTGACTCAGTGGATTGAGTGCCAGCCTGTGAACCAAAGGATCACTGGTTCGATTCCCAGTCTTGGCACATGCAAGTCCCCAGGTAGTGGCGCACAAGAGGCAACCACACATTGATGTTTCTGTCCCTCTCCTACTCCCTCTCTTCCCCTGTCTCTCTCTAAAAAATAAAAATTAAAAAAAACACCAAAAAAACTTCCTTTTCAAAGCCTATGACATTGTAGTCATTACTCCTGAAACGCTAATCACACTATGGCAGACCAGTCTTTCTTTCCTTTTAGTGAAAGTACCATTCAAACCGCTAATTACTTGTAGTGAAGATGTGGAGGAACTTTGGCTAATGACTGCAGTAGGAGCATGTTTTGGGAAACTGTGTGAAAGAGGAAAATAGTCATTTTGTCAAACCTCATGGAAATAAGAACGCAGAGAGAAGTAAACTCTGCAGGCAGAATGTGCTATCCAGTAAATGGGCTGGAGATCCAACATTAACATCTAAAGTGTATGATAAAATGTATCAAACTTTCTATTTGACATTCAGAGATGCAATATGAACCATCAGAAATACATGTGTTTTGTGCTTAAGTAAGAGAACTTTATTCCCAGCTGACAATTAGATTCTCAAGGTTTGGATGAGCTTGCAACTTTGCCCTGGTTTGCCCTTACTAGCTGCTCAGCGTCTAGTAGGTCCTCTCATTCTTCTGGGCCTGAGTTTCCTGATTTGAAAAAAGTAGCATCCCTACCAAATTTAGTTTCCTGTCATGCACAAACAATACAATGTGTACTGGAACCCTTTAAATCGTAAAGCAAGATATAAATATTAGATGTTTTTATTAAATCAATGGCTACACCTTCTTCTATGGTCCTTGACTTTTCTTGAAGATGCTACTGTATTTTGCCATGTATAATGCACACTTTTTTGCCCAAAATTTTTAGGGAAAAATAAGGATGTGCATCATTCATGGGTATAATAATGGGTATAATAATCCTGTGTATGATGTCCACAAAACTGTGGGTGTGCATTATACATGGCAAAATACGGTGTCCAGAAGGCGGCATTTCACATATTTATGCCTTTATATTCAAGACAATGATCAGTGATGCCTGTGCCATGCTCTGGAAGTGTTTTAAACTTCAGTTAGGTTAATATCTCAAATCCCGACATGCTTGGAAATGGAAAGAAGGACAAAAACACACAATCTGACGATGCCGTGAATCCTGAAGAAAACATCCTATGCCAAACACTGGTTCATAAATAATAACTGTGCCCTCCGGGGTAAGCTACACTTGAATACAGTCCACTCCTCCTTAACATCTCAGATTCCCAGATTCCCTCTGTGCCCTTTTAATGCGATGGCGAAGTCTCAGATGCAGTGTATCTGAATCTTCGCTAATTATCTTTCCCTTCAAATATCTGTGTTAGTTGATACTTTTTCCAATTGCTTAAAAAAAAAAAAAAAAAGGAAATGAGGAAACAGGGCCGATCATGGAAAAGCCCAGAGCACACGCTGGGTTTCGGTGCTGAAATGGTGTCCTCACGCCTGCGCCGACCCGGCCTTCGCTGACACCCATCCCTCCGTGAGAGCAGCATGGCCAACGACAAGTGTCCCGTTGCTCCCCTGCGGCACCCACTGCCGCAGCACACTCCCTCCTCTGTCCCTGAAGGACCCCCACTCCTCCGGAGCATGTGCAGAGTTTCCAGTGTGCTGTCCTGTGCTGTTCTCCTAGGAACTTCACTCTGATTGGGGAGGGAGATTTCTGGCCTCCGCCCTAAAAATTGTGAGGTGTGTAGCTTTGTTGCTTGAATGTCTCCAGTGGATTTCCTTCCAGCACTTTCATACTGAAACCTGAAACAGGTTCAGGGCCTGCAGGCCCTGCTGGCTGACCTCACCTCTACCAGCAACCCCTCCGGACTCCCCTTCTTCAGGTGCCCCCCAAACACGGGCTGCCCTTCTGCGCCCCAGACATGCCAGGGCTGCTCAGGGCGTTTGCAGTTCTGGCTGAGCACAGATGTGGTCTCACATATACAATATATCAGAACAGTATATTATTAATAGGTAGTAGGTAATATACACTACAGTGTATGCGATGTTATGCATAGCATATACCAGTGTCGGTAATATGTAGTCATTATGTATCTATTATTTATCTGCCTCACCATGTACTTGAGTAATATGAATGCCATGAAAATGGAAACTCTGTCTGTATTGTTCAGTCCCATATCCCAGTGGTTTGAGCAACACCTGATACAAAGACGCTTGTCAGATACTCCCTCGGTGAATAAGCAAGTGAGTCAGTAAGCGAATGAGTAAATGACTGGTCATTCCAGCAGAGGTGCTCAAGAGTCTCCGCCCTTGAACTAGGTGCCTGCCCCCGCCCTCTCCACCGCTACTACCGAGTGGCATCTGCCGCTCCTGAATCAGGAGGGTTGAGAGTGCTGATTGGGTGGCCTTCTAAAGGACATCCTGGGCTGTTACTCAAAGGGAAGAGTTTGCTGAGGAGGAAGCATGGCTGTCCACCCAGGGACCCCTCCCTCTCTCTCACCGGAGCCTGTACATTAGTGCCTCAGAGTAGGTTTGTATCTTTCCCCCTCCTCCCTTCTCTAAAAGTGTTATCAGTCCTTCTTTTGAAATATCGTATCTGTCTTTTTTTTAATGTTGCCACATAATCCACATCGGCATTGACTTTCGATCCCTTGTCACTACTCATCTTGCCGGTGGCAGGAGCTCCACGACCCACGATGTCCTGACTGTGGGTCTCTTACTCTGTCATGTCTTTAAAAAAAACAAACAATATAGTCAATTGTTCTTTTTACGTAAATGATGTTCAAAAAGTTGTCAGATTTTGAATGGTGTCATGGGAAGGTAATGTGGAGAGGATTTTTTAAAAGTGAGAAATGTGGCTGGATTTTAGGAAAAATTATGTATTGTGTGACCTGAATTTTAGAACTCATAATTTGTTTATTGTATACTACAGTGGTGCTTCATGCTTTTCTTAAAGATTTATTTATTTATTTTTAGAGATAGGAGGGGAGGGGAGGGAGAGAAGGAGAGAAATATCAGTGTGTGGTTGCCTGTTGAGCATCCCCCACTGCGGGGGGCGGGGGGGAGCCTGGCCTGCAACCCAGGCTTGTGCCCTGACTGGGAATCGAACCGGTGACCCTTTGGTCCACAGGTCAGCACTCAGCCCACTGAGCCACACAAGCCAGGTCAGTGGTGTTTCATTCCTTTAACGTTTGAGTATATTTGTACCTATGAAAAGACCCAGGGAGCTTTGGCTCAGGTTCCACATAAAATTGGACTTTTTTTCAAATAAAGGAAACAGAGAAGC
This sequence comes from Phyllostomus discolor, assembly GCF_004126475.2. Classification (NCBI taxonomy): domain Eukaryota; kingdom Metazoa; phylum Chordata; class Mammalia; order Chiroptera; family Phyllostomidae; genus Phyllostomus; species Phyllostomus discolor. The sequence goes on from NC_040912.2 coordinate 88,853,463, forward strand.
TTGTTTTCAAATTGATTTTGGTGTGAAGCCTGTGAAGTCCTGCATTGGATAAGAAACTTGAGGTTTAGTTTAGCGAATAGAGAACATGTTTATTTCAGAGGTATCCCCCACCCTTAATTTGTGAATCTCATTCCCACCCCCCCAGGCATTTCCCGGGAACGTCAACTCTGACAGCGTGGTGCGGCATGACTTACAACACCCGGTCGTCGCCCGCCACCTGCGCGTGGTGCCTCTGGACTGGCATGGGGAGGGCCGCATCGGGCTCCGGGTTGAAGTCTACGGCTGTTCCTACTGTGAGTATCATACAGCCTGAGAGATGGAGCTGCAAGGGAGTCCAGGCAGCCTGGTAGAAGGCCAGTGCTCACCAGCTCTGTGGTGAAAGGTGTGGTGGGGTTCTGCCATCTTCATTTAAATTGCAACCTGTTTCTGTTCCATTGTTTAACATTGCTTGCCTTCTCTGACAGTAAGCCACCCTCTGTTTTTATATATAAATCGAATATAGTTTTTTCCCCCTGTTATACATATGTATTTGCATTTATTTACAAACACAGGTATAAGAATACCTGAAGAATATCTTCAGGGTTGGGAAGTGATTTTGTTCAACAGACTAAAACAACAAAGTATATTAATTAAATTGGCTGAAGTTTTAGGAAATATTTGAAAACTGGAAACCTGTGCTATTATCCATCTTTTTGGCTTTTTGTGGTAGATTTTTAGATACATTCCTAAGAGATTTTTTCCAGTTCCCTTCAGTTGAGGGGATGCATCATTATTTTATTTTATTTATTTTATTTTTTATTTTTTTAAAATCCTCATCCATAGACATGCTTATTAATTTTAGAGAGAGGAAAAGAGAGGGAAAGAGAGGGTGATAAAAACATCAGCATGTGAGAAAAACATCGATGGTTTGCCTCTTGCACATGCTCCAACCGGGGACTAAACCTACAGTCTAGGCATGTGCCCTGGGCAGGGATCGAACTTGTTACCTTTCAGTTGACAGGACAATGCTCCAACCAACTCAGCCACACCAACCAGGACATAGCATCATTATTTTAAAGCCAAACACTGAATTGTAATGTCAGTTACATTTTGCACGTCTGTAAGTTTTATTTGCTCATTTTTAAGTGTACATGGTCATCTTCTTTAAAATCACTACTTAAACTCCCTTTTTGTATTTTTAAAATGCACTATACATAGATCTAGTGATTTCAATATGTGGATTTGGGGGGGTTAATTCTGCTAACTACCATTTCTGCTTATTTTTTTTAACATAGTGCTTTGTTTTCTCCTCCTTTCCCTCCATGGCCTCCTCTTCCTTCTTTCTTCACTTTTTTAGCCTTCTTATCTGCCTGTCCTTCTTCCTCATCTTTACCCTAATCCACCTTCTTGCCCGTGACTTCAAATTCTTCAAATCTTTATCTGGGGAACTTCTTTCACACCAAGGTTGATGGTTGATTCTGGAGATGATTGAACTTTGCTTATTTGCTTCTCTAAGTGCAGAATTACTTTGCCAACACACAATACCTCTAAAGATTGTTTGAGGTTGTTTGAGGCCAATAGGTAGTGTAAATTCAATCTGCAAAACACAGGACTTACAAAAATGGGCTTTAGAACTTGAACTCTCTCTTAAAATATTTGTCATCCTCCCAGGAAATTTTGTTCCTGTGCTTCCAGCTGGCTGCGGGAGGAAGGGTGCTGGATTTGGATCGGGCGGGGAATGGGGATATCAGCTTTATGCAAGGGAGCTCCTGCTGGTTCTCCCTTTGCCCTTCCTGTAGACCCATAAACATGAATGCTCACTATACCCAGTAAGTGGGTGATGCACTATTGGGAAAGCTTTTTAAAATTAACCAAACACTTGGTAGTTCATAATAAAAAATTCATAAAGCTTTCACCTTTGTGTGAATTTAGTTGCAGAGATTAGTGAAAATAGTCGCTATAATGATGATTAAATCATATTTTATTCATTTACGGGCAGCATTGTCACATACAAAGTGAGCCAGGTACTCCAAAGGGGCCACAGAGATCGTTTTTATCATTGTACCGAGGTTTATTTTATTTGGTCACCACTTTATTATAGCAAACATAATGAGTGGAGAGACAGATTTAGCTCTTCAAGAGAATTAGAACCGCAGGAAGAAGTTTTAACTCTTGAGGAGGAGCCTCAGGGGAACCCTGACATAAATTGAGGTCCTTTTTACTGTGAGGTGTCTTCCTAGGCACAAACTCTGTGTCCATACATATTCCAGCTATGGGCATCATGCTGGGAAGGCAAAAAAAAAAAAGGAAGAAAGTGATGTTGTAATCACGTGACATATTTTATAAGGAGCATGTTCACTTTCAATAAATGAAAAGTATGTAATATTCATTGTGGAAACCATGATGTATATAATTTCTCTTATATGTCATGGAATATGTTGATTTCAACCCAGTGAAATAATACCACAGTGAATAACAAAAGCATCTCAGGGCCGACAAAGGCAGTTCATCTAGAAGTGTTTATTGGGATAAAAATAGTGGAAGTTAGCATGTGCCCAAGCTCACACAGCCTGAGTGATGGAGCTGCAAGGGAGTCCAGGCAGCCTGGTATAATAAGGTCAGTGCTCACCAGCACTCCCTGTTGCGTTTCCTAGTCCTAAATTCCAGCAAAGTGAACACCCCTGTGATCAGCACCAGGTCAGTCAAAGAATCTTATTACACCCCAGAAGCACTCTTTGAGCCCCCTGCATTGTATTTGTGAGAATTATCCATGCTGTTACGGCATTTTTCCATTAGGATGGTTATTCTATTGTATGAATATTCTATAATTTTTTCATTCCATGTTTATGAACATTTGAGCATTTCTAGTTTTGATTATTTCTGCATAATTGCTATCAACTATTCTCATGGGTATAGACTTAGGAAGGGGTCATATCAAGCATATGTATATATTCAACATTTGTTAAATGACATAAAGTTCCCTAAAGTGGTTTTATCAATTTAAACTCTCATGAGCAATGTATAAGTGTTCTAGTTGCCTCACAAATTCTGACATTTAATATTCTTTTAGCCATTCTGGTAGGTATTTATTATATCTCATGTTAGTGTTAATTAACATTTTCCTGATTTTGAAAGAGGTCACACTTTCTGGTCATATATATCTATATATACCCTCCTTTCTGAAATATTTGCTCAGGAATGTTGCCCAGATTTCTATTGGGTTATCTTTCATTTATTTTTTCTCATTGTTTTGGGTAGTTTTTACAGTCAACTCTGTTTCTTGTTTTCATTTTCATTGAGATATCTAGGCACATATCTTATTTTTGAGATGGCCTTTAAAAATTATTTTAAAACCAACACAATCAACAAAGATACTTTAGAACTCTCAGTGAAGAGGCAAAGCAGCTTGCCAAGAAGTAGCAGCCCTCTGACTTGGGTGCGGCTTAAAATATGACGTGTTCTGTAATCGTTGCAAGTAGATTTGCAAAGTTTTAAGTGGGTGCTATTGTGGCTTTCCAAAAAATCTTGGCTTTGACAATCATAACAAGAGGAGGAAAAATTCCTGACGCTAAATAGAAAGCTGAGTATTCTAGTGTATAAGGCTTTCTGGTGTGTGTGGGTGTGGGGGGAGGAGGAGAATCATACGCTTTGGGAAACTGTAGGAACATTTCTACCTATAGATGCCAGTGGAGAAAATGATAAATCTGCAACATATATTCAAATAAAGCAAAATGGAAGTTGAAAAATAGCACTGGAGCAGGTTGTAGTAAATGGGATATCAGGTTCTAACTGCTGTTACTTTAGGAGGCAGGTGATTGCAGGTGTGATTAAGTTAATGATCAGCCAGTGTTATCCAGGTGGGCGCTAAGCACAGTCACGTGTATCCTTCTAAAAGGCTGGCAGACGGGGTTTCGCCAGCAGAAAAGATGGAGGCGAGGAGACCACAGAGGCAAGCAGACCACCTAGGCAGAGATGGAGACTTTTCGCTCTATAGTAAGGCCTGTAGGCAGCCGGGGAAGTTGGAAGAGGAGAGGAGCAGATTCCCGCCCACACGCTGATTTCAACCCAGTGAAACTGCTTTGGGACTTCTGGCCTCCACAACTAGAAGGAAACAATCTTTTGTTTTCAGCCACCATGGTTTTGGTAATTTGTTAAGAACAGCAACAGGAAACATACAAATGTCAATATCATTTCTGAAAAGAAAAGACAGAAAAATAGCTCTGGGGCAATGCTCTCCAAGAGAACTTTTATACAAAGATGTAAATGTTTTAGACCTGCTGTAACCCTGGGCGTGTGTGGCTATGGAGCACTTGAAACAGAGGCACGACGCTGAGGAACTAAACCTCTAATGTAATTTTAATTCATTTGAAGTAAAAAAAAATGTGGCCGCTGACTACCATATGGGGTAATGCAATTTGAAAGAACCGAAACATCTGCTTATTTGTCTTGTTATACGCTAAACAAATTATAACATTTATTTTTTTTTGAATGACAGTCTCTAAATTTTTTTCCTTGGTTTGGAGAACATCATTTTCATTGTTCTGGCAAGTTTGTGTTTACCATCAAACATTTATTTGATGACAGGTCATTTCCTTAACCGGAGCCTTAACCAGTGTCCAGGTTATTTTGATTTTTCTATTTTTGAAGAAGGCAAATTATGTCAATCTCTTTTACAAGAAAAAAAATGCATGTTTATACTCAGGAAAAAGATGTGTTAAACACACTTGTTATCCGCAGTGTTCCCCAAGTTACGATGACTGTGATTTACCTGGACTGGAGTTTGGACTGGAGTGGGTCCTGAAAAGACGGTCTTTTTTTTTTTTTTTTTCTGGAACTTAGCAAACTGGTGCCTGCTGGGCTTTGTTTGCTTTTTCAATGAGAAAAGGGATCTCGGAGCCCTGAGTGGGGAAGGGCAGGTCTAGTATACCCACTCTCCCACTTTGCCCTCTCTGGGGTAGCAGTTCTGTGTCCTCGGGGGGTGCCTGCACAGAGAGTGTTGGCTTTGATCATTCTTATGGGAGAGAGAAATGAAGTTTTTTGTCTTTCCCACAATCCCTTGGAGGGTGGCTCTCAGATCTGTCTGAAACCTGCAGGTCAGGGAGTGGGGTTGTGCTCCTTTGCTTGCAGTTTGCTGGAACTCCAGAGGGAGCAATGTCCGTGTGAGCCCGGCTTTGGTCGGACTGTGTTCTCCTGTAACGCCCGCCCCCTGTGGCTGTCATCTTTCTTCCAGGATCAGCTCTTCCACGATTGCTTTGTCGTCTGAGAAATGAGGTTCTCCTCCAGGTGGAAATAAGGAGTTCACTCGATGCCAGGTGGAAAAGTTCAGTTCCAGGCCACTGCTTTTTGAAAAAGCCTTTGGGGCTCTGGCTGTTTTTGTTTCCTGACTGGTCTTGACTGTAATACGAATTCCAGTTTCAATGAATTCAAACTCATTTTAGATTATTCTGCTCCCTCTACACGTGGTTTTCCCTCAGGCTGAGCTGAAACAAGTGCATGCGGCTATTTTTAAAACGTAGAGGTATTCCCCATGCCTTTTGACTCAGGAAGGCATCTCCCAAAACGCCAATGCTAACCCTACTGTATACCGGAGGGACTGCATGAGGAAGGAGAGAGGAGTCTCAGTCTAATAATTTTTAAAAATCATTTATGGCTGCAATGCTCAAACATTTATTGAACAAAAGCCCAACACGGTGTATTGATTAAAGTAGTGAGTCTGTTGATGACAAATATTAAATTGACTGTAACCAGAGTCTTCATAAGAAGAAGGTCAGCGCGTTGGGAAACCAGGATACTCACAACTCAAGTAATTTTTATATAAGCCTTCCGTTTGGGTGAATAATTAATACAGCCTGGATATGTCACCCAATGCAAATCATGGGGGAAAGTATGTGCCAGGCCGGGGGAAAAACTCTATCGGGAGGAGCCAAATGCAGACGGGAGGGGAAACCGTGTTTTGTCCTTTGGGTGCTGTGTTAATGAGAGTATTCTCACATAGGAACCGCAACCTAATTCCCACAGCTCCCACGTACCCTCTGCAAGAGACGCTGCATGTGTACATGTGTTGGTTTGCCAGGGCTGTCGTAACGAAGTACCGCAAACCATATGAGAGTATTCTCTCATAGGAACCACAACCTAATTCCCACAGCTCCCACGTACCCTCTGCAAGAGATGCTGCATGTGTACATGTGTTGGTTTGCCAGGGCTGTCGTAACGAAGTACCGCAAACTCTGTGTGTTAGGGCGACGGAGATTTAGTCTCTCACAGTTCCGGAGGGCAGGCGTCTGAAATCAAGGTGTTCTCAGGGTTGGTTCCTTTCGGAGAAACTGTCTCATGCCTACCCCCGAGCTCCTGGTGGTTGCTGGCAGTTCTCTGTGTCGGTTGACTTGTAGCTGCTTCATTCCAGGCCGTGCCTCTGCCTTCAGCGGGCCTCATCCCTCTGTGTGTCTGCGTTTCTGTGTCCTCACATCATTTTCGTATGGGGACACCAGCCTTGGATTTAAGATCCACAATAACCTAGTATGATCTCATCGTAAATAACTTACCATGTCTGTAAAGACCCTATTTCCAAATAAGTGTCCATTTTGAGTTTCCGGGTGGATATGAATTTGGGGGGAACATTATTCCACCTGGTACAATACATATTCATTACAGTTGGTGAGAATTTCTGTTTAGATCAATTTAGCTGGGCAGGCAAAAATAAGAAACAGTTCTAGAAGTCAACCTGTGTTTTTCTGTTGAAATTAGATGTTTAGTTTTGCATAATATAATAGGGTCCCAGATACATATTTATTGTGTTCATCACACACACACACACACCTATATGAAGTAAAATATTTATTATGTTTCTTGAAGATCAATATATTGTGACACAGATTCATCCATTGCATTAGCATTTATTGGATTCTACTCTTTGTAAATCACTCTGCTCATTTTAATCCCCAAATGGAAATGTGACCACATCACACCTGTGTTTAAAAGACTTGACTGGCGCCGCATGGCCGGCAAAGTCCCAGCGGTGAGTTAGAAATATCTGCCCTTCCTGTTACCTCCGCAGTCTCGCACCCCGCCCCTTCCTGCCGCGCTTCATGCTCCACCGATACAAACTATTGCTGTCGCCAAACCCGCGACCTGCTTTGTAACACACATCCTTCCCGGCCGTCCTCCCGACTGCTCCATCATTCCTCACCTGACCGATCTGTCTGCTCTTCCAGAGTTCAATTGAGATGCGATTTCCAACAACAAGACTTCTCTGAACTTCCGGAATACACTGCTTTTAAAATCCTTTACTCCCGTTACACTGTGTTAATAAGAATGTTCTTTTTCTATCCAGTGGAAATAGTTATCAAAACATTCCAAAGCACAGCAGACTTTAAGATGCTGGGGGGAGGGGCACCCCAAATCACCTTATTCATCATTGACATTCCGCTAATTAGCAGGTTCCCTGTGAATGTTTGCTGCACCGAGCTAATGTAAGATGGAAATAATGTAGATCTAATGTATCCCCTCAGTGAAAGCTGGTCACTATTTGATGTTGTATAGATTTTTTTCATTGGTTCAACAGGGTATGATTTCATGACATTGTATTGAATGGGGCCTACAGAATATTGAGATAATTGCTAAGCTGAATATATTAATAGATGTTCCAAAAGAATCATATAAAGCAGAAAACTCAGTTTTTATTTTCTCTAATTTGAATGTGTAGAGACCTACTGTTATTTCTATATCAGGTTATTTTAAACAACTTCACAAGGCTGCTCCCTGGATTCCATCTATAAATTATTTATCATCAGAGGAAAAATACGACAGTCTTATTAATTTGAAATTTACATCCAGATTAATCTGAAAATAAAAATAAATCAATATAAAAATAGATTTAATAGCTCTCGAAGCCAAGTTACCCGTGGCAAAGAGATCATTAAAATCGTGGTGCGAATAAGTTATATATGCAGGACACGCTGTATTCTTCAGTGTCTGTGCAGTAGATAAAACATTGGTATGTTAGCACCAGAAATGCTCTTGCCATTCAGAGAAATGGGTTTAAGCACGTGCTGTATTCTTCAGTCCTCTAAAAAGCAGTTTGTATTTCAAACTGGAGTCGGAATGTTACGATGCAAAGACTGTCTGTCGCCGCCTGACCGGGGCTCACCTTGGCGGTGCTGACGCAGCCACCCGTCATTCCGGTAGCATCTGCTGCTTCTGAGGTGGTGAAAAAGGATTTGTGTCGTGGCCTTACTTAGTAATGTGAATCTAAATTTACAAAAATTAAAAGGTGACAAGGTATTAGTATTTTGCATAATAAAAAGTCAGGAGCTCAGTGGGTCTCGCTCCTGGATAGACATTTGAGGGTGACATTTGCTTTGAAAGGAAGTTTAACTTATGATAAACAAAGAATGGCATTCTTGTTTTTCAAGTCCTTGGGGATACGGGCTATCGACCTTTGATATTTTTTTTTTTCAGTGTAATATCTTTACACGGAAGGTGGTCACTGTTGAATCTATTCAGTCAGAAAATATGGCAAATATAACTTTCTATGTCAGTACAGGACAGTTACAAATGGCGACTAGTTTGTATTTTGGAGATACATTTCGTTTGTCACTGATTTAGAGTTATATTTACATTGTATTACTATGAAATCTAAATTTAAATCTACCCTCAATAATTTTCAAAGTTAATTTGACATATAAAAGCAGTAATGGTGGATTTAAAAGCAAACTAAAATTATTGGTAGAGTATAATTTGTAATGAAGCTCATGTTTGTAGTTCTGAATTAGGCAAAACAGTATATTTTTATTGTAGAATGAGAGAGGATGTGTTTTTACTGTAAATATTAGTCCAAGATTATTTTCATAAAGTAAATTTCTATGACGACAAAGCATGCACACATTATGATAATATGATGGCAAAAGGTACTTGGGAGGGGAAGAGAGGCAAGTCAGTGATGGCCTGCAGAAAAATAACATTTTGTAGACTCTACTGACTAAACATTGGCCCAGAGTTTTCACTGTAAGGACAGATAGGAGGAGATATTAGCAAGAAACATATCTCAACAGTATTGTACATTCCACATGTTGAACAGGAAAAAAACATTTTTTAATTATTTTATTGTTGTTCAATTACAGTTGCCTGCCTTTTCCCCCCACCCCAGCCAAACCCACCTTCTTCCCTTGCTTCCACCTCCCCTCCTCCCCACTTGGCTTTGTCCGTGTGTCCTTTACAGCTGTTCCTGAAAACCCTTCCCCCCGTCATCGCCTCCCACCTCCCCTCTGGTTGCTGTCCGATGTGAACAGGAACATTTTGAAGGAATGATGCACCCCATCATGCACTCACTTAAGGACAGTTGGCAAAGAAACCCGACTTGGGCTTCCCTTTCTTTTTGGTCAGGCCGTTTATCAGCCTCGGTCAGAGCATGTCCTCGGGGACTCCTGGCTCCTGAGACACTTAACTGCCTTTCTCATATATGTGAATCCTATTTATGTTAGGTTATTGCAGGGTATTAAAGTCGTTACCGTCGGGCAGTCCATCAACCTGTTACTTGGAACATCTGCTTAGTGTGAGGAGAGAAGTAAAATTTAAAACATTGTAAATATACACTGAGATTCTCTTAGTAGCTTTTATTCTTGAGTTGTTAGTCTTCATTATTACCTATTTAAATGAGCTTAGCCAGGGGGAAAAGAGCAAATATTTAAGATGGCAGTGATCACCCTCATGAATTAAAAGTTGACAATATAATAAAATGACCATTTAGCTTCATATTTGAAATTTCAAGGACTCCAAGTTCTTGGATATAGACTTAAAAATTAGAAAACAGTCTTTGTGAACTATTTAGTCATTTTTATTTCTATTAGACTATTATCAGATCTTTCATACCTGGGCTCGAAAAGAATTGCAACCATTTTATTTTTATATTCCTATTCTAAATTAAACACATACGCGACATTTTCCTATGCTCCAAACAGTGTCTTTTCAGCCTTTCATCCTTGTTTCGGTTAACTGGGAGGGGTTAAAGAAGTCTCCCCGTGTCCATTTCACGCCCAGTTACTGTGGAAACGGTCCTAGAGAAGAAAGAAGACAGGTGATCAGGGCCTGCCCGCATGAACATTCTGGTCACGGCAGCCCTGAGCAGCCCCAAGTAATGACCTTCTCTAGGGGTCAAGTCCTTCTCTGTGGGCTGCTCTGAGCGAGGTATCCCTGTTTCAGGCTGCTGGTGGAAAACACGCTTAGTTCCTCCAGATTCGTGATCACGGCTCACGTTCGCTTCAAACCATGCTACAGGAGAAGGGCTCGGAATTGGAGATCCCGGGATGACTGGAGGATGCCTTGTGTGTCCCCCTGGGTCAGCCAGCAGGGAAGACTCATCCCGGGCCTGCCGCAAACTGCTCCGCGCGGCGGAGGAACCCCGCTTCCCCCACGTGACCCTCCCCTGCGGGTGCTCGGGCGCCTCCGCTGCTCCTGCCCTTCATTCTCTCCTACTGCACCGTGTTTTCTTGCTTTGTGCATTTGTTATCAATTATAAAAACAAATGAATATGTTAAAACAAATTATACTTTGGCGGCAGTGAGTATCAGTTAGACCAAGGTCCCTTATCCTTGACCCTGTAGATGCTGTGGGCCACATACTGAATTGGGCATTGGGAGGGGACGGGGAAGGCTGTCCTGTTCGTTATGGAGTTTTCAGCATCCTTAGCCTTTGCCCTGTAGATGCTAATAGTACATTGCACTTCCTCCAGTTGTGACAACCAACACGGACTCCAGATAGTAAGAAATGACCCCCGGGAGACAAAATTGCCCCCTGGGTGAGAACTGCTTGTGTAGATGGTGCTGGTCACCTGGGCGTTGGCTCATTAATATTGTTAGGATCTATGAGATAAAGAAAGACGCATTTACAGTGCCTGCCAAGTGCGGAAGTATATACTGCGTGCCGAGATTGCCTTAGACTTCATACTGATGAGGTAGTAGAATATGTCTGTACATATTGACCTCTGTTATACTCTAGATAGAAACAATACCGTATCACCGTATCGGCATAAATAGTGCAAAGAACACTGGCCCCTGAATTCTCATATCTTTTATCTGTGCTACTTACGGAGAATCATGCAGAATAAGCTCTTTTAGCAACAGTTTGATTAGTTGCCAATTCATCATTCTTTGACGTTCGTTACATCATGGTTTCAGCTAGGGTCAATTTGATTATCTTCTTTGGCTAATTTTACATTTTCTTTCATGTGACTTTTTAAAGATTTTTAAAAAGATTTTATTATTTATTTTTTTAGAGAGGGAAGGGAGGGAGAAAGAGAGAGACAGAGAGAAACATCAATGTGCGGTTGCTGGGGGCCGTGGCCTGCAATCCAGGCACGTGCCCTGACTGGGAATCGAACCTGCTATACTTTGGGTTCGCAGCCCAAGCTCAATCCACTGAGCTACGCCAACTAGGGTTTCATGTGACTTTTTTAAATTTTGAGATCAAGGTAAGATTGACTAGATCCTCCACACGTAATTTTGGCTGAGTATTATTTTTATATGGTTGTTCCTTTGCATTTTTCACGTGTCAATAGTTGAAAACAAGAGAAATACTATAGAATGTGTTTGGCTTACAGTCTACAAACTCATGTTGTTTTCCCACACTCCACTCATCTTTGAAAAACATTGATCGTTAATGTACAGTGATTTTCCCTAAAAGAGAGGAATTATATAGATAAGTAAAATAAAGCCTCGCCCTATGTCTGGTAAGCTTCATTTGTAAAGGGCTGTATTCCTGCTAATTAAGGAAGGAAGGAAGGTCTGGGTTTGCGTTTTTGCTAATGCTTCCACGGCCCGTGTAACACCACGTAACTCGGCAGGACGCACTGACTGTGCTCAGTGACCAGAGTCACGCAGTCCAGTCTGTTTATTGCACTCAGCCTCCTGCCTCCCCTGGCCTTGTGGGCTGAGGTGGGAGATGGGGTGCTGTGGTCCAAGCGAGTGTGCTTTGGATTCTGAGGGTAAAGCCACTGTCTCATTGTAATCAGGCTTGTTCAGGGATGTACATGGCAGGGCCTAACTCACGGAGAGTAGAACTATGTTCTGTGTAGAGTCCAGACAACTCCTCTCGTGGGCAGCGCCATTACATTGGCTCAGCTGATTTTTTTATTGCTTTAAATCGAACTGATCACATCAGAGCTATTTGGATAACTCTAGGCAGCTTCAATTTGGTTCTGATGATTCACTTACTCTGTAAGAATTTTGACCACAAAACTGATTTTTTAATATAGGAATTGTATTCATTGGGGGCGGGGGGCGGGTAGTGAGACTAGGAATGCCCTCCACTGTGATTATTTCCCATAATATGCTGGGAACACATTACACAAATTTGAAAAACTTTTCATGCTTGCTTTTCAGCTAAGAAAAAAATGTGTGATTTGGTTAACAAACTGCCATTTGTTTAAATGAATTCTTACTACCTTGAATCAGAAATATATCTGCCAGGAAACAGTGGATCTGGAAGCTAAGAAATAACTAACATTTATTGAGTGTTTCTGGCTTATATCTATAATGTCCTCACAATTCTACAAAACAGGTGATGTTACCTCGCTTTGCAAATGAGAATACCAGAGTTTGAACTCACCGTGTTCAAACATGGTCAGCCTAAATTTTGATTTTTCCTCCAAAGCGTGTTTGGCAGTGTAAGATCAGAGCACAGATCCACAGTGAGGATAGTAATACTAACAGTTATTATTATTTCTGGAATTAGAGTACCCAGCATACACTGAGCCTTGAGGATGAGTCCGATGCTCTGTCAAGTGCCTTATTTAATCCTCTTAATGCTGCTACAAGTTAGGAACTCTTATTGTCTCCATTTAGGCAATTTGAAAACTAAGAATGCAATAGCTTTTTGTCTACTCATTCAACCAGTGAATGTCAAACCAGGGTAATGATGTATTCGTTCGTTTGTTTATTGATTGCCCAATGCTTCCAAAAGAACAACTGAAAGAAAAATATGCATTGCTATGTCCCTGACTAGAGCACAGTACAACTAAAATAAAGTATTTCATAAAAGTAGTTTTTTTTAAGTTGTGAAAAAAATGGTTAAATAAACTATGCATGCATCCATTACAAAAATTGAAAGAGATTTTAATGACGACAAAAATGGTCATGATATGGTATTAGGTGAAGAAAAGCAGGATATATAAATTGTTTGTACAAAGCAGTACCCCTTTCACTTAACAGTTGGTTAAAAAAGTAAAAAAATTACATAAAAGTATTAACCATGTTTACTTCTAAGGTGTGGTATTCTAGATAACTTAAAAGAAAATTAAAGTTATTTAATGTTAAAGTTATTAAAGTAAATTTGCTATACATTTAGCAATTTTAAAATTTAAAATTTAATTTTAAAGTTATTAAAGTAAATTTGCTATACGTTTCTGCATTACTAATATTGTATAAGTATATTACTAACATTTAAAAATCATGGTAATGAGAATATAGGTTTAAATATACACAAATTTGAATCTCAATATATAAGTCAGATGTGTATGAAAGTTCTCATCTCTTTGTTAAAATTTTTATTTTTTATTTTTACTTTTAAGTGTTTAATTTTTTAATTATATTTTATTGATTATGCTATTACAGTTGTCCCACTTTTTCCACCTCCCCCCCCCCACCAACACCCCCCACTCCTTCAAGTGATCCCCACACCATCATTCACATCCACGGGTCATGCATGTAGGCTCTTTGGACTCTATTTCCTACACTGTACGTTACATCCCCATAGCTATTCTATAACTACCTATTTGTACTTTAAAAATATATATTATTTACTTATTTATTTTTAGAGAGAGGGGAAAGGAAAAAGAAAGAGAGGGAGAGAAACATCAATGTGTGTTTGCCTTTCACGCCCCCTACTGGGGGCCTGACCTGGCCCGCAACCCAGGCATATGCCCTGACTGGGAATCGAACCGACAACCCTTTGGTTCACAGGCCAACATTCAATCTGCTGAGCCACACCAGCCAAGGTTATTTGTATTTTTAATCCCCTCACCCATTCACCCATTCTCCTATACCCCTTCCCATCTGGCAACCATCAAAATGCTCTCCATATCCATGATTCTGTCTCTGTTCTTCTTGTTTACTTAAGTTTTTTTTTTTAGATATAAATTGTTGATAGATATGTATTGCCATTGTATTTTTCATAGCTTTGCTCTCCTTCATTTTCTTAAATAAGTCCCTTTAACATTTTATATAATAATGGTCTGGTGATGATAAACTCAAGTTTCCTCTAGTCTGGGAAGCTCTTTATCTGCCCTTTGATTCCAAATGGTATCTTTGCTAGGTAGAACAATCTTGGCTATAGGTCCCTACTTTTCATGACTTAGAATATTTCTTACCAATACCTTCTAGTCTGCAAAGTTTCTTTTTGAGAAATCAGTGGACGGTCTTATGGAAACTCCCCTATAGGTAACTAATTGCTTTTTCTCTTGCTGCTTTTACGATTCTCTCTTTACCTTTAACCTTTAGCATTTTAATTATAATGTGGCTTGGAGTGGGACTCTTTGCATCCATCTTGTTTGGGACTCTCTGTGCTTCCTGGATTTGCATGTTTTTCTCCTTCAGCAAATTAAGAAAGTTTTCTTCCAGTATTTTTTCAAATGGATTTCTAATGTCTTTCTCTTTCTCTTCTCCTGGCACCCCTACCATGTGAATGTTGGAATGCTTGAAGTTGTCCCAGAGGATGCTTATAGTATCCTCATTGTTTTGGATTCATTTTTCTTCTTGTTGTTCTGATTGGTTGTTTATTTGCTTCCTTATGTTCCAGATCATTGATTTGTTTCTTGGCTTCATCCACTCTACCGTTGTTTCTCTAGAAATTGTTCTTTATTTCAATTAGTGAATCCTTCACTTCTGACCGGATCTTTATTATGCTGCTGAGGTCCTCACTAAGTTCCTGAGCATCCTTATAATCAGTATTTTGAACTCTGCATCTGATAAATTGCTTAGTTCATTTTGTTTAGTTCTTTCTCTGGAGTTTTGATCTGTTCTTTGATTTGGGCCATGTTTCTTTGTCTCCTCATTTTGGCAGCCTTTCTGTGCTTTTTTCTATGTATTAGTCAGAGCTGCTTTGACTCCATGTCTTGGTAGCATGGCCTAATGTAATAGGTGTCCTATAGGGTCCCATGGTACAGCATCCCCTATTACCCAAGCTGGGTACTGGAGATGTACCCTTTGTGTGGGCTGAGTACCCCTCCTCTTGTAGTTGAGCCTTGATTGCTGTTGGCAGGTCAATGGGAGGGATTTACCCAGGCCAGTCAGATGTCAGGACTGGCAGTGGCCACTGACCACCAACCTCCACCCTCCATGGAGAGTCAGCTGTGTGGAGGTCAGCATGTGGTGTTGCTCTGACTTGTTCTGTAGCTGCCCGCTGGGTGCACAGGCTCTGGATTTTCCTGGGTGGTGCAAGCCAAGGTCAGCCCCAACCTGTGTTTTGCCCTGGGCTACTCCCCTGGGCTATAAAGCAATCTAAGGTGGCTACTAGTTGTGCTGGGCTTGGAGAGTCCCAGGCAAAGGCAAGCTGCAAATCTAGGCTGATTGCAGCTAGTGCTGAGCCTGGGGCCACTTAGCAAGAGGTATGGAGGTTGAGGGCTCACTGAGGCTGGCTGTTGCTTGTTTGAGAGGATTTAGGAAGTTGTAAAGCATGAGCTGAGACCAGCCATTCATATGGAAAAGCAGTTTGGGTGCACCCATTAGCTGGATGGGACAGAGTCTCTGGAGATCTCCAGGGTGAGGCAAACAGTATTAGCCAGGTTGGTGGAGTCTCTGATAAGGCCCCAGCCTGCCAGCTTGTGGCTCTGTGGCTTTGTCAGGGGAGGTCTCAGAAAAGGGACAATGGCCTCTGCTTGCCTTTCTGTATGGGAGAAAGTTGTCCCTCAGCTCTTGCCTTGATGCCAGACACTTAAGCTTCTCCCTTTGTGCCACTGGTGCCTTTCAAGTTGATACCCCTGTGCTGGGGCTCAGAGGGACTGAGTCTGAGTAAGTCCATGTGTGGGTTCTTTAAGAGGAACTGCTTGGGACTCCAGAAGTTTCTTCCACTGCCTCGGTCTTCACTGATTTTTACAGTTAGAAGATATGGGGACTTATCTTCCTTGCACTGGAATCCTGGGCTGAGGGACCTGGTTTGGGGCTGGTACTTTTTGCTTCTGAGGTATCCCTCCCAATATTTATCTACCACATGTATATTTAGGACCAGCCGGTTCCCTCTCTCTGCCCTTCCTGCCAGTCTGGATGGATGTGGTTTCTCTAATTCCGTAGTTGTTGGATTTCCATTCACCTTCATGTCTGATCATTCTGAGTGATGCCTGCTCCATATTTTAGTTGTAATTTTGATGTGGTTGTATGAGGAGGTGAGCCCTGTTTACCTGTGCTGCCCACTTGACCAGAAGTGTACTCTGTCAACACTCTATTTTCAAGTACCCATCCTGATGTTCTTTGGGGAAATTCAAATTTAATTGATCTTTGCATCATTCTATTTTAGGGTCTTTTTCAGTGTAATGGTGTATGTACTCTGTCCACTGAGGCTGACCCTGAGACTTACCACCCCTCCTCCCCTAAACTCAGTAACTCCTTGTTGCTTCTCCAGGACTCTTGGGCAATTGAACCAATTGGAAACCTGTTTCATGACGCATCTATAAATCAATACCCCCAAAGAGCAACCAGTTGTTGTATTTGAACAAGCCTATAAAGCTAGTTACATAAACTTGTTAGTTAGTGTTCAGATGCTAATTATTCAAGAACTTTTCTTTATGATGAGAAATTAATACCATAGAAGTACCTAAAGTCTGTATTTTAAATGATATATGCAAAGAAGTAGTGTAATGTCTCTATACTGTTGTGATTTGTATTTCAAAATTTATGTTTGAAGGTTGTATACAATGCTTAGATTAGTTATAATTTGAAGAATATACTGCTTATGAGAAGACAATATAAAAAGCATATCTCTAGATCAGAAAGGGTAAAAAAATGTCTTAAGCAAAATGACTCCATTTTTGTACCTTACACTACAAAACATCAATTGTCAATTTACATGATTTTTGTCTTCATCACTCTCTAATATTGCCTGGAACCATGGGTGATTTCATATGTCTTTGACATATTCAGAATTAATTTGCAAAACTTTACTGTACAATGTCAGTTTTGGTTTTGAACACAATGTGCACATACAGGAGTTATTTATATTAAGTGCATTTTGATGTGTCACATTATCTCTGATGATAGGCAGTATGATACAATGGAAGGAGATGGGTCCTTGGGTTTACGTCTAGAGTAAATGCCATCTTTATTTAACAGGTGACTTGAGATGGTTATGTAAACCTTCCCAGTTCCCCTGGAGCAGGAATGCTCCCTCCATAGATTTGTCAGGGGGATTAAACGAGCTAACAAATGTCCAGTGCTGAACACAGTGGCTGGCTGAAGGGAAGCCCTCAGAAATAGGAGCTGTTACACTTATCGTTGCCGTTGTTCACGTACTCTAGTTCCCTTTGGTAGCACGTGGGACTCTTGAGTAATCGTGCATCCGTTTCTTGTGTTCTCGCCTCTGAGCTGAACTCTGTTATCCAGCATCTGTTCTTTACCTCGAGAGAAAACATGCCTTCAGAATCAGGCATCACAAACGGAGTCATAATGCCTGCACAGAGCAAGGAGTCGCTTTCTGCAAGGAGTTGCCTCTGTATCAAGATATAATTCCCAGTACTTAGAAGAGGCTCTCTGAAGTGAGTGGTGTGGAAGAAGAGCGGGAAACAGGAGTCATGGAGTCAGAAAATACTCAGAGGCGGAAGGTCCCCTGGGTGGTATCTTGCCCAGCCCCCTGAGTTTGCAGAGAGGAACTCAGAGCTCCCTGGAAGCGATCAGTGACTCTTTTTGAGACCACCCCGGAGGAACTAGCACCAGAACCATACCGAATCTGGTTTGTTCGATGTTTAGTCAAGTCCTCTTCTGTTGTTTTATATCAAAGGCGGCATGTGTGTATTCGTTTCTGTTAGAACTCAATCATCAGTGTAGGTGGGGCCCAAATGTTCTGCCTTGCCTATATAGACTCCACTGAAATATTTTTAAAAGAATGAGTATCTGTTTTATCCATCAAATATATGCAAAGTAGGTAAGAACTAACAAATTGCTGAGCAATTTACACTAGAGGATAGTTATGCAGCCACTTCTATCATATACAGTTGGGTTCCTTTACACGTGTGGGAATTTTATTGACACTTAGGTGAGGGTGAGGAGCCAATGAGAATCTCCATTTTCCTGGAAAACAAACAGGATTGGTACAAGCCCAGTGAAGTTACGAAGGTGACATGCTGAGCCCAGTGAAGTAGAAGCCGTATTCATGCTTCAGCTACCTGTAAGTAATGAGTTGTCATACAGGAGGCAGGAAGGGAAGGCAAACACTCCAATAATTAATATTCAGTCGCCCGAAGGGAATTAAACCAGGTTATTTGCAAAGAATGCCTTAAACTCAGTAAATCAATGCTATAAAAATCATTATGACAATGACAGTTACCAAGTCACAATTTTCCAAATTATTTGTGTGATCGTTAACTTCATAGGAACGTGAGGATGTGCAGTTGGACGAATAGTCACACTAACCGTGGGCAGAGAAGGGTGTAAAGAGGGAGAAGTGAGAGACGGAGAGAAGAAGCGAAGGGATAATTAAAATGAATACAAAACACAGTGTTTGTTAATAAGATTGTTCTCAGTCCTTAACAAAGTTTTTTAGTGATTTTAAATACAACACTTAGGCCTTTTGCAATGCCAATATGATATACAGATGATGTGTTATAGAATCATGCACCCAAAACCTATTAATTTTCTTAACCAATGTCACTCAAGTAAATTCAATAAAAAAGTAGTAACACTAATATTCTTCATATTAAAATACTTACCACCAACATGCTATTTAATGTGTCATTTTAATTTTTAGTTTTGCATGCTCTTTAGTAATAATATATTGAGTGAGCATTAACAAAAGATTATTAGAAGTTTGATGTCAACCAAATAGAGAGATCAGGATTTCCACGACAAACAGTTCATCCAATTATTCCACCCGTTATGAAAAAGAAAAAATGAGACGCGCCCATAGACAGACACACAGGCACACGCACAGTGTACCGCTGTGCCGTCTGTATTCTACCATAAAAACCTGTCCGCCGTATTACAAGAAGCTGGTGGTCGTTAAAAGGGTAGCCCTGTAGCGGCTGCATGACGCGGAAGAACCTCCGAGTGACCACACCGTCTGTGCAGATCTGACCTCCTACCCCGTGTGTTTTCTGTGGCTTGTGTCACAGACGGCGACTCCCTTCCCTCCATCCCTCCCCTCACCCGTGTCCCACCCTCAGCGCTTGTGGCATATTTTTTTCCCTAGTTTCAAAATACTCAGTTAATCAGAGAGGAGCCTATGACATGTCAAAATATCCTCAAAAGAAGAGAAATGAAGAAGAAAGGCCTGTAGAGAATGGGAAATCAGCCTCCCCATCTTCAACCCATCTATATCTGACAAGTCCTTCCCAAGAAATTGATAAAATTGTTGCATTTCCCGGGCTTATTTTAATACAGAAAAACACACAAAAAAATATAATTACAGCTCTTTAAACCCCACATCCATTTTGTGAAATTTCCAGAGCTAAATGCCTTACAAAATAAGCCCATGAAAATGTGTCATCTGCCCAGATAGACAAGAAAATACTGGGCCTTTGAGTGCCTTTGTAATTAAGTCAATCTGACCCATATGCTTTTTGCTTCTTTTTTCAGCTTTCTAATAGAAAAGCTTGTTGACGGGTTTCAGTTTAAAGGCACAAAGGAGAGGCACCTGTTACACAGAGCCCTGCCCGAACCCCGGTGTTACGCTCTTATTAGCTCTGAAGCAGTGGATAAGTGATTGATCCTTTCTGAAATAAATTCCTTATTTGTAACGTGACTATGAAAATATCTTATCTTTGGTATTGTATTAATTGAAGAGGTTTTGTACTTTGGCATCATAGGTATTAATTGAATACAATGTCTTGCACATATTTCTTGGTAAATAAATGGCCGGCCATTGGAAGTTTCACATAGAGAACAATTTGTATTTGGAGACAAGATATACTCAGCTATTGGTTAAAAATGAGATCAAGTGTCCCAGGTTCGATTCCCAGCTAGGGTACATTCCTGGGTTGCAGGCCATAACCTCCAGCAACCGCACATTGATCTCTCTCTCTCTCTCTCTCTCTCTCTCCCTACCTCCCTTCCCTCTCTAAAAATAAATAAATAAAATATTAAAAAAAAATGAGATCAAATCAAGGGCAAAATTAGAATCTAAGTAAAAGCCTATTAATTTCAACTATTAAAATTTAAAGAAGTATAAATCTCATATACAACTTAATGTGATCTTTTCCAGCTTTCATTTTCAATAACAGATAAATCCAAAGCGGCTGTAATTTGTTGATTGCAAACAGCTGGTTAGTGGCAACTGCAGAGTCGAACCCACAAGTCACTAGTCTGTCATGTGGATAAATATTCCCCCTCATATAACATTGCTTGTATGTTCATTTTGAACCCTTATTATAGGATTTCATGAGGAGTTCATTATGCTTTATTAGCATATGCTCCAAGTATTTCTCCATTTCTTGAGGACATAAACTGTTTCTTATACACAGAGTTCTGTCCTTCTCAGCAACCAAACTGGACCTTGCACATACACGGTACTCATTTTTAAGTCGACTTTTTAAAGATGGAAATGATTAGAAATGTATTTCTGGTTTTATTTAGATTTTAGTGCATATTAAATTCACAAATCTTCAAAAAATGGAGAAAGTGATTATAATCTGGTCTCCTTTTTTTATATCTATCTACTTTCCAAACTCTAATGCCAAATTAAGGTTGGAAAGATAGTTTTGTAGGGGGGGTACATTGCAAACTAATTTCAAGGCATAACAGCAAAAACTTGACTTCCGCAACTAGAGTTTTATGTACATAGACTGGAAGCAACAAAAGTCACACTGAGCTACTCCTTGAGCAGAGGAAAGAAAAAAGTCTTCTAAGTGATCCATAACAGTTCCTCAGATGAGCTGAAGATGTCTGTAGACTGGAACGTTCAGCAGATCACTGCCAGCTCTCGGGTTATTATTGCATTCAGTTCTGTCAGTCTTTGTTTTGTTATTGTTGTTCTTGTTTTGTTTTCATTTTCATAGCACTTATTGGGGTGACATTGGTTAATAAATGTATATAGATGTCAGGTGTGCAATTCTACAACACACCAACTAGGTATTGCATTGTGTGTTCACCACCCCAAGTCAAGTCTTCTTTCATCTTCGAACTTCAGTCTTCTTCTTCCTTAAAGGTGAAAAAAATTCTTCAGTGATACAAAGGAGACTGATTGAAATATGCATTACTTCATTGTATGATCTTTAATTTAGCAGCCTAAAATACACATTTTTTCAGCTCTGTTGCGGTTTAACTGACAAGTGAAAGCCGTGTCTATTTAAGGTGTACAGCTTGATGTCTTGGTGTATGTATCGTTGTGACATGATCACCACCGTGAAACTAATTAATGTGGTGTTTTGATAAATTGCGAAGTTTTCCAAGTTCAATGCCAACCTCATTTAGTGCCCTCCTTATACATCAGGTACTTTTCCATTTCCTGTGTTGCATAACAAATCAGCACAAACTTAGTGGCAGAGAGCAGTACACATTTGGTTCACCATTTCGGTGGATGGGGTGTCTGAGTATGGCTTAGAGCCTCATAACACCACAGTCAGGGTGTTAGCCTGGACTTGGTCTCATTTGAAAATGGGGGTTCTCTTCTGAGCTTGAGCCCTGTTTGCAGAAATTATTTCACTGCCCCTGTAGTACTCATGGTGGTTTGCTGCTTTAGGGACATTATTGCCTCAACCCTTTGATCTCTAGACCCTCTTTTAATAGCCCCACCTGCTTAAACCAGACCCATGCAGGATATAATCACCTTTTTAAAAAGATTTTCTTCATTTATTTTTAAAGAGAGGCTAAGGGAAGGAGAAAGACGGGGAGAGAAACATCGGTGTGCGAGATGAACATTGATCAGTTGCCTCTTGCCCGGCCCAAACTGGGGACCTGGCCTGAAACCCAGGCTTGTGCCCTGACCTGGAATTGAACCAGCAATCCTTCGGTTTGCAGGATGACACCCAATTCATTGAGCCACACCAGTCACAGTCAGGATGGGTACCTTTCTGAGTAGTACAAAATTAACTGACTAGGCACCTGTGAAGGTCAGTTATTTGAATGCTCTTGCCTCAGCTTTAATCCCCAGTTGTTCAGTCAAATACAAATCTAGGTGCTGCTATAAAGTGTTTACAGATGCAATTAATCTCCATAATAAACTGACTTTAAGTAGATTAGCGCCAGTGATCTGGGTGGGCCTGAGCTAATCAGGGGAAAGGCCTGGCAGCAGAATGAGGGAAGGAGGAAGTTGTGCCTTTGAGCAGGACCTTGGGACTTCTGTCCTGGAGTTTACAGTCCCCACCCCGCAGTATAACAGCTGTCCCCACTGATGTTGGACTTGGCCAGTCAGACCCCAGGTCACATAAGCAGACTCCTTGAAATACCTCTTTCACAATGTATCCCATGGATCCATCCCTCTCGTGGCTCCCTCACCTACCTATGCAGACTCCCCTACTCCCCCTTATAACACGGCCCCGTCAGAAGAGCGAATCCATCCCCTCCACAGGCTCTGCCTACATGCAAGTGGGGTCTGTACAGTGGGGTCCTCCAGCCCCAAGGGGTCTTGGGGTCACAGCAGAATTCTGACATGTACTATGTTCTGCAACTATTCATTTATTAATTTTCATTGTATTTCTTCCATTACCATTTACCACCCTGTACCCTGTTCCACCTCCACCCCCCAGCTCCCCACAATCACCACACTATTTTCCGTGTCCATGAGTTCTTTCCCTTTTGTTTTTCTTTTTTTATTTTTTGCTTGATCCCCCCACCCCTTACCCCCAGAGCCGTCAGCCTGCTGTCTGTCTATGAGTCTGTCTCTGTGTTGCTTGTTAGTTCTGTGTGTTCGTTAGATCCCATGTACTTGTCTTTGTTTCCCAGTGACTTCTGTCCAGTGGGGGAGCGAACAGGAGGGCTCTCTGGCGTGGGCGAGTGAAAGCTGTGGTAGGGAAAGGAGCAGACCACAAAAACAGTGGAGTCAGCGCTCGGTGCAGCCTGGGAGAGGACGAGAAGCTACAACACTTTCACTCAGGCTGGTAATTGCAGACCCAGTGCCCCAGCACTCTGCAGGGGCAGCTCTGAAGGCCTGTGCCCCCGAATTCTCTGTTCTCCAGGGTCGAGAGCCCGCCCTCCGGGGGAACCTCCAGGGATGGAGGAGACACTTTATATCCACACCGTCTGATACCAGGGCCACAGGCCACACATTGTTCTGGAGCACTTGAAATGTGGCCTGTGTGGCCGAGACGACGAACTTCTGTATTTAACTTTAGCTAATTTAAGGAACCACATGTGGGGAGCGGGTGCACATGAGAGCAGCTCTGGAGGGATAGTCTGCTGTCCCAGCTGGGCTCCTGGAGGAACGCAGCCTTGGCTTTCGTCGGACCTGCGATGCGTCTGCAGCTTCAGCGTGTGCTTGACTAATGCGAACTCAGTCACCGAGTTACCTGAGCATGTCTCGTTACCTGGAATGCAGTAGGTGACTCAGTACTGAGCTTTCACATATTGTATTTCCATGTGGCGTTTGTTTATTTTATTTTATTTTTTTGCTTTAACGAAATTATGTTGTGCCTAACTGCCACTGGAGGCAGAAATTAAGTGTATGACACAGTCCCTTTCCGCATGGAAATTACAGTCTTTTGGGGAGGACTAGATTTATCTGAGACAAATGAAAGTGCGGGCAGGTGTAAATGTAGAGGCAGAAAAAGCCCTCTGTTGCCGGGGAACGTGGCGTCTCTCGTGCCAGGTGATCCAGCCCGTCGGTTCTTCTGCGCCCCACACAGGGGCGGTTGGCCCATCTCGGGGTCCGCACTCCCTGGAGACATCACCGTAGCAACCACACGTCTCAGCGGGTCACTGCCGTGGGAATTCTGAGGCCCCCGGCTGAGAGTCCACAGATGCTGGGCCCCAGAGACCTCGGAGGGACGGCAGGAGAGCTGGTCTGATACACAGACCACCACCACCACCCTCCCCCCCCAGGGCCGGGAGTGTTCTACAGAGCCTGCCTGTGGCCTACCCTGAGGCGGAACTCCAGGGAACTTGCAGGACCTCCCGTTTGCCGTGAAATGGAAGCGTCACACCGTCTTGCCAGGGAGCGTGGGAAGCCAGATGCAAGGCCCCGCCCGAGGAGGAGGATCAGGGCCCGCGCTCTCCGGTTCCTCTCAGAGCCAGCGTGGCTCGCCGGACAGTCCTCAGGAGCCCGCACCAGTTTCTCTTGAATATACTCGCCCGGGGGCTAACGAGCATGAGGAATTATGAGAGAAAGATTCTCACTTAACAAGCAAAATATAGTCAAACACACTGAAATAGCGGACAGGCTGACAGTGACCAGAGGGGTGAGAAGAGGGAATTTCAGGGGAGAATGGGAAGGGTTTACAGGGACAAATTTAAAGGACACATGGACAAAAACTAGGGGGAGGCTGGTAATGGGAGGGAGGTGGGGAGGGTTGGGTGGGTGGGCTGGGCTGAGAGTAAAAGGCAGAAAACTGTACTGGAACAATGATTAAAATAAAAAAAAACACAATAAAAATGTAAAAAAGAAAGATTTGTATATCAGAACACAACAATTAAACAAGAGAACTGATAACCTCTGTTTTCCAAAGAAACTCAGTGTATCCCTGGCCGTGTATGTGAGACTGTGTGTGAGTGTGTAAGAGTATATGTGAATGTGTGTGTCTGCACGCCCAGGCCCCGGACGTGTGGTGCAGCCCCTGTTCTCCCAGGGCCGCAACACCTCCCCCTCCCCGCCCCTGGCCCTCTGGAGCCCGGCCCTGCCCCTCCAGCGGCCCCGCCCCTCCAGCGCCTGCCATCCCCAGGCTTCCCTCACTTTCCCGGGTGACGCGATCCCACCCAGCCTTTTCACCAAGTGCTTTGGGCCTGTCGTTGCATAGCCCAGCAAGGTGTTTAGTTACATTTTAGTGGGATTCCCTTCTTTCTCACAGGTCATTAGGTCACGTGGTCAAAGTTCTACAGCTAGCAGACGATGACCTTGAATAAAGGATGGGTGCCTTCCTGCCCCTGTGCTGTGTGGCAGCAGCAGCCCCCTGCACATCACCACCCCCCTGCACATCTCCCCAGAGCAGGGGCGCCTCCCTCTGCCATCCAGTTTGTATTATGCTTTACCTGTCCCCCTCCATGACTGCGATCCCCAAATAGGTGATGAGTTCCCGAAGGCAGAAGCCATTTCATACCAATTTCTCTAACCCCGGGCCCTCGTGTGCTGCCTGGCACCTAATTACGGCAATCAATAAATGCTTAATAGGGTCATCAGTCACTTAACAAATATTTGCAGTCCATACCTGAGAAAGGAACGCTGAAGCCGAGACCTGGAGAGTGGGTAGGACTGGGACATGTGAAAGAGAGGGCCGGGGGAGCTGGGGCCGAGGGAGCGGCGGGAAACGGATTAACTGGGGGGCTGGTGAACACCCATGAATTCGGTGCTAGACAGAGGACTGAGGGTGTTTTGTTTCAGGTCATTCTTAGGAGATCTGGCCATCTGTGTCACAACTTTTCAGCACAATAACATTCACTCAGCTCAATAAAAATTACTAGGGGCAACCATGTGCTAGGGGCGGGGTGGGGGGGGTTCCATGGAGGGAGAGAAACCAGTCTCGCCTTCGTGGGGGAGACGGGAGTTGAGGACGGTGCAGAGCAGGAGGCATGGTGACAGTGCTTCCCGGGCCGCGGTGGCGCCCTGGGGCTGTGGGTGCTGAGGGCGATGCGACTTCCTTGGGAATTCATGGTGTGGTTAAGCTTCAGAGGTGGGTGAAGGTGGGAGCAAGGGTGGCGTTCCAGGGTGATAAAAGGGAACACCCAAAGTCCCGGGGACAGACACGGAAGGCTGGTAGGAAATGGGACTGGGGAGTTCGGGGGGTCTTGACACCTGACTACGTAGGGCAGGTCACTGACTGTTTTTCCTCTGTTAGAAGCCAGAGAGGCAGTGGTGGGGGGAGGGGAAGCATCACATCGTATCCACTTGGTGTGAACCTTGCTCTGGCTGCAGCCCGGGAGCAGCTGGGGGAGGCTCGGGGACAGCTGTGGCTGGAGTCCAGGGGAGAGATGGCAGCTTAGACTGGGAGGGTGGGGCGGAGTGGGAGTGAGTGCAAGGCCTTAAGACATATTAGAAGGTAAACTGCCCAGGCCTCGGTGGTGGGTCGGGCATGGGCCCTGGGATGCAGAGGAGCGGAGAACGACCCCCACCTGTCTGTCTGCCTGGCCTCACGGGCTCCCGGGCACTGCCGTGCACAGAGGCAGGGACGGAGGGTGGAGGATCCAGTGCAAAGGAAGTAGCATGAGTTCGCTTTGTAAAATGTTGAATTCGAAGTATGATTTCAACCTCCATAAGCTTGGACAACTGAATAATAAGGAACTCAAGAACTCAGTGCTGATAGGGCGGGAGACAATTTGCGGTTTAGCTACTATGCGTAGGGGAGGACGTTGAAGCCATGTTTGAATGTGGTTCGGGTGTGATCATAGTGCAGGAAGAGCAGAGCACCCAAGGGTGATCCTTAGGGACTCCCAGAGCCAGTGGCTCAGTTATGGAACATTAGCTACAAAGGGGACAGTATGAGTGTAAGTCCAGGAAGTCCAGAGAGGGGCGTGTGACCAGGGTGTGTGACCTGGAAGTGAGGCAGGAAGATGGAAACGGGCATCAGTCATGGAGGCTGCTAGAAGGTCATGTAAGAGGAGGACCCAAAAGTTCTCCTTTAAAATAGCGAGATTGAAATTGATGGTGACCTCAGCATGAACTGTTTGTTGCAGTAATGGCCGTTGAAACCAGAGCCGCACAAATCGAGTCAGGAAGCGTAGAGTGAGTGGCGTTTCCCAATTAAGCACAGCCTCACGTAACAGAACACTCACCAGGCAGTTAATGTGTCCCCTTTGACAAGTTAGCTTTCAGAGTCAAGGGGGTGGGTTGCATCGCCTTTTTATCATTTCTTAGCTTACGGTGATTTAGTAGCTTTCCCATTATACCGACTTCATTCTGTTGCCCCTGGATGAAGGGCCTGAGAAGGGAATCCAAGATTCGCCGTGGCATCACCCCAAAACCAGCGTGTTTCTCTGAAAATCATCCTGCTTCCCTTTTGGTGTTTCTGAAGGTCTCCATCTGCTGCCCCATTTATCGTCTGCCTGACTCTTGGATGGTGTACCTGTAACCCCTTTCCCCTTTGCAGACGATGGGTATCATTTGGCTAACAAAAGATGCTGGCTGCCTTCCTCCTGTCGGCATACGGTACGCTACCGACCCGCCCTCTGTCTGCCATCCTCCCCTCTGTTAAGTGCATCCCTCTACCTTTTTCTGTATTTATGATTGGCAGATAGACATTTAAAAAATATCAACAGGCCCTGGCTGGTGTAGCTCAGTGGATTGAGCACAGGCTGCGACCCAAAGTGTCGCAGGTTCGATTCCCAGTCAGGGCACATGCCTGGGTTGCAGGCCACAGCCCCCAGCAACCGCACATTGATGTTTCTTTCTCTCTCCTTCTCCCTCCCTTCCCTCTCTAAAAATAAATAAATAAAATCTTTTAAAAATATATCAACAGTAGTCTCATGCATTGATTAGCATTCCTTCCTGTTCATAATTTAAGAGCCCCTCCAGATGTAGGAAATGTATTTGTTAATCCTCCTTTCTTCCCAAATATCTTTCATGGTAACTTTTATGAATAGAATGATGTGAATAAATAGAAAGGTGCCCATGAAACACGATAGCTTAAAATGCAAATCGAATTAAAAATCAAAAGTGTTCTTTATAGCGATATTAGTATGGTTCATTAATACAAAATTTTATCATTGATCAGGAGGTATTTGTATTATTTTTGTGAATACATTTCCCCTGAAAGTGACATGACAGGCAAGAATCACAGCCTGCACGTGTGAGATTTCAGGGTGTGAACTGTTGTACTGTCTGTGCTCGGCACACCTGAAGACGTTTTGCTCCTGCTAGAGCACCTTTTTTTCCTTATATTTGAAGGCACTGCATTTATACCCGAGCTCTTTGCAGCCCACACTACGGATGTGCATGGAATTGAGATGGAGAGATGGACTCCTGGCCCATCTTAGAAAGATGTCAGATGCCCTCGGTTCACACAGTGGTGTTATCCTCTAAGGGTTGAATATTGGCAACTTTTAAAAAGATCTTTCACGATTACGAAACTTTAAAGTTGGCCGCAGTGAAAGTAGGAGTCCATGGGCATAAATGCTCACTCCTAAATCTCACTTGAAGTGTACATGTTCCGCGTGTGCAAATTGCTGTGTGATTTTTGCAGGTCCACAGCATCGGGTCTCCCATTTGGCTGAAATTACTGGGCGAGAGGGGCGTTATCATCCTGTTCTTTTACCATGTGTCGATTTAACCCGGGGTCCGGGTTTTCTTGGCCGTCATGTGGCTTCAGCTCCCTTCGCTTTTCCATGCCAGTTTATCAAGAACTTCAAAAATTCCTTAGGCAGGTGGTAGCGTGATGTGCAGACCAAACTGTAGTGCGTTTCACCTCCTGGCTCCTCTCAGCATAATAAAAACTTCATTACTCAGCATTCTGGCACGTCTTGCCTTTTGGGGTAATATATTGAGGATGAGTAACATCATGTCCGTAAAGCATTCCACGCTATTCAGGAGTACACTAACTATAATAGTAGTATATGAATGCATGAAAAATTCAGTGTTAAGTGCATACATTTCTAAGTGAAATAAGTTGTGTGTTTTGAAGCAATTTTGAATCTGCTGCGTTTTTAACAGGGAAAGAGTATGTGATTTTTAATAATGAAAAAATAAATTAACCTCAACCACAGCCTTCTGGATGCTGTTCCCTGTGTCTTCTCCCTGTCGGTGTTAAGTTCATTAACATTATGGGGGGTGTCAGTGTATAATATGCAATACTTAGGGTGTTTATATTTTCCACTTTAATAGAAGTTTTCACTTTACTACAGAAAAGAATGCAAGATGTATAATTTAAAAAACAACAAGAAGCAGCACAGCAGCACTGTCAAGTTCAAACTAACTATTTGCATTTTAAAATAGCTACTGCTCTTCCAATGTCAGCTCAGCAACTGTGTAGCAATTACCCATCAGCTGGCAAATAAGGAGCATTGTATTAGCTTCCCCAGCCTCTTTCGAACTCAACTGCTTCTTTTCCTTCCAATGATACTTCTGGCATTACAGGTTTTAATTAAATTACTTAGGAAATACTTTTACACTGAGCTTCCTAAAATAGCAAAACTACTTTCAACTTGAGGACATAAAATATTTAAATAATTTTTTTCATTGTTTACCAGCTTGGTTGTATTGTTTCTAGAGCTCACGTTTTAATCTCTCCCCTTGGAAATTGAACAACCTAATGTCTTTAAAAGATTACTTGTTTCTCCTTTGGTCCTTCATAAAGGTGACCTGCATTTGCATTTTTAGTTACATGACAAGTGGCTTAAATTCCTTTCTTCTTTGGTCTTTGCAACACGATAATGCACTTGGGATCGACTGTGTACATGCACCTTTTTTTCCAGCTGTACATGTTACTCAGCAAAAAGCAAAGATGGGCTGTTTATGATGATTCTTCCCTCACCTCACCAAAGGAAAGGACTCGGAGCAACAGTGGCGATGGGCAGTTTAATATTCGTGCGTTGAAGCACAATCTCCACGTTCCCTGAAACTTAATCGAATAGCAAGGCATTCTCTGACTGTTGGGTCTTTGCCATTACTGTCAATGGATACATATTAGCTGCATCTGTGTCTGCAGCTTCCACTCTGGCTCCTAGCACGGTCAGTGCGGTCAGTGGGTGAGCATGAAACTACACTGGAGCAGACTTGGAGTTTCCCGCCCGAGCCCTCCCAGTTTGCAGCCGCCCTGCCAAGCTACTAAACCTCTCCGTGCTCTCTCTCTCTCTCTGTTCTCTCGCTTGTCAAATGGGAATAATGATAGTACCAATATTAGAGGGTTATTATCAGGATTAGAGAAATTAATATGTATGAAGTTTCCGGAACATGAATCCAGTACTATATAAATATTATCTACACGATTAAAATATAACTACAATATATATAGGGTACAGACACAGAAATAGGTACAGACAGAAGTGCATGTTTATTCACTCCCCATTATCATCCTGTGTCTGTTCAGTCTTCCTGTTACTCACTGATAGGGAGTGTTATAACTCACGTACTCCTTGTGCCCATGACACCTGAGTTACCCTTCCTCCTTTGTCCCAGGAGCACTCAACATTTTAAACGATCTCTACATGCATCCCTAGTGTGGGGTGTACATAGTTAGGGGAACCAGCACATCTGATCGCCAGCGCAGAGTGACAAGAGCACAGCGCGTCTGAGAGCGCACCCCTGCTGCAGAGCAGACCCTGAGAGACTCACCCTGGCGAGCAAACTAAGGCGGCCAGCGCCGACGCCACCTGCCGAAGCACTGGCCTCGGACTCGCCGTGAAAGAGTTAAGCGTGTTGCTGTGTCAAATGTTCCATTCTCATTAATTAAAGCAGAACAAATTCAATATTTTTTTTATTCGGCGGATTAACCGAAAAACCACCGTGTTTGCAATTTATATTCATCCCGTAAACTGCACATGCATTAAACATTTCCATCTGGAGCCCCGATGATTGTTTTTCTCCCATCTCGTGCTTGATAAGCTGTTACTGATTAGACAGGGAATTCTGAAGCTGTTGAAAGAACAGATTTTCTCAAGCTCCATCACCTTGCTGTTCTTTACTCCTTAGCAGAGCTCGCGTGGTGTCTGCAGGTGCCATTTTGGCGGCCGTCCAGGTAGAAGCTGTAGGTCCCTTGGCCACGACGGTTTAACACAATCTTATTCTGTGTCTCCCTGATTTCTCTTTTGATAATAAAAAGCTCTATTATCTAGCCCAATTTACAATACAGTTTCTTTCTTTTCTACTTGTGCCGTTTGGTTAGATGCTAAACCTTCATGTACTCCATGCTGTGTCTGTAATAAAGCGTAACCAGCGTGTTTGGATCGATACTACTTCTAAGTGTTGTTCTAAAGACCTCACGTGTTTTGACTCCTTTAATCCTCGTGACATGTGCTCAGTGCTGTTACTGTCCCCATTGACTAGGTGAGAATTAGAGACCGCAGGGGGGCTGAGGGACACCCCCAGGCCAGATGCAGAGCTCAGTGAACTCGTACATTCTCACTCTACGGCCCTGGCTTCCAGCCCTGACACCTTGGGCCTTAAAGAGCTGGGTCATTTTTTTGTTTGTTTGGCTTCTTTTGTTTTAAGATTTTAAAATCATTATTCTATACAGTTGTCCTGATTTTTCCCCCTTGTGCTCCTCTGCCCGTCCTACCCTCCACTCCCACAGGCAGTGCCCACCCTATTGTCCATCCGTGTCCACGGGTCATTCATGCTTGCTCTTTAACTGCTCCCTTCCCCTTCTTTCCACCATCATCCCGCTTCTTCCTCACCACTGGTCACTGTCGGTCTGTTCCACGTTCCCATGGCTATGGTTCTGTTTTGTGTGTTAGTTTATTTCCTTCATTAGGTTCCTCTTGTAGGTGAGATTAGATGGTATTTTGTCTTTCACCACCTGGCTTATTTCACTGAGCATAATGCTCTCCAGTTCCATCCGTGCTGTCGCAAAAGGTAGGAGCTGAGTCTTTATCGCTCGAGTAGTAGGATGTGCCTTTGAGTTGTAGCTCCAGTTAAAAACTTACATTCAAAAGAGACACAGCTTACTCCTCCTTCTTAATGTGCACACTGACTTTTTGGATTGCCTGATAGGAATCGTTTAGCGAACCAAAAATGTGCTATAGGGTATGGGACATTCTTAATAAAACAATAGCAGCATTGAACACAACAGTAATTGCTCTAGAGCTTCTATATTTTGAAAGTCACCATGTCTGTCCTCTCACATAGTTTCTGTAAGCCTGGGTCACTGTCCTCACGTGTCACCAGCACCAGAGGGGGGCCATACATTTTTTAGACTGGGGCTCAGAAAGGTGACATTTCTTGTAAGAGGCCACCACGTTAGTGACTAGGACAATGAGGATTCAGATTCTAGTCCATCTTTTCATAGCGGTATCCTTTATGTGCTCCTAATTGGTTATTTAGAACACACTGCCTCCACAAAAAGGTCTGGCAGAGATGAGGCTAACCCAGCTGGAAATCAAATACCTGCCCTGACCACAAGGTGACTGATACTGGAACCCGGTATCTCCCTAACCTCTTGGGTGGTCTGAACTCCATCCATTGCATTTGTGCATATCCCAAAAATCACCCTGTTCCTACGCCTGGAGGCGATTAGGCATAAGAGAATGAGTGTTTTGAAAAGTAGTCATCCATCAAAGAAATGTTGGAGTGATTATGTAAGTTAATGTTGACCTGAAACAAGGAGACAGCCAGAGAGTTCTCCACCAAAATGGGTGTATTCGGAAACAACAAAGAGTTGCAGTTTGGGGGCTTGTGTTCGGGAGGCGAACCCTGTGCAGATGCAGAGAAACAAAGGAGAGGAATGTGCTTGCAGGGGCTTGGGAGAGGCTGTTCTAAACCAAGAGCCCATTGGAGGAAACTGAAAGTTCAGAGTGTAGTGACTTTTCATTGGCTGAGGGATGGTGGTCTCCCATTGGCTGAGTTGTTACTGGGCAAAGAGGAATTCTTTCTTCCTTCTGTTCAGATGGTAAAGTGGTCTCACTTCCCCTCGGAGGTGCAGGTAGCTCACCTGTTCCTGTTGGGGTTCAGGAGTGAGCATTGACTCACACGGGGGAGATTTCTCTTTCCCAGTCTCCCAGCTCCAGTTTAAATGAGGCTCCTGTTCTCTTAAGTTTCACAATAAATACTCTCTAGTTTTTCCAAAGACACATGGATTTTCTCTTTGCACTTTAGGTCTGGGTTTTATACCTCTTAGGCATCTTTAGACCCCCCAGCATTTGCCCCACAAGTGGGAGGATCTTATCAGTGGTAGTTTAGGGAATAATAAATTAATGCCTGTATGCCAATAGCTGATTTTCATATGGTGAGAAAATGCAGTCAAAAGGCCAAGGGTATCTATAAAAATAGCTATTTTCAACTACTCTCCTAAGTTTAGCATAGTTTCGGGGTAGCCCAGAGTGGTACATCTCTGTGTCCACTTTGAACTGTTTCTTTTTCTGCCTCGTGTCCCTGACAACCACGGACGTGCTGGTTCTGGTCCTAGTGGTTTGGAGAGGCAAACACTAATACAAACGTCCCCTTTGTAAATTAGTGTAAACTTCCCTGTAGTGTAAGCACTAATGTAAACTCACGCTTTGTAAATTAAACTTGAAATGCCATCCACACTGCTCTTGGCATCAATATGCTGCCTCATTTTAGGGTTAAAAGTAAAAGCTACTGTACTTTTTTGTGAGCATAGGGCTGTGGGCCAGCCGAACTGTACCTCCAATCATTTACCACAGCAAGTGAAGTTTACCTTGATGACTTATTGATAATTTAATTATCGCCTACCCATTAACTCAGCTGTTTGAGTACTTATAAAATCTAGTTTATTTTTTCTCAAAAAGTTAAGGAAACATTTTTGCTTTAAATAAATTACATAGTGTCAACATGGTGTCTTTGAATTAAAAAGAAGAAATAATTTGCTTGAAAAAGTGCACTGAAAATAATAGCATTTTTAATGACTTTGTTACTCATCTAGTACAGCCATCCTTATCCGTATCCCTTTTGTTTGGGATGGAAAGCATTACTATAGGTGATGTCTGTCCTAAAAGACACATACTTCCTGCCCTGGCTGGTGTAGCTCAGTGGGTGGGAGCATCACCCTGTAACCAAAAGATCGTGGGTTCAATTCCTGGTCAGGGTACCTACCCAGGTTGCAGGTTCCATCCCTGGTCTGGACACGTACAATCCCCAGTCCAAGTGTGAATGAAGGCAGCCAATCAGTGCTTCTCTCTCTCCCTTCCTCTCTCTCTAAAGCAATAAAAAAAAAAATGTCCTCAGGTGGGGATAAAAAAAAAATCAAAGCAAAACAAAACATACACTTACTATTTATAAGAGCTAGACATACATATGTGTAAGAGTTTTCCTGTGTGTTATCTAGCCAGTCCTTCACAGCTGATGTTCATTTTTAAATTTTCTTTGTGTCTAACCATTTTATGTGTGTTGCTTTGCATTGTGTCATTCCAAAACTCACAAGTCTCTCTCTGATCCAGCAATCAGAGAGCTAAATGACTAATAGCCACAAGCAAACTGTTTGCGCCTACCACCCAAATGCCGTGGGTGGTTCTGTGGAAATCATGCAGCCGCTCCGTATACACAGGAGGCCTGTAAGTCAAGCGGTTGTTATGTCTCCCAAACTAATGTGCCCTAAACCCTGGAGCCCTGTGAAACACGACTTAAAATGGTGAGAAAGCCAACGAGGCATGTCACCCAAAGCAGTTTTCCAGAAAAAAAAATTCATTATAATGTTCTCAGCTTGAATGCTAATCAATGGCATAAACTTAAAAAAAAATTAATAGGGATATTATCGAAGGAGCATTTTAATGGGAATATAATGAAAATACTGAATCACATTGTTTAAAGAGGAGAAAAAGGGGCTATCTCTGGGCTTAATGAGTTTTGAAAGACTCGAGGTTTGAAGAGTAAGTGTGAGTTTAAAGAAAAGAACCAGCAAGAAACAAAGGAGACAGCAGATACAGAGGAGCAACAGAGTGAAACTGATAAGAGAAAATAACAGGGCAATTGAATGTTTTTGTCCTTGGTAACAGGGTAGCATGTTTGGTCTACGCTCTCTTCGGTATGCCCACAGAAAGTTTTTAATTAATCCCAGACCCTCTCGTTTGTCTAACGCTACCAGACCATCTCTGCCTGGGAAGTAACTGTCTTCGTCTCCAGCGGGATAAGCACTCGTTGTCAAAGCAGGTGCGGGCCAAGCCTCAGTGAAGTGCATTATGGGGCTTTGACTCGTGACAGATGGGGCTGATTTTTGCCTCTTGTTCCCCTTTCGTCCTGGGAGCAGCCTTATTCCTGCCTCTGTGGTGATGGAGGACGGTGCTGTCCTCACTGGGAGGGACTGGTGTTCGGTGTGTTCTCACTGTCGCCGCCGGCGTGTCTGTCCCTGCCCCCGAGGTGGGACCGGAAAGTCTCAAGGAACTCCTCCTCCGTCCACGTCGTGTTCTTTCATTCGGTGTCCTCTGGGGCCTGAGGTTGCCTTCCAGGGCCGTTCCCATGGAAGTCTTTAACACGTTAATAAGCCTCATGAGATACCAGTCTTGATGTGGCTTGTTTGATCGGGCCCTTTGCAGTGTGTCTATCTGTCAGCATGGTGACGTGGTGAGTGGGGAAGGCGGGGGGTGGGGACAGTCACTGAATCAGGGGGACACCGAAGAGGATCATCCATATCCCTTGTTTGGGTTTTTGGGGTTTTTTTGAACCCGTGGCCAGCCCTGCACAGACGTGGGTCAGTGCTACAAGACCAATTTGTGTGCACGCGAGTGTTGGTGTGGAGGGCGAGTAGTGAACTTTTGCAGACTACAACACTTTCTATTTCACTTTTAAAGGTCTGCTGCATAAAAGGGATATCACCAAAGGAGCATTTTATTTTTATTATTGGAGGAGCAATTTAAATGCAACGCTTAGGAGATATTAACGGTGGCCCCTTGTGCTCTGTTTAGTAGGAAAACTATCAAAGGGACGTGGTCATCATTTCACTCCCGGGCAGTGGGCTGTTACAGCGGAGTCTGCACGGGGCCCAGAAATCCCTGTTGGAGTTCATGACCCCGCTGCACCCCACCGCTGGCGGTCAGTCCCCCAGTTCATGTTCCAAAGCTTAGTCTGAATCTCAAGAGGGAAAGGCTGGTCAAATTATCAAACAGTTCTCCAAATGTCTGGAAAAAAGAAGCTTCCCTTAGGCATTGGAAAGGGAAGAAAAGCGTCTGTGGAACAGGGAAACTGTAGCAGGGAGAAAGGATATTTCTCCTGTAAGTCTTTCAGCTCCTCTGCGGTGACTTTCAAAATCGGGATTTTTAAAATTAGGAAACTAGCAATTGCAGAAGAGAAACACATTTCCTTTTTTGCTTTTTTGTATAGTTTTAATGTATTTGAGGAGACATCAGTTAATGGGATTATACAGGTTTCGAGGGTGCATGTGTACGATGCTTTGCATTGTGCCCACCACCGAAGGTTAGATCATCTGCTGTCACCATCAAACACATTTCTCAAAGTTGTAACATTTTATCTTCATCTTATATGTTTAAGTAAAGCACACTTTCTAAATTTTGAAGCCATATTACTTACGAGGTAAGTCCGGGGACAAGATACGTAGTCCCTCTCACCAGCAGAAGTAGGCTCTAAGACATTACTACTTGAACGAGTAAGCCAAGGTTTGGTTGTTGAGTCCGGAGAGGCTGTGTCAGGTCCGGAAGCTGCCGTCTGTTTTGAGAAGCAAGGCAGCTTCTCCTGGCGGGTTCTGATGGCCCGGGCTGTCCACGCACGACGTGCATGCTTGGTTCCTACCAGGGCAGCCACACCCCCCGAGCTGCCGCCCCTGCACACAGAGCTGCGTGGCTCCCTGCTAACCCTACAGCTGTATCCCAACTTCTCTGTTCCCCTGGGTATCCCACTCCTTCAGCCTCTGGTACCGTCACCACTTGTCTAGGGGTTTAGAGGGATCACAGCCCCTCCCTTCTTACCTTGTTGTCCCCACCAGCACTCCCAGGCTTTGCACGTTGCTCACTCTGTGTGTCACTGTCTGTAAGTGCTCTCTTCGCAGGCCTTCCCGTGTGTGTGCAAAACCTCTGTAAGTAGTGCCCGCCGCCAGTGACCACAGAGCCACTGACCACAGAGCCACTGACCACAGAACCGCTGGGGAAAACAGCTGTGTCTGGACTTTCTCACGGATGTCTTGAACTCTGCACCTCCTTTTAAATTTGAAAGATGTAGCTATTTGTAATCACAATATTAAAATTTAGCAATTGAGACATGGCTTTCAACTTAAATTCTTCAAAATCTCATCGAATTTAGTCATAAAATACAAAAATCAGAAGCTGGCCTGTGTTACCAGGCTAGACTTTGGGTTGGAGTGACCCTAAATATGGTAATTTTTAAATATATAAAAGATAGGTTATGTTAAATACATTCAACCAGGCGTGATTAGTTGCTTTGTGGACAGCAGATTGATGAGCTATAATGAAATTATGACTTATGTAATGCTGCTGTGAACAGAATCACAGATGAGACTGGAGTTCAAGTCCCAGTCTGAAAACCTTGATCTGCATTGTTTGGACAGGCCGCTGACCCTCCCCCTGGACGCTGGGCTCCTCGAGCACAGGGGGAGGGCTGTGCCAGGGGTGGTGGCCTCCCAAAGGCGTGTGGCCCTGCAGTGTTCCTTACTGCACTGAAGGGAAGAAACGCAGTGGGGTCAGTTCCCCATTCTTCCCATTTCACTTGCCTTCTCCCTGTTTTGCATCCTCCCTCACGGGTGAGCAAAATAAGCAACAACCATGAAGGCAGCAGAAGTGTAGAGCAGAAAGGTGGGCGGGCCCGGGAGTCACCAGGCAGGGCACCTTGACCCCCGAAGTCCGTGAAGGCTGCTGGGAAAACGTGACCCTGCTCTGTGTCCAGGCCCGAGTCGGCGTTGCCAAGTAGGCAGGTTAGACGGCTCATTGTTGCGAGTCAGCCAAACAGAGACGTAACCGAGGAGCGTGAAAGCTAATGTTGATGAGCAGCTTACAAAGTACCAGATGCGGCCTTAAGGGCTCTGCATGTGTTACCTCATTCAGTCTTCGCAGTCCTCAGAGCACGCTCTATAAGTAGTGCCTTCGCCTTTTGAGATCACAGAAAACGGGGTTGAGGACAGGCTTTGTGTGTGACTCACTGAAGGTCACGTAGCTGGCAGGCAGGACGCAGCACCTGCAGTCTTAACTGAATCTCTGTCCTCACCAGGTCTCCGTGTCACTTCTAATGACCCCACGTCCCTCCCTTCCAGGTCATCTCAGTTTCGTAAAGGAGACAGCAATGAACAAGATATATGTATCGCCATTCTTGGACCCTGTAAGAGAAATTGGGCTGCTGGGCTAGACTAAACACTAGCGGGAAAGAGGGGGAGGCGTGATACACAGTAGCCGACTGTGAGCAGATTTGTGTACCTGGGCAAGGTCTCGCATTCATTTTTACCAGCCCCCACCCTGGGTAACTGTAGCCATGAATGTTTTCTAATTTACTCAGTTACGTAATTGCATTCCCATGTTCTAGATTAAAATAATTCAATGTTATGAATCATGTGTCCATTTAAACATTATCAAGGCACTAAGAATATAAATTAATTATTAATATATTGGTATAAGTCATTTTGTTAGATTATACTTATTGAAGCCTGTGTATCACAGGTGGCAAACACAAGGCCCGTGGGCCAAGTCCGGCCCTCCACCTTGTTTTACCCAGCCCGACACCTTGTTTCTACCCGGCAGCAGCACCCAGCTCCTTGCCCCTAGTTAAGGAGTAGTTACATGTATACAATCCTAACATTACATTCGGCCCTTTGAGGGCAACCTCGAGGCTGATGTGGCCCCCACTGAAAATGACTTTGACACCCCTGCTCTATATAATAAACGATTATCATTTGCTTTCTCTTCAAGAATTAACAATATATGTTATTTCAACTGTAGCTTTTTACTCCAATTTGCACATTTTGGCACTCTGTAAAATGTATCCATTTTAACTGTTCAAAGTAGCCACCCATGAAAATGTGTCAATGTCTGTGGGTTTCATGTTGTAAAATTGCCTCTGGTGCTATCCAGTTGATAATGAGCCAAATTAATCAGGAAATGTGAATATGCCTTAAAATTTAGTGCCTGCTAATCTAAGTCTGATTGAAAATCCAAAATTAAATAAGTGTGTAGCTCTTTGGAGGTTTGACCATGTCACCCAGAATAAGAGAGGCTTGATTTTGGAGCTAAAGAGAGCCTGAAATGACCTCTTCTTTCCTTCACTTGCGGGCCCGGAGGAGAGTGAATTGACTCCCCGAGGGCGAACAGGCGGGGGGTCGGGGGCCCGAGCCCCCGTGCCCAGGGCCGGTGCTCTCCCGCAGCCTAATGGACGGCCAGAATCTGTCGGTTCAGCTTCATAGATCTCAGGTCAGGACGAAGCTGGCATCGCTTTGATTCCCGAGTACATTTCCTGCCTCAGCCTGCCCTTTATCTCCCTGGGATGGGGCCTGTGCTTCGCTTCGAGGTCTACATCCAGAGAAACTCAACCACTGATACTGTAAGGACTTAACTGCCCTGCTATAAATAGCACCTGTGACAGCCTGCTATCTGGCGTGCCTCCAGAAGTGCATACATTGTCAGGAGTGACCTAAACCGTAAAAAATGTCAAACGCAGAAAGTTGAAAATAGGATGTGTAGGCACTGGATCAAAAGGTGGCCTATTTCCAAATTCAGTTTCTTGTTTAATAGCCCTCCCCCCCCAACCCCCAAACTTCCCTAAAATTGATGAGAATTTGTAACATTTGCCTGCTGCCCTTACATTTTCCGAATTCAAAATGACCCTCTTTTTGAGGCTGCAAAATTCTTCCATTTCACCCCTAGGTTTCAGGTGTTTCCAGTAGCTCTCAACTCTTATTCAGAAGAAAATTTGAGATCTCATCAGTAGAAACCCTTGAATTATGCTAGGAAGAGAAATTCAAAGTATATGTTACACAGAACAATATCTGAAATTCTTAAAATACGAGAAATCAGCTTCAAGGTTTTGTATAGCCTTGAAGTAATTTAGGGTCGAGGAGCTGGACTGGCTAATTTTCCCATTCTGATAGACCCTATAAAATCTGTATTTATATGACACAAATTTCAAGATGATTATTTGCTTTCCAATCAGAAAAAAATAGGCAATGATGAAATGTCTAAAAAAAAAACTCCTGCGCCTTACTTCAAAATGTGAATGATGGCGTGATTTGGAATCGGTGATTTCCCCGGGAAGCTGAGATTCTGCACAGTGTACAGGCGGAAAAACTTCCTTCTGCCCTTGGGTCCTTACCTGGACCTACAAACTAAACTGACATAGGACATAGGAGAAAAGCACACAAATTATATTTTAATATGTTTATCTGCACATGGGAGTTTTCACAAGAAAAATGAAAACCCAAACAGACCATTAAAGCCCAAACGCTTTTTAAACAAAAAATGGCACGTTATAAGGATGTGGCGAGAAAAGGGGCTTAGGGGAGGGGCCATGTACTGAGACAGTGATTGCGAAATATTTGGGGGGAACTAACTGAGGAAAAGGGCAATTTTTAATATGGACCCTCTTCTAAAATGGACAATTTATCTTTTCCTCAGAGCGGTGTGTAAATTACCATGGAAACAGTGCCTCGAAAACAAGGTCCTAAATCGAATTGCCATATTTTATCCTATGCAGGGTTAAAATACAGCCCCAACATTTAAACCGTGTTTTACGTGGAACTAGAAACACAGCTTGTTTTTCCAAGTGTGTAGGATAAATTACATATATTCTTACTTGATATAAATACCTTGGTGCACGAAGGTCAATGACACATACTAACCAGCTATAAATATAGGTTTCCCTACATTATCAATATCTCATTACCCAAAACTCGTGCTACCATTGTGCATTTTGAAACATAACCAAATGAAATGACATTCTCCTCTGTGTGTGTATATATGTGTGTGTACATATATACATGTATATATGCACATATAATGCATGGATCATTTCATACATTAGATAATTAAATGCATAAAATCTGGAAGGATATGCACCAACTTTTTACTCATTAACATTGGTGACCTCTTGTGTTTGGGAATCACTTTCCATATTTATATTACTGTATTGTTTAATTTCTTGTCAATAAGCATGCATTAGGTTTGTAGTAAAAATATCACACTTATTTTTAATATTAAAACCTTCAAACGGTAAAAACTTCTCCAACATGTCCAAATTCAGAAAGTAGACTTAAGTAACAATGAAATATGTTTTTTTAAAAAATACTTTCTGCTGCGATGATCTGATGAACTGGCCCGTTGCCGGCTCCCCGAGGTATTGTTAGAAACCCAACTGTGGAAACACTTGATTTCGCACTCACTTTTGACTAGCTGTTACTGTTGCTCACATTGCTTAAACAGTTCAACCGCACACACTTAATCACTGCATAGAAAACCTAATTCTAGGGAGTGACAAGCACTCAGGGTAAATGGGGGGGAGAAGACTTGTCCCAAAATAACCACAGATTATTAGATGTCAAATAAAATTTCAGCCTATTTTTGTAGCACATAGAACTAAATTCTGGATGTTACCATACCCAAGACTCTCGTAAAAGTGCACGGTGTGTGTTCATTAATGTACACATTTACATCATAGGTTATTTCTAGGAATTGTGTAACATCAAGGCCAGCTCTAAGATCACAGCCACATGCTGATATTGTGCAAGCATTGAACCCATCTAGAAAAGGACACCTTTGATTTAATGCTGTGAGAGAATCGGCTTGCAAAGCATTTCGTCAGTTTCTCCACTAACCCCTGACCTCTGACCATTCCTATGGTGAGGCTTGGTATGTTTCAATAGCGTTCCTTCATGTTTTTGTTAATATCCTAGGACTTTCTGAAGAAGAAATACATGATTCCGTCCCTTTCTATCATGTTTTTCTTTGCGCTGCATGTGAGGGAGAAAGACATTCACATTTGCCTGAGTCACTGCCCTGTACCTGTGGCTGAATGCAGATGCTGGTTTGGGAGAGGATGCAGTTCCTTCTGTCTAAACACAGGGACCATTTGCCTCCTGAGCGGTGAATGGGAAATACGTTGTATCGGGTAATGTATACCGGTGGTGTGTAAAACTGTGATGCGTCTGTTACTCATCGGTCGCCGAGATGAATTTGCCTGCGATTTACTTTCTCGAGTTCGGAATTTATTCCTTCCCTGTGACTTTTCACGTAGGTGCTTTTGAAGATAAAAAAAAATAGCCAATAGCTCTCAACGACTGGATTATAAATCCAACCTGGTATCTGATCATCAGATTTCACTTTCTCTCTCTTTTAGTTCTCATCAGAGATGATAAGGATACTTCACTTGGAATTCAGCTGTGACAATATAGTTGATTAAGCTAAAGTCTAATTGGCTTTGCAGTGTTAGCAGAAACCAAAATTTAATGGCTGATGTTCCCCCATAGTAAAATAAACCTTCACGAATCACAGTCTTAGAGAACAGAATTCTGTTGATTAAGAAAGTCTTTTTATGGACAGTAAGGAACTCACTATTAGAATTATAACTTCAAAGTTTTATTTTTTTTCTCTTAGAAGTTTTAGAATGTGAGAATTCTCTAACCTGTTTTTTAAACCACAAATATTTGAGGTAATGGAATAAATATTTTTAAAGGGTTTAAAAGTTATCAATGATTTGAAGTAAGAACTTAGATTTAAATTTAGTTTCTTTTCTTCATTTTATTGTATTTATTTTTTTATTTTTATTGAATTTATTGGGGTTATGTTGGTTAATAAAATTATATAGGTTTCAGGTGCACAATTCTATAATATATCACCTGTGCACTGTGCTGTGTGTTCGCCACCCAAAGTCAAATCTCCTTCCATCACTTGTTATCCCCCCTTTGCTGTCTTCTGCCTGCCCCCACCCACCTTCCCCTCAGGTAATCACCATGCTGTTTTCTGTGTCTATAACATTTGTGGGTTTTGCCTGGCTGGTGTGGCTCAGTGGATTGAGCAGGGTCCTGTAAACCAAAGGGTCACCAGTTTCATTCCCAGTCAGGGCACGTGACCGCATTGCAAGCCAGGTCCCCAGTAGGGGGCATGAGAGGCAACCACACACTGATGTTTCTCTCCCTCTCGTCCTCCCTCCCTTCCCTTCTCTCTAAAAAAATAAATAACTAAAACCTTTTAAAAATGTATGGGTTTTCTTTTGCTTAATCCTTTCACCCATTTCTCCCAGCCCCCCAACGCCCCTCCCCTCTGACAACTGTCATTCTCCTCTCTGCATCACTTCCAAGTAATGCATGAGATGAGTGTGTCCATGGCAGTCATGCTATAGATTCAGATAAGAGCAAAATCATAATGGCAGGTAATGCACACACACACACACACACACACACACACACACACAATTAGCATGTGTACAATGCCTCTGGTGGTTCTGGACCACAACAGCAGCTGCCTCGGGGCAACGTGGGGGGGTGCCCCCTTGTTGTGGGGGACCCAAAGTGTTCCCTGGGTGACTGGACCAGAAAAGGATCAGAGCACTCGGACATGGAATGAGAAAATATCTCCCTGACAGGCCTCAGACTTGCTGTCGCTTTTCTCCTGTGTCCTGAGTAGGGCCTGGCCCCAAACTGAGAGGGATTCTTGTAATTCTAAAGCATGTAGAGCTTTAGTTTCACTGAGTTCTCTGATTTCAGATTAAAAGCCAAATAGATGGATTTAAAAATACTTTTAGTGAGAAAGAT
Source organism: Phyllostomus discolor (assembly GCF_004126475.2). Taxonomy (NCBI): domain Eukaryota; kingdom Metazoa; phylum Chordata; class Mammalia; order Chiroptera; family Phyllostomidae; genus Phyllostomus; species Phyllostomus discolor. Next base: position 88,897,012 of record NC_040912.2, read on the forward strand.
CATATAGTGGGAACTAAGATTTTTTTGTTTTTTTTTATTTTGTTTTGTTTTGCACTCAAACTCGATCCTCGGGTTGGAACCACACGAACCAACAGGGCAGGATGCATCCGATAATCGCATGTCCATTCCTGTGGGCATGAAGTGGCAGTTCTAACACAAGTCCCCGCCCCCACCTTTTTTTGAGGATGGTGACAAAATTGTTTATACCTCTAAAAAGTTTATGTGCTTGTGTCTCCCGTGACACTCCCTGAAATCAAATTAGAACTTTTATTGTCACAGGATAGCCTAGCTATTTGTTCTGCTAACTCATTTAGGGCTAAGGAATCGGTGTGGTCAAAAAGATGAGTCACCCAGTTCTCCACTCTAAAGGCAAGGGACTGACATGAACTTCTAGGCAGACAGGAGGCCAAGAGCCAATGTTAAGAAATTTCTTCAAGTTCAACTAGCTGTAAACTTGAGTACCACCATAAAGGGTACTCAAAATGTAGCAGGATATAAAAAACCATTAGAATGTCAGCAGACTATCAAACCCCGAATTTCAAGTGCTCTCATTCTTCTGTCAAAGAAAGGCTAATTTGTGAGTAAAATGTATATTTAAAAATCGTAATAATTAGCCCCATTGAAAAAGGAAGACATGAAAGTCTCATACCACAAGGAATAAAATTTTTACTTATTTCAAATAAACTCTAGGTCCCCAAGTTAACATGTGAAGTATGTAAATCATGGAGGACATTTATGTTATTAACCGTAATTATAACTGAAGTACGATTTTACATCAAGAGAGGTTTCTGTGATCATTCTTTATGACATCTTCCCACAGAGTTCGGGTCAGGACACACAATCAGGCAAAAAAAAGAACAAGAATCCAGGACTCCAGATTTCTCAGGAAAAAAAAACCCACTTCTTTCTTATTTTTCTCTGTGCAGACCTTGGTTGGAAATAGATGTACTTCGCACTGGATGATAACATGTCACAACTGAACTGTAATGTTATTTTGTTCTTATTTTAGGGGCTGATGTTATCAACTTTGATGGCCACATCGTGTTGCCGTACAGATTCAGAAACAAGAAGATGAAAACGCTGAAAGATGTCATCGCCTTGAAATTTAAAACCACCGAGAGCGAAGGCGTGATCTTGCACGGGGAAGGCCAGCAAGGGGACTACATCACTCTGGAGCTGAGGAAGGCCAAGCTGGTCTTCAGTCTGAACCTGGGTATGTTCCAGCTTCTAGCATCGTTCTTTCTGCTTACGAACATTGCCATTAGTGAAATGCTAATGCTGTTTCACCCTAAAAATGTGAGTTATTAAAACAGTTCACATTGTTATCCATTCACTTTAACCCCTAGTAGTTGGTATGTATTGACACTTTGATATACTCATTCATTCAGAAAGTACTGATGGAGCACTTGTACTCCCTTGTGCAGGGTGTATACTGCATCTGGGATGCAGTGGTGAAAAAGCAGGAGGATGCTGAGCTCACAGAGTTTATCACCTGGTGCAGGAGTCAGACAGGGGATTATCTTTTGTATTTTCAAACAACAAAATCAAAAGAAATGGCAAGTACAGTTGTTGACCTTTGCACAACATGGGTGATAGGGATACTGAACCCTCCCTTCCGAGGCTGAAATTCCATGCCACTTCTGATGCTCCAGTGCACCCTTTGCATCCATGGACTCAACTAGCCATGGATTAAAAAGAGCTATTTCCCATTTGAGGTTGGGAATCCGAGGCTGGGAATGCGAGAAGTCCGTGCATGCAAAGAGCTGACTGCAGTTATTAAATAACACCTTTGCGTAAGTGAACCCACACTGTTCGCACTCGGGTTGTTTGGGGGCCAGCCTTAACATGAGCTCAATTCGATGGACCAGTTCAACGCTGCAGAGGCAAGAGGGGTCACCATGAGAACGGGGACTGAGAAAGGTCCTCTCCGAGAAGATGTTCAAAGTGAGGTCGATGACAAAAACTAGCCAGGAGCATGTCGGGGGAAGAGCATTTCACAGGACAGCAGGGAATCAGGTGTGCACGTTTGGAGGAAGTGGGAGTGGAGACGAAATCCAACAGTTAGGGATTGTTCAAACCCCGTAAGATCCTGTCGAGCACGGTGCAGGGGTTAGATATTACTTTTTAAAGAATGGGAATTTGCCGAGACTTCTACAAGAGAAAGTGCTTCCACCAGCCTGAGACGCAAAGATGAATTCTTCAAGGCACAAGATGAGCCGGCGCTGCCTTGCAGATGGTGGAGATGCAGAGGCATGGGTCCACCATGGAGGTGACTTGAGTGGCACTTCAGCATGACTTGTAATGAGTTCAGTATTTAGCAAGAGAAGAAGAGTATAAAGGAAACTTCCCCGGGTATGGCTTAGGCTCCATCGGGCATTAGTGCCATATTCAGAAATACAGGAAGCCCTGTTTTATCTGCAGAGCGTCTTCTAATAGAGGATTGTCAGTGTCTTCTAATAGAGCCCCGTTTGGGCAGGGCGCATTTTGGCTGCTGATGAGTCAGAGTTGAGATGAGTGGCCTGCACGAGACTGTGAGGGGAGGGTGCTAAGTGGACACTGAGAAGTGGACGGTGAATGGGAGGAAATAAGGTACAGAGGTGGCGCTGTGTTGAATTCACCTAAAATGTCACTAAGAAGACGGGAAAGGGAAGTGACCATTTGGCAACATGGAGGCTCCTGGTGATTTACTCTCGGAATAACATGTATGTAACATGAAAAAATTTTAAAAATCAGGAAGGACATACACCTCACTCTTCAGTGGTGGAAATAAGTGATAATGTTTTACATGTTAATTCTTTATAATATTCACTAATCTTAATATTGAACATGCATTCACGGGTTACCTGGAGGAAATTAGCTCTAAATAATTTTTGAAAGTAGATCCCAAAGAAAGTTAAGAGATGATATGCAAATGAGGTATCATGGAACTATACACTTGAAACCTATATAATTTTATGAACCCAATAAATTTAATGGAAAAAAATTGAAGTTATAAAGGAGGACTGAGGGAGAGAAACGAAGAAGACGACAGTGTAAGTCATTGTTAAAAATACACATACACAGCAATTGGGTTCTGTCTTCCAGAGTTTATTTTCTCAAACCTTTCTCCTTTTTCTAAGAAAATAGCAGCATGTGGAGGCACTGTGCTCTCACAAACGTGAGCCGTTCCATTACTCTTCTGAGACAAGCCACTGATCATATGAGGTGGCAAAAAAAAAAAAAAAAAAAACAGTTCCATTTCTCTGGAGAGCATTTATATACAGACCGTTACTGACTGACTGGGGTTTGTGACAGCCGTGCACACCCAGCCCCTCGTCCACTCACGGTCACTCCTTGATGCCGCTACCCAGATGTCACACACGGCTGGCTGCGGCTCCGTCTTCCAACCTGAATACCTAAGTAGAACTGAAAGTAGCCCTTCACTTCAGTTTCTTCCTTCTCTTCTCCTTCCCTCTTCCATATCAATACACAATCATCACATTCGATTTCATCTCCAAAGAAAGAAAATTTGACCTAGGAAATCCCTGAAAAAAAATCCAGTACAGGCATCATGGGCATCTGAAATGTGAGAAAAAGGAACTAATTTAATGTCTCAGTCAGTCCTGTGTTTCTGTTATTTCTAATATGCTATTTATTCTGAAACAATATTATATTTTTATAACATTTAGTTTTGCCTGACCATAAAAAGCAGTCTTTCATTAGACAAAATAGAAAACAGTATAAACTATATAAACAGCTTCCAGAGATGATCTTGGTAAACGTTTTGGATTCTCACAGCCTTTCAGTCTTATTTATAGCCTTATTACAATGGAGATGTTATTTCAAAACTAGATTAATGCCATAGATACTTTTCCAGAAAAGCTTTGTTCTCAGATTCTTCCACTATTAGTGATTGACCGTTCCCTATAGAGCTATTTTTAATCTCAACCAAAATAATAGTGTTTCATTCGAAATTTATCCGTTACCACTTAGCAACTGACACAGCTCATTTTCATAATTTAAACACTTTTGATCGAGGGCAGAAGAAAACGGCCATTGTGTAATGCACGTGCCACAGAAAGCCAAATGAACTCACCTTGCTCAACGAGGCTGTGTGTACCAATGGCGGGTGTTGTTTTTTTCTGTTACTTAAAAAAATTATTGGGATGACGTTGGTTAATAAAATTGTATAGGTTTCAGGTACACAGTTCTGCAATGCATCATCAGTGTATTGTATGTTCATCACCCCAAGTCAAGTCTCCCCCCACCACCACTTACCCCACTGTTCCTCTTCTACCTCCCCACTTCCCTTCCCCTCTTTGTAATCGCCATACTGTTGCCCGTGTCTTAACCCCTTCTCCCTTCTCCCCAAGCCCCCTAAACCCTCCCCTCTGACAGCCCTCACTCTGCTCTCAGTGTCCATGAGTCGGCCTCCACTTTCTCTATTTTGTTCAATAAGATCCCACCTGTACATGAGATCGTATGGCCCTCATCTTTTTCTGACTGGCTTACTTCACTTAGCATACTGCAGGTTTTTATTGTAGGTGTAACTAGTGTAAATTTTTCGTGTCATTAAATATTACATGGTGCTTAAGATGATGGCATTTGGAGACAGAGAAAACTGGAAAGTTGGCATGCTGTATTTTAAAAGAACAGCACCAACCTCAATAATGAAAGATTGTTAACAGGTACCATTTCATGAACGTCCGCTGTATGCCAGAAAGTGTGCTAAGCTCTTTGCACGTACTCAGCAATGGGATCCCCACGGCAGGCTTATAGAGCAACTACTACTCTTTTCCCTTTTCTACACCTGAAGAAACAGAGGCCCAGAGAAGTTGTCAACTTGCCCAGAATTATAGAGCATTGGAATCCAGGCCCTCTGGCTCCAGAAGTCACAGAACACTGACTTTAAAAGGAACCTAGGCCCTGGCAGGTAGCTCAGGTGTTTGGAGCATCGTCCCAATACGCCAAGGTTGTGGGTTCGATCCCTAGTCACGACACATACAGGGAGCACCCAGTGAATGCATGAATAAGTGGAACAACAAATCTATGTTTCTCTCTCAAATCAATAAATACAAAAATTTAAGAAACCTAGTACTTTTTAAAAGTTCATTATTTTTAAGGGAACAGACTTTTTCATCTTTACTAGCTTTTACGTATGTTGAACATAAAGCTATTTTGAAGGCTGGTTTTCCTACAGCGCCTTCAGCAGACAAAGCACCCACCCCTAGTGTGTAACCACAGGTCTGCTGCCCCCCAGAGCCGCGGCCTCATCGCCTTGTTTCTCTCCCACCCCCTGACCCAGGGAGCAACCAGCTCGGCCCCATCTACGGCCACACGTCCGTGACCACGGGAAGCCTGCTGGACGACCACCACTGGCACTCCGTGGTCATCGAGCGCCAGGGCCGGAGCATCGACCTCACCCTGGACAGGAGCGTGCAGCACTTCCGCACCAACGGGGAGTTCGACTACCTGGACCTGGACTACGAGGTGAGCCGGGACGCGTGAGCCGGCGCACGTCCGGGGCTGCCTCCGCGCCCACGTGGGGGGCGGGGCGCCTGAGAACTAGTGCCTCCCTGCCCGGTTTTCATCTTACTCTCCGAAGAGAAATTAACCGACAACTTCAAAACCTAATTTATGAATATACATCATTTTATTCATTTCTAAAATTGTAATAATAAATACTTAAAATAGTTTTTAAATGTTGGCACCAAAGTAAGAATGTGAAGAGAAGGGTCCATCTGTCACCTTTTCAGGATCGTTTAACAAGCCCTGAATACATTTAAGTTATAATCTTTCGGTTGGTCATTAATTAGAATATAAAATTACCTGTTTCACTTGACAGGATACAGTATTATATACAAAGGGTTGCCTGATATTTATTACAAAATATTAAATAAAGAATCATGAGTTCTGATTTATATTAGGCCCTTTATAAATTTGACTGTTAGTAGTTCTTTTGATAAATTCTATTTTCTCAGATATAATTGCCACTAAAGAAATTAAAATTTAGGCTAATTTAAATAATTCGTACATAAAAAAAAGAAAAGGATATTTTTTTCCCTTCCAAATGATCAAACATTTTAAAAAATCAATGATCGTGATGCAGTAAAAATGATACATGCTCATAATATACTGATAGGCGTATCGGGTTTTTAAATAAATTATTTGGAAAGCAATTCAACATTAACTGTCCATTCAAAAATGTTCCTCGTGTACAGGAACGAGTTCTGTAGGAACTCATTCATCACAGCGCGATGTATACTAAGATAAAGGGGATAATGCTAAATGAGCACGCAGGGCACAACCATAAGATAAATAGGATGAAATATTAATCAGCCAGAGGTTTCCAAACCTTCCGAATTCATGGGACCCTTGGAGTCTTATTAATTTTCCACAGCTGCCCTAGACCCCTCTGTAGTAGTTAGAACCCAACAACTTAAAAATGTGTATGGAGGCCATTTGAAAAAAGAAAAGGCACGCGCAGTGAAAGAACAAACCAGAGTTTCACGTTGCCCTTACGATAACAATCACATCCCGACGGGATGCGCGCGCCTGCGCTGGACCAGTTCTCGGGCTTTGGAGCCAGAGGGGGCGCTGCCGTCCTCGTGTTCCGCTCTGCTGTCTCGTTCACGGGCCGCCGTTTCTACCTGCGTGGTGAGCAGAATCCCAGCTTCACCGGGCGGGGCAGCAGCAGAAGCAGCGATGACGCAGGATGTGGGAACGGTGGGCCGCCTCCGGCCACTGTCTGACACGGTGTGTCCAAACGATACCAAGTATCGCTGTTCCCGTTTAGGATGTGAAGCATATCGAAGGACCCTGATGAGTTTGCTGTGTCCCCACAGGATGCCTTGGCCCCAGTTTTAAAATTTCAGATACATACATATGCACATATGTGTGTTTTATCTACCTATCTATATAAATTTTTAAAAGTGTGGACTATATTCACCATACAATAATAAATGAAAAAGCCAGAATTTACAACTGTGTTTTCTATTTTCTTATATGTTTCAGTGGTTTCTAAATTCCCTACACTATTAGCATATTACATATATTTCTAAATAAGAACACAGAATAGAAAATGCTATATAAACCCTGACTAAAGACTTTATTAATGTTAAAATAAATGAAACATATTCAGGAAATAATGGCCTCTCCAAAAAAATACCTCTTTAAAGCAAAAATTATTGTTCAAAGGAAAATGATGTGAAAAATACCCGATAATTTTATCTTCTCTAAATGTGTGCACTTCCTGGCTGATGTGACTTAGCTCCCACTTTCTGAGAGAATGTAAAGATGAGTAATTCGTTCCCCATTAATAGACTTTGAAGCACTGTAGAAGAGATGAGGAATCCTAGAACATGAGCAATAATAAACACAATTCCAATTTTTAAAAGAACAGAATTAAAAATGTGGGGTCACAGAAACATTGTCAGTCACAGCCCCATTTGAGTCAGGGATGGAATCTATGAATATTCACACACACACAATGCTTTCCAGACAGGGTCGGCAGTTTTGGGGACACTTGGAAGCCCACCAACACACAGCACGGGGTCTGAGATCCTCATCTGTGGATTAGAGTGCCAGGATGTATTTGCTAGAGATGCTGGGAAGACACTGAAATTTACTAAGACGGACTCAGCACAGACTCACCTTACTTCTGTTTGTAGAGCTGCTGGTCACGGTCCTCTCGGCTACTGCCGTTACTGTCAGGAGCTACAGTCAAAGTGGTTGGCCCACCTTCGCTTTTCTACGTGTTTATCTCAATGTACAGGGGTTCTGTTTGCGTATTTGTTTGAAGAAGGTGAGGGTTCTGCAGTAGAGTCAGTCTCAGCGTGTTCGCGCATGTCTCCTTGACTCATCCACACAGCACCTAGACTCACACCTCGAAAGGGGCTTCTTATAAATAACAGACACACTCCTGTCACTCAGGAAATTTCAAGGGTTTTAGAAGCTCTATGCCAGGGACGGGGGCCAAAGAGCAAATACATATATTATACCGCACCACTATGCGGCATTTCCATCGTATAGACGTAATAACTATAAATAACTTCGGGAGCATGCACGATAGGAAAATGCAGAGATGAGTTCTGAGTAGTATTTTTTTGTTCAATGTTATCTATTTCATCGAAAGCTTACCCCATTGAATTTGCAGCAGTGGCCGGGTTTAACAGTCGTGCTCGTGGGCCAGTACGAGCAGGGCTCCGTGCACTGCCTTTGGCGGTGACTTACATCTCACCCCTCACCACCCCAGAGATGCGCATCAGGGGAGAAACAGTAGAAATCAGGAGGCTCCTTTGATGTGACTCCATGTGGGAATCTTTTTTTTTTTTTTTTTTTGCGGGAGACTGTGCTTAAGAGTTCACCTCCCTCCCCTCTCCGTGGTCCCGTTACACCGCAGAGAAAGCCGGTCACCATTCGTGGTCAAGCTGCCAGGTGCAAGGGGAGAGGGTACGGGACACACAGGTGGGCCCACCAGTCTTCCTCCTTCCACCTTCCTCCTGTCAGCCGGTGGCGTCAGAGGGCAGGACAGCAGTCTGGCACGTGGCCTGGCTTCTCATTCTCCATTAGTTAAATCCCAGGATATACCACGTGGGGCATTAGGCCATTGCCTTTGTACCCATAATACACCTCTTCTTGGAAAGGAGTGGATGGCTCCCCCTGGCCCACTCAAGGACCTGCCTAGGCGTGTGGGGAGAGTCCATTGCGTGGGCTCAAACTGGAGTGAAAAGCCTGGGTTTGAGTCACCTTTTGACCTTCACCAGGGGTGCCACAGTGGGAAAGTCTGATTCCTTGCCTATAAAGTGAATGTAATAGCATGTTTATTGTAGGGCTATGTGAGGAGGCCACAGGAAGGCATAGAAGCCACCGAATGTGTCAGCTGCAATTCTGTTTCTTCTCTTTCATGTAAAAGGAGCCCCTAAGCAGACAGCCCTGGGCTCAGATGGCAGCACCCCAGTCACCAGTCCCCCACCTGCTGTTCTCTTGCTGCCCCTCCCTCCCCACTGCGAATCCCTGTGGCTTAGCGCCTCACACCCCTGTTGCATGCCGGCCAGTGGGAAGGAGAAAGGGCAAAGGAAGGTCATTTCAATTCTAGCCCTTGGGGCCACACCCAGCCCTTTCACTTAAACCTCCCGAGACCACAGCTCGCTTCAGAGGGGTTGGTAAACACCATACGTTGTCTAGGGAGCAATGTGTGGATCTGAAAAGCAAAGTTTTTCCCTAAAGAAGGTGGAGAGGAAGGACGCTTAGAGATATCTCATTGTCTGCCATGCTTTATAAACCCATGGTAGTTAACAGGATGGTGAATGCAGTTAGTTTTCAAAGTCACGGCTATCACTGAATGGCAGTACCCGTGATAAGTCAGTCATTTGAGTCATATGACTATCCGATGTTTAAGAATTACAACAATTTTACTATCAGAATAATTACAACATTAGAAAATACTTCATGGTCCAGCCACTTTATTTTACTGGTGAGAATACACAACGAGAAAGAAGTGATTAGTTGCATTAACACACAATTAGTTGTATTGGGAATTGGGATTTGAACCCACATCTCTTAGAGGTGAACAGTCTGGCAAACTGAGGCCGTGATTCCTCACCAGGGCACCTCCCATGAGGCAGGGCAGGCAGGTGCCATCGGCTGTTGACAGCAGAGACACAGAGGCGTGTCTGAGTCGTCCCCCCACCCCCCAAGGAAAAGGAAGACCCCTCGGTAAACCTCGCACAGAAAAGGAGTAAAGCAAGTGTGCTCAACTAGGATTCAGTTACATAATTCAAAACATGGTGCTGCACGTCATTAGGGATAGAGGATTTTATCACTGTCAACTGGGGCGGAGACTGATCAAATAAGTCGTGGATAGGAAATTCAACACTCCATCTAAGTATCGGCAGTTCTTACCTGTGGTATGAGGTATACCTGTAGCTCCCTAATAAGGTCAGTTCAGGGCCACTGGAAAATATTCCTGCAAGCATTCTATTATTTTAGTTATTCTCTATTTTTTTCTTTTATAGTTTTCTAATTTTTAAATATATTCTCAGTTTCCCCCTTTTTTTTCCTACACGTAAACTTTCTGGTAAATGATACACAACTAACCATTATTTTTTTAGTTTATTAAGTGATGTATTTTTTCCTATACCATCCCATGAACCATCATTAATTTCTGCTTTCTTCCCCCTAAATCAAATTAGGCATGTAAAATGCCAGGATGCTACGTACGTAATAGAACATGATCATCTAATGGCCTTCTAGAACAAAAAGATCTTTGCCCGATGTATCTAATATGTAGTCTTGACATTTAAAACTGCCTTAACTAGTGCTTTCATTCTCAAAACTTTCTAAAAAAAATTCATAACGGTAGCATTGAATGATAATGGTAAACACACATAGCATCTGGATTATATACCTTGATATTACAGCTCTGATTAGTAGAACCACATACTACTTTTACATCATTAACAGTAAATGTCATCATTGGCAATGCATAAAGAAGTATAATTTTGTATTGTATAAACATGGTATTACAATACTGTCATTTGACCAAAAATGTACAGAAAAGTACTCTTTTTACAGGCAACAGTAGCTGGAGAGTCACAGGAAGAGATACTAACCTTATTCCTTAGCATTTAGAAGACCTATAACATCTTTAAACCTGTGCTTTCCAAGTTCCAGCCACAAACTTTTAAAATGTTCCTGATCAATATAGTAATGAGACTAAATGAACTGTTTGTGTTCACCGTAAATCTAATGAATTTTTTACTTTTAATGCTCATTAGACTGTAGTAAGTCTGTGTCAGGAAAATACAATATTCCTTGCTTTGGGCTGCACTGCTATCAACTTACATATTAGTACTGGTCATCTCCTGATGACTAGAAGCATTTATTGATAGTATGTCTTTGAAGAATAAACATAAAAATTATTTTTAATATTACTTAATCAAATATGTTCGCTGTGGGAAATGTTTTAAGACATTCTCAGGAAAATTTATAAATTGCCTTTTGGGTAGCAAACACGCCAGGGATTGTTGCAGTTCTCTTGTTCAAGTTATAATCTAATTGCCAGAATTAATGATCCTATTATTCAGCTCAATAATGACATAAATTTATATGCAGCGGATTTTGGAGACCGGAAAACGTGTGTATTCAGGGTCCAGCAGAAGGCAGGCCTGCTTGAGAGTGGTTGGTAGGGCAGAAATAGGGGTGTGATCATGTATAGTTTTAATTTGAACATTTCACCTAAAATGTCACATGGTGTGCTTGAGTGTGATATTGTTGTGTTACAGAACTGTGTGCTTACGATTTTGTAATAAAATATTTTGTTATAAAAAAGGGGCATTATCTGTGCTGGACCCTGTATATTGGTTGATGTAAAGATAATAGGCCTTGCCTATATTAACCGTTTTGTCTAGTTTATTGTGAATGTTATTTTTTTTTTTACAGTCGCACACAGCGTGAGTGTTGATGTGTGTTTTCCTCACAGATCACCTTTGGGGGCGTACCTTTCTCCGGGAAGCCGAGCTCCAGCATTCGAAAGAATTTCAAAGGCTGCATGGAGAGCATTAACTACAACGGCATCAACATAACGGACCTCGCGAGGAGGAAGAAGCTGGAGCCCTCCAACGTGGTAAGACTTTTGACCCCAGAAGCGTTGGCTCACGGGAACGTCACGGAACATCCGTGCCCTGTGCCCTGTGCCCTGTTGTACAACAACGTCCTAGCATTTCCCCTCGCTCTGAGACTGGCCCCAACAGTATAGAACCGGCTGTAAAGTCACTGGATGTGCCGGTACTGGCCGTACTCTGAGAATCAACCCCAGTGCTTGGGTTGACTTGGCCGGAACTAGACAGTGAGTTTCATTCAGAAGGGGCACAGCATTTTAGCCCGGGTGTCCTGGATCCCTTCTTTCAGAAGGACAGACGTCCTTCTATAAGGGAGGTGCTGAACCTAAATTGTCACCGTCCTGGTTCCAAATGTCCCATCACACATGGCCCCCCATGTCTTGTTTATGGTGGGATTCACTATTTGAAAAGTGTAAAAACCAGAAGCTTTATTATAGTTGCTTCCATATTTCCAGAGATAATGCACCCAAGTATATAAATGAATGCACTTTTGGTCATGATTCTGAACATACCAACCACAGTATGATTAAATAAGGACTGGCCACCACAGGCTGGGGAATGCTGTGACCTAGCGGCCCGCTGTGCTCTTCTGGCTCCGGTGCCAGTAGCTTCTAGGTTTACCTGTTTTGAGGAAGAGACCAAAAATCAAAGGACACTCTGGCGTACCTGTCTCCTTGTGCCCTTGCTCAGGACCATTAAAAAATATCAGCCTAAAAATCTAGTCTGTGTGCCTTAGCAAAGTAGCTTAGGTGGCTGGAGTGTTGTCCCATACACCACAAGGTTACAGGTTTGATCCCCGCTCAGGGCACATACAGAGGTTGCGGGTTCAATCCCAGATCAGGCACATATGAGAGGCAAACAATGGGTGTTTCTCTCTCTCTCTCTCTCCCTCTCCCTCCCTCTCTCTCTCTCTCTCTCCCTCTCCCTCTCCCCCTTTCTCTCTCAAATCAATAAACATGTCCTTGGTGAGGATTTAAAGTTAAAACCCAGTATGTATGTTCTCTGAGCAGCAGCCACATCACCCCAGAATGTTCTCTGGGCGAGTCTGGCATCCCAGAGACCCACACACCTGAGGGCACCTGGCAGCAGGCGCTGTGTGTGCAGGAGCTCGGATGATCTCCTCACCCCACAGGGTCTGACCCCTGGTGGCTAAACAGAGTTTCTGTGAACAATAATTCATGATGATGTAAGCATAGTTCGTGAAAATTTGAATGGGGCTTTGAGTCGAATAACAAAATAATCTGAAATAATCACAGTCAGCCTGATGCTGAATAGTTAATATTTATAAATAGGTGTGGGTATAAAACCCAGGATTATCTGCCCCATGATATCAGTTTATTAAATAGCAACCACATGACCATGGTCCCCACGGAGACCAGAGTAGTATATATATCAACACACCTTTGACTGGGACACCCAGAGGAAGGCAGTGACGCCTCCTCCCTGGAACATGCATCGTTGGCAGGGGGAGGCGAGCAGCCTCTCTCGGCCACCGTCTTCAGAAAGCCCAGTGGTCCACGCTCCAGCTCTCAGAGCTGCATGGCCCGTCCCCTGGTCAGCCTGTCCCCTGGTCAGCCCGTCACAACAGGCCACCAGTCTGTCAGTTTCATGATGGACTGGGCTCTAATCCCCCCCAACTTGATGGCCAAATTCCGCAGCCTCCTAGGTACACAGTCCAAGTAGATTCCCGCCACGGGATCCCCCCGCTGACTTCTCGTCACACTGCTGCGCGTGGGAGCTGGGGCCAGGTGAAGCCCTGCTGTGCAATCTGTAGAGCCGTGGTATCCCCGCCTGCCGTCTGACCTGCATGCTTGTTCCACCCCACGTTTTCCTCAAGGAAGGCCCTTGTGTTTGCTTCCCAGGGAAACTTGAGCTTCTCGTGCGTGGAGCCCTCCACGGTGCCCGTCTTTTTCAACGCCACCAGCTACCTGGAGGTGGCCGGGCGGCCCCACCAGGACCTGTTCGCGGTCAGCTTCCAGTTCCGGACGTGGAACCCCAATGGCCTCCTGCTCTCCAGCCACTTCACGGACAGCTTGGGCAACGTGGAGATCGACCTCACCGAGAGCAGAGTCGGCGTCCACATCAATGTCACGCAGACCAAGATGAGCCAGATAGACATCTCCTCAGGTCGGTGGCACCGCTTTGGCGCCAGGGCGACTGCCGTGCGCCGCGTTTGTTTCGTGCTGCCCGGGTGGCGATCCTCGCTGGCGGTTCCGACTGGATCCATCCTTTCGAGGTTCTTTCTTGGTTGCCCTGAGTGCCGATAAAACGAGGGAAGCTCGGAACTTATTTAGAGGGTGGGGTGGGGGGCAAGGAGAGAAGTTGGTTGAAACGGTCTCAGGGCACCAACTTCTGCTTCATCTAAATTCAGTACAGAAATCGGTATTCCTTTCAGTGGAGATTTTACGTTGAAAAGGAAAGCGTGTTTATTTTATTGACATAATAGTATCTGGTGTCTTTTGACTTCATGGACATTCAAATATCTTTTACTATCAGTAATAGGATGATGGTAATTTAATTATGGCCTCAAAGGTCTATTGCACTGCATGAATCAAAACTTCAAAGTGATTTTGCTAAGCGTATGCAGACTTCCAGGAAAAAAAAGCAAACGAAGATGAGGACAAGATGTATGTATCAGTTGAGTAGGGTGATTTTTAAACTTGACACCATAGTCGTATGATAAAAGGAGGCTTAGGAAATGTTATCTGAGGACTTAGCAGCCTCGGAATATTCTTTGAGTAATGTGGTACAAAGAAAGTTGAACTGCCAAGTGAGATGTTTTGAAAGAAAAATTCGACGTGATGTGGGACCGATAAGCAGTAAAAGTTTCACACCATTTCTCTAGGTGTCCCTTGCTGTCACTGTGTTTATTGTAAGCAGGACTACTCAGAAGACAGAGACAAAACTAATGTTTGTGAGTGCCTCGCACAGATGTAGGAAACACAGAGAGGAAGGTCATGCCCAAGTGCTCGGCTGCATGACCTCCGGCCGAGTCTAAGCATTCCCGGTTCGTTCCCCGGTGACACCCCATGTGTTCCCTTGCCCCTGCCCCTCTCCCGCCACGTTATTTGTGTTCATGTCACTTCCCCCCCGTGGTGGCAGCTCTCGGAGGGCAGCGGCGGTGCCTGGTCTGTCTCTGGCATCTAGCACGGCATGGACAACAGGAGACGTGTTATTGGGAGTGTCTGTCTGATTCAGCACAGTGGTCCTCTACCAGAATATGTCATGCTGATGGATACGTGTGCTTTCTGTAAACCGGGTTCATGTTTCCGTACGGCCTGGCTGTGTGGGCTGTTACTGAAAAAACTCAAGGGAGATGTAGGAGCCGTGCACTGAGAGGCGCTCCTGAACTCAAAGCTGTTGTGAACTCTCTAGCTATTTCCTTTGTTCTGTGTTTGCTTTGTTGGTTTTGCTTTCTCCCTGAATGTTTGGAGTCCAAATGATTGATCAGCCGTATTTTATCACGACTTCCCAGTACAAATTTGCTTGGGGAGATTTAGAGCAAATAGAAAATATCTGGAGAGATCGAAATACCACGTACAACAAAGACACGTAAGAATATTTACCGCAGTTGGAAAACTCACCACGTTCTGTTATGATTAGTGATCCTTTCCCAGCGATTAAACAATAAAAAACAGGCACCAAGGCCTCCCTCCTGCCGCGCTCTTAACAAACCCAGCTTCCTGGAACCGCTGTGATGGAGAGAGCGGTTCGGAAACGCAGTGGTCAGGAAACACTAATCGAACCGGGTCTAATCTAGGGTTCCAAGGCACTCTCCTCTAATTTAAACTGTGTGTATTCAAAAATAAAGAATGAAGAAATCCAGTATTTACCAACTAATCTAATAGATTTGTTTCACACAGTTTCTCCAGTATGATAAAATTGGACTCCAGAAATTTGTGTCAATTTAGTAGCCAAGAATCCGTGCAAATTCAGGGAAACTGGTATCAAATATATTTCTGTAGTCTCGCTCATTTATTATAATGAGAATATCCTAGTGTTTCAAGTAGTTCCTGTTTTTTCCTTATACATGTAGTGGAAACTAAGATCGCATCAGACACCATTCGCAAGTTTGAGAAATTGTAGTAGGTAAGTAGATACACAAACATTGTAAAAAGGTGTCTCCTCATTTAAACTGTGTTTATTCAACATTAAAGGAAAGAGAAAAACAAGGGAATCCAGTGTGGCACCTACACTCACCCTACCAATAGAGTCCATAGAAGACCATTTTCATCTGTATTTTAATGCATTGTACCAAGTTCAATGAAATCTAAAAGCAACTTAGTGTAAGTAGCCACAATGAGAAAATAATTAATTCAGAAAAAGAAATTGACTCTAGATGTACTCTAATAATTCGGATGTTTTCTTTTCTTTTTTCCATTAAACAGTTGCCGTTGGCCACTCAATGATTTCATGACCTAAAAACAAGCTGTGACCCACAGTTTGGCAAATACTGGCCTACAGATTTGCCTTCTCTATTGGAGTTGGAATTTTTTTAAAGTTCTAGTTCCCTGGGGGCATTTGCTTCATCACTTTATGTTGGAAAACTAAATCTTTCAGGAACAAATTATAATAGTAGTAAGAAAGTATTACATGTGTATTACTATCTTATGTATAGCAAAACAAAATAAAACCCTACCTACCTCCCACTTGAAATAAGGTTTTTCTAGTAAGATGCCTCAATTTGATGCCACTAGCTCACAAACAGACGTGTGGCATGCTAATCTAAAGATGTGGTCTGCCCATATTAATAAGGCCCTAAAACGTGATTCGGCATTTATTTAGTGGAAGGAAAGTTAATTCTGTTAATGACCTTTCTCACCTATTGGAAAAGAAATCAAGTTCTATCCGTGTAAACAAAGCCTTTCGGCAAAACCAGCCAGCGTCTGCCTCTCCTCAATCAACCCCGGGCGGGCCGGGCTGAAGTGCTCAGACCTCCGGCCTTGTTTATGCAGCCCCTGCTTCCTTCGGCGTTAGAGCGACTTTGCGCACCCGCCCCCCTCCCCCCCCCCCCCCCCGCACTGGGAAGCTGCATTCAGCAAACACGGTCTTCGTTTGTGTTTCTGCCTGCAAAGAGGGTCTTTCTGTGATCTTGTTTTGATGTTTGCTGTGTGAGCCCCAGAGTTCCGTCCAGGTGTGTTAAGGGAAGGTGCCTTGGTCGTCTGGGGCTGCCGTAGTAAAATGCCAAACCAGAGAGGCATGTATCTCTCATAATCCAGGAGGCTGAGAGACCAAGTTCACGGCAGTGGGACGGTCAGATTCTGGTGACGGTTGTGTCCCAGGCTGTAAACCCGGGGCTTGGGCCTGTGTCCTCACCTGGTGGGAGGGTTTAGGGACCTCTGTGGTGTCTCTTCTGCACCATTGATGAGCGCTCCACCCCCATGACCTGATGGCCTCCCGAGGCCCCCCTCCAAAGACCACCCACTGGCCCTAAGGATAGCA
Source organism: Phyllostomus discolor (assembly GCF_004126475.2). NCBI lineage: Eukaryota > Metazoa > Chordata > Mammalia > Chiroptera > Phyllostomidae > Phyllostomus > Phyllostomus discolor. The sequence continues at coordinate 88,914,054 of NC_040912.2, forward strand.
GTGCAGTTGACCTTGAACAACATGGATTTTTTCCCCAATAAATAATGTAAATGCATTTTCTCTTCCTTATGATTTTTTAAAATAACAGTTTCTTTTCTCTCAGTTTATTGCAAGAAGACAGCATGTAATACATATAATAGACCAAATACGTGTGAGTCAAATGTGTGTTTTTATCAGTAAGGCTTCTAGTCAACAGTAGGCTCTTAGTAGTTCCGTTTGGGGGGAATAAAAGTTATCTGGGCTGCATGTTATATTGCACTGGGGGGATTGGTACCTGGAGCCCCTATGCTACTCAAGGGCCAAGTGTATATGGATTTAGGGACACAGACATTCAGACCACAGCACAAGGAGGAGACTTTTTCTTCGCTTTTTGTGACCCGGTTCAGTCTCAGTAAATGCATTTTCCTGCAACTGCTCACGGTGCTGTCTCTCCTAAGGAATGAGAAGGTCTCTTGTCTTGATCTGACGAACATTTGAAAACGTAGTTAGTTAGCACATTAATGTTTTAAAGAACGACGTAATTCCAGTTTTGAAAGTTCAGTGGTCGCATGCTTCATGAGGTTACTTTTTCACGGCATGCAGAAAGAAAAGCCTAGCTTGTAATATCCCTTTTTATGTTTTAGTTGTTTATTGAGAAAAAGAAAAAGTAGTTTGGAATCTTTAAGATGTTCCACGCCTGAAACAGGCTAAAAATTAATCGATTCGAGTATGGATTACCTTGTTCCACAACACCGAGTCAATTGCTAGAAATTAGTATCGTCTCTGAAGTTAAGAAAAATAGTTCAGAGAAAACATTAAGCTTAATCACAGCTAATTCTGCTCTAATAGCTTGCTTTTCAGACAGTTTTTTTAGGAGAGGTAGAGAGAGAGAAAGGTAGATAGCAGAATTCATATATAAAAAGGCACTTTGCCTTGAAACTACTGCTAGCTATCAAAGAACGACAGATTTTATGCTTTCTCTTTGTGATGAACCTGTGAATACAAATCCCATTATTTCCAAATAATCTTCATGGACATCTAAAAAAGTAGCCAGCATTCATTTGTAGATTTCCTCATCCCTGGATGGACTTGTACATATATACAATGTTCAAGAAAAACTTGGAAATGTATCATTTTAAGGTGCAGAAGGCAAAACGCAAGTCCAGATGCTCAGAGGAAGGTGGAAAGCAGCAAAGGCTGATCCTCAGAGCCCCGTGTTCATTTTCATTAGGAGCCAAGATTTGTTCTAGAAAAGCGTATCTCCTCTTATTTATATGTATATGCATATATAGATATAAATATAAATAACCATGGACATATCTCCAGCACAGTTTGCTTATTTTATTCTCTCAAGTTCACAAATAGACTGGCTGCGAGAGCCACATGGTGCCAAGTCAAAAGCATTTGAGTGCATAGTGTCTTGCTCGCGGGTAGCTTCACCTAGCTGACTTGTTATTATGTTTCGGTCCCTGAAGTGGCTACATGGTCATCATGCAAGCCGAGTGGAAATGTACCTTTAATTATACTCAGCGCATGCTGGTGCATTTTCACACCAATAGAAGCATTATGTTCCAGCATGAAGGAGACAAGAGGCTAGGGGTAAGCTTTGTGATATTAGATATTGACTTACTCTTTCTGAAGAAAAGGGGACGTTTTAATTTATAACCACACTCCAGGATACTGTTTCCACTCTAGTTTCTACAAGGTTCCTGGGTCTTTTTAAATGCCCTGTGCCTTTTACGGGAAAGATAAATACAATACGATTCTGTGTATGTGTGTATAATAATTTTTAAAAATGGCAAGTAGAAGCTAAAATTTAGTAAACATAGGAACATAAAATGGGAAAAAAACTCCCATTGAGAACATCTCATTTTATTTTTAAGATGTTTATTTATTTATTGTTAGAGAGAGGGGGAGAGAGGGAGAAAGAGAGGGAGAAAACATCAGTGTGTGGTTGCCTCTTGCATGCACCCCACTGGGGACCTGGCCTGCAACCCAGGCATGTGCCCTGACTGGGAATTGAACTTGTGACCCTTTGGTTCTCAAGCCAGCTTTCAATCCACTGGGCCAGGGTACATCTCACGTTTTAAAAACTTCAGCTTACTATACAGATAAACTAGTCAAAAAGAAAAACATCAAACATCACTACTTATAAACTAACTGTGAGACTGGCTAACTAGCAAAGGACACAGCTCAGGAACCCAGAACTTAATCTTTGGATGCAGCCGAAGCTACCTCCCAAACAAGGGAAGGGGGGGGGGGGGGGGCACGGGAGCAGCTTTGCCCAGAGGCCCGTTGTTTCCCGTGGGTTAAAGGGCTGGCCTCGTGGGGAGCACGCTGAGTGAGGAAGCCAGGCAGAGAAGGGCAGTGTCCGTGGGATCTCAGTTATGTGTGGAATGTAAGGAACAGCACACACAAACAGGAGAGGAGCAGACTTGCAGAACAGAGAACAGACGGACAGTTGTCGGAGGGGAGCAGGCTTCGGGGATGGGGGAGAGAGGGGACGGGACTAAGAAGCACGAACCGGCAGTTACAGAGCAGTCACAGGGATGTAAACTACAGCACAGGGAACACAGTCCGTAATACTGCAATAACTGTGCATGGGGCCGTTGGGGGTACCGGAAATACCACAGGGGGTCACTTTGGAACGTGTGTGATTGTCTCACCACTGTGCTCTATGCCTGAAGCTAATACAGAATAATATTGTAAACTGTAATTGAAAAAAAATTAAATAAATAAACATGTTTAAAGGGCAGCCATTGCTCTCACTGATATTAAGCGATATGGATTGTTGCAGCAGACAGAGAAGTCAGCTGCACTGGCTAGGGTTCTCCAGAGACACACGCCCAAGAGGATGTGTGTGGAGAAAGGAGGAGATCAATTATTAGAAGGGATGGGCTCACGCACTCATGGGCGGAGGCTGCGAGTCCCCAGATCTGCAGCTGGCCCCAGTGAGCCCCCAGGGGGGCTGCATGCAGTTTCCTGGCCAGCCCCAAGGCCCGCAAGCCGGGAGGGCGGGTGGAGCGGGGCCCACTCTGAAAGCCGCAGGCCTGCGAGCGGGGAGCTGCTGTTCCAGGTCACATCCGAAGGCGGGGGAAGATCGAAGATCGGCGTCCAGGCCTCAGCGACAGGCACGAGAGGGAACCCCCCTTCGCAGCTCAGCCCTTCAGCTCCCTTCAGGCTGGACAAGACCCGCCCACGTCCGGGAGACTGACCTGCGTCACCCAGTGCACTGAGCGGAACGTGGATCTCATCCAGAAACAGCCCCTCGGACACACCCAGAATAACGCTCAACCAAACATCCAGGCACCCTTTGACCCAGTCAGGTGGACACGTAAAATTGACCATCTCCTTCATTTTGGATGGTTGTTTTTTTTTTTTGCCATTGAGTATATAATTTTGTTTTAAATAGTTAACATCATACAAAATAGTGTCATCATAGGGCAGTCAGAGAGCGGTTACCTTCGTGGTCAGAAAGAATACAGAGTCATTGATTGGAAGCTCCTCCCAAACCCCCCACTCCCCGCCTCAGTCTTAGGAGGAGAATTGTCCCGGGGTAATGAACTTGACCGGGAATTCTGTTGGAGCAATGGTACAGTGGATGATCATCCACCGTTTTTCTTTGACGCTTTTTCAGCAATTTGAGCAATCCCACGTGAGACGGATTTAGGCAGGGTGGGTCATCTGTCGCTTCACTGTAATTCGTTGTGCTGATGAGCCTTCTTGGGCGAGAGACCCACGGATTCTGGTGGAGCTACCCAGGAATCTCTGAAATTAACTCAGCGTCAACTTAAGGAATGACGACTCCCATGCCCTCTGAGAGCTTCACCACACCTGTGTCTCCGTGTCTGTCCTTTGTTCGTAAAGGCTCTTACCACGAGCATTTTGGAGGAGCCACACTGTACTGCTCAGAAAGTATTAACCTTTCGCAACAGGGCGTCAGTAACTCTGTGTGTGGACCGATCTTTTATCGTTACTCAGTGTTATGATTTGTTTTATTCAGATGCATGACCCTCGAGACCCTGCTAACCCCAGCACAGCCCCTGGTTGTGGCCTCCCGCAGGTGTTTCTGGGCCCCCTTTCTCCTCTGCAGCCTCTGTATTTGCCCTCTTACTCTCTGAGGCCTCATTGTTACCGGCATGCAGCTGGGCTGCAGTGCGTATTAGCATGCGGTTAGTATGTGAGGTTTCCTGAAGGATGCTGCGAACCTGCCTGTCTTTCTGCCAGTGCTTCCGGCCTTGCTCCCAGTCCTTCTGGGATCCTTTCAGAGGTGGGAACCCTAGTGCTGAACCTCTGTGCAGAGGCCGGGATTGTGCTACCCCTAGACATGCCACCCCAAGACATGCCACCCGAGTGCAGGGCCCCTGAGTGGACTCCGGAGCATGGCTCACTCGGATTCCCAGCCGTCTTCTTCTCCCCTCATTCCAGCTCTCTGCTGCTTTATGTCCAACTCTGAGCTTGCTGACCAGAGTTTAGGCTGCAGCCTCTTCATGCTACACACATATCGCCTCGTGTACTTCGGGCACAAGCGCTAACCATCTCCCAACCTGAAACACCGCTGGGGCCCATCCTTGCACAGATCAGTGCTCACTCCCAGCATCACTGTGTCTTCTGTGTCAACGGATGCCTGTTGCTTCCCGGCGTGCAGATGCGGCACAGTGAGTTGGGCAGAGGGGGCAGGGGGAGAATGATTGGTACAAGCAGGGAATCAGCGGAGCGCACACAACTCCCCAGGCTTCTGTTTGGGCTGGGCACTGGTGGTCCGCTGGCCCCACGGCCAGGGTTCCAGCAGAGAGGAGCCTGCCAGTTTAATGTCCTACATCGTTATGGGGCAGGCGTCAGAGAGCTGCCTGGTTAGGAAAGGCAGGCCCCGGGAGCCCAGCAGTGGATACCGGCCTGCTCCTGGGCTGTGCTGGTGCATCTGTGAGCCCAGCTGTCCCCCGAGGAGCTGGAACGGTGGAGGGATGAGGCGCAGGGCCAGCCAGGTGTTCCTCAGTCCAGAGAGAGGGAGGATGGCGGCGAGGGGAACGGATGGCTGTTAAACGCTTCCGCCGGGGCTCTCAGCGCTTGCTGTGCTCCATCCTTCACATTAATTGTCTTGCGTGAGGCTCCGATGACCTTGTGCGTTAGGCATAAAACCTTCCTTCTCACTCGTTTATATCAATGCTAAAGCCATTCCTCTAGTGACCCAAGTTCAAAACCTTGAGAAAGTCAGATTTTGTTCTTTATCTGTGCCCGGCACTTGGGCGGATTTAGCAAGTATCACCCGTCCTTATAAAGTGCCTCATCCATCCATCCTTTCCTTATCCTAGTTCAAGAAAAAAAAATCACCACTTGAAAAGGTAATCAAGGCCATCCTCCTTGCACAAAGGAACGCCTCCTCCCAATCATCATCCTGTTATTATGATACACTAGGTGTGCACGTAGACCCCGGGGCCAGCTTGCCCAGCGGCTCTCGCTGACTGAGGTCTTTCTCCATTCCAGTCCCAGGTTCAGGGAAGCCGATGTCCACAAACGCATGACGTCCTTTAGTTCAGTGACTCCTCAGGATAAAGACCCTTGTGATCTGTGTGGTGCAGATGACGAAACAGAGGCATAGAGACAGGCTAACGCATCTGGAGTTTCCCAGCTGTGAAAGAGCAGAGTGTGAGAAGGGATTCGGAAAATCCAAAGCTATAAAGTCAGTCCCCACAGCCCGCTCTGCTCTGATTTCACGCCTCGAGTTCACTCAGCACACGGGCTCCCGTTCACAAGGACTGGGCACTGTTGAGTAGGTCGCACCTGAAATATTTGTGGAAGGCAGTGCCGCACCCCAGTGATACTGTCCTGTTTCATCGGGGTTCACCGAGGAGCCCTCAAATAATCTCCCAGTTCTGCCTCCGCAGCATGCTCTACACGAGGGTGCAGGAACCGAGCCCGGCTGGAGTGGCTGGCCTTCGTTTCTCCTGCTTCGCACCATGATGCTCTCCGATGATGTCCCGCCCTCTGCCCAGAATCCCTTTCCCTACACGCTGTCCCGGTCCTCTCTCTGGTACCCCTGCTTATCCTCCACGGCCTGGTTCCAGGGTTGTTTCATATCAGCGCAGGGCCGTTTCCTTTCCCAAATCCCAGGGGACAAGCTACCCTCCTTCAATACTCACATCTTGAATAATAACGCTTTCTCGTGGTTGCCTATCAACGTGGAAAGTCCTGCATCATCACGCCTCACGCACCTCTGCACCCCTCGGGCTCACCGCGACACCGGGCAGAGTGCAGTGGTCCGTATTGTCATCACTGGCTTTTCTCGTTGGTCTGCCCTTGTACATTTGCGGAGTTTCCCCTCCTTCTCTCCACTCTCCGTGCCTCTCACCAGTCCGCAAATTCCCTCCTGATCAAAATTCCAAAATGACTGTTTCCATTGGGTCATATTCCCACTGAAAATTCTTCCAGGAAGACCCAAAATTTTAAGGGTAAATTCCATGAGGCCTCCCCCAAAAGCCTGAACACTCACTCACCCCATGGCGATCTCGGATTCTTCTAAGATTTAAAATCACACTTATTGTTTTTACTTGTTTGGCATTGTCGTCTGTTGTCCGGAGATGTGCCATCACTAGAGGAGAATGCTCCGTCTCCTACAGCTTTGTGAGGACAGTAATTCTGTCTCCTGCCCGCCTACCTCCGAGCCTCGTGCCGTGTGGCATGTCCCAAATACCCACTTGATTGATTTTTTTTAATGAACTGCTACCGAGATGTTATGAACTGTAACTTTATAATTCTGTTGTCTTCATCAATTTATATGAACCGAATTCATTGTGAAGTGAGAGTAGCAAGTATCTCGGAGGAAATAATTGCTTAACTGTGGGAGGCTAATATGTGTGAAATTGATCAAGACCTGAATTTTGATGGGATAGTTTTACAGCAAGAAGAGTTATGTTTTTGAGACACTGAAGCCTGGAGCTGTACTGGGTGAGCGATTACGGGAATGAAACCAGCACACATATGCATTAGCCGGAACTGTGTTCTCAGGGGCAGGGCACCGAGTAAAGCCTTGAAATGAGTCATACCCCCTTTCTATTTATTTTTCCACAAAGAATACCAAAAAAAAGGAAATGTGCATGATTAAAATGAAATTAGCTTTAATTCTCTTCTTCAAACTTGGGAAGGCCTTCGACTAGATAGCTCCCAGGAAAAATAAGGGAATCAGCTTTCTCTCCCTTCTGCCGGAGGCCCCGGGTCCCCAGCCAGTTCTGCACACGCTGAAGCAGAGCCCTCCCATTGGCCGAAGGGGCTTCCTCTCACTTGCTCCGTCAAGGGGAATAGTCTGGGATGATCGGCTCATGTTGCCTCTGACTTCTCCAGGCAGGAGCCCCTTCTCTGTTAGGAGATTAAACACGCGAGCATGCACTTCGGAGTAACTTCATAGGAGGAGCTGTATGTGGACACGGAGGAATATACATGCCCCTCCTTCACCCCCTACCACGTCCCCAGTGCAGGCGCTCACCTGTCTCAGCCCCACCCGAGACCACGCAGCACGCACACGCTGGACGCGCAGCACCCTCACGCAGCCACGACGGGAAGAAGAGCGCTAATGGCCTCCAGTCTGTGTGACGCAGAGCCCTACGGGGACATGCGAACTCCGGGTCAGGCAGGCAGGTAGCTCTGCTGGCCGGCGAGTCTCTTCCCAAAGAGCTACGTGTGCTATTTCCTGCAGGATAATCAGTACTGCGGGCACATGTCGCAAATGGTGTGTCCGTAAAAAGCCTGATGAGGGAAATAAAACCCTTGATGGTCTCTATAAGAAATATTTCCCTACGGAGGCTGAAAGAAAAATAAAGGTGCTCTATATCTTTACATATTGTTTGATTGCCTGGAGCACTTCCGTAATACTCAGTGCAGTTTATTGCCTAGTACGGCCAGTGGGCATCACTAGGGGGAATAAAAAATAACTAAAGAATGTGAGCCCCATTACTGTGAATGAGTGAACCTCCAGTAATGGATGCAGCTGACAGTTCTGTGGTTGTGGAGGGGTGTACGCCTGCTCCTAAAAAAGCCTTCACTATTTAATGAGGCAACCACCTTAACATGTAATGATTCTGTCTCTCGTGGAGCACTTGCAGGGTCTCCACTCGCCAGGTGTGAATGATGTGGAATAGGAAAGGTTTCATCAGTAGGACGATGTGACATGAAGCAAGGAAGAATTCTAGTTCATCCTGAACTTCTGTGGAGTGCTTAGTTGTTTCCTGCTTCCTCCTCTGAACATGTGGGCATTTGCTATAAAGGGACAAAACGATACGAGATGGGATGACTCCGTGGAATAAACCACGCGCGTGCATCTGCAGGAGCCAGCAGGGCCGCTGAGGACGGGGCATGTCGGTCATAACTCCTTCACGGGCCTCCAGGAGCTGACTCAGCGGCATGTGACGCGTGCACGGGAGTAGGCACCACAGTTCCTAGCTTTTCGACCACCCTTTTCCCCTCTTAATAGAGCCATGATTATTGATACAGGGACCTGGGGAGAAGACACCTTGAGGGACAGGTTCTCTGAAGGACTGACTGTTAACTGGGGGTTAGTTCGACCCCTGAGGGAAATTTGCCACCCTCTGGTCAACTACTGGTGTGACTGTCACAACTTGGGGGGAGGGGTTGTGTGTGCTGCTGGTATCTCGGGGGGAGAGAGAAAAGATGCTGCTCAGTACCCCACAAAGTACTGGAGAACCCCCAGCCCCGGCCAGACAAGGATGCAGGTGGCTGACAGTGTCACCGGTGTCCAAGCTGAGAGCCCTGACCTGCGAACTGTTCTTTGTTGCACTGTGAACAGGCAGTGCCCGGAGAAGGGAGGCCCGAGGCTCACTCCCTCCCCTCTGCAGACTTCCACCTTCTCCTGTACCCCAGTAACAGGCTGACAAAACCTGAGACTCGAGGTTCTTCTAGGTCCCTGTAGCATTTTTCTTTCCTTTCTCAGTTCTCCCCATGCCGTGAGGGGTTTCCTCCTCTCCTTTTCCTTCCCCGTGTGCATCTACTTTGGAAAAGCCCAGGCTCCTCCCCTTTGTTTCCAATTACTTTCTCTGTGAAGGTTCTGCCCCTCAAAGCAGTGGAGAGACAGAGTTCCCTTATCTCCAGCCAGAGCTAATTGTGCAGCGAAATAATCCTCCCGGTAAACTCTCTTCTTTACCATCCTATACCATGTTTTATTTTTTTCTTTTTTATACAAACTGCAAGCTCTGCTTTTCTAAATATTTGAACTCTGTAGTTCCTTGTGTCCCTGTCACTTGTTCCTGCCCTTTTTACCGGCAAAAGGTACAAACATGAATTAAGTGTCTTTGTGGGAGCTTAGCTTTAAGCAGCTGATATTCATCTAAAGGATAAAAATGATTGGTTGTCCACATTAGATTCAGGAGTTACAAAAAGGCAATTAACTATAGTTATGGTAAGAGAAAGATAGAATTTTAAAGTGGAAAAGAGCCCTAACTGCCATCCATTTGTTTCTAAAACGGGTTCTGTATCGGCGTGAGTTGAGGGGCAGAAAGACATAAGTGAGGCAGGACACAGCGAAGGAGGGCGTGAGCCCTGGGCACTTGCTCCCGCTGCAGTCGGGCTGCTTCTGAGTGGAGCGGCCATCTCCTCTGAGGAGACAGCTTACCGGTGTCTCCTCCTGCCCACGTGCTCCTTCTTGCTCTTCCCAGCTCGCCAAGGAGCCTCTTCTCATTGCACAGCGGTGCGCCCCTGGCATGCCAGTCCTTTCCACAGAGGGGGCCGACCTTCCCTCCCTGCCCTTCCCCACGCCGGGCTCCGACCTCCACAGAACATTCGCTGCCCACTGTTGAGAATCACACGCACAGCAATCACAAGGAGAGGAAGAGTCACAGTGCTCCGTACTGCTCCCCTCCTCTGCACGACGGTCGTGTGAGCTGCAGGTTGCACACACATCTGCACGCAGGCATAGACACCATCGCACACACTGTCACACAGGCTGTCCTCTCCTGGAACACGCTCGGTCACATGCTGGGTACCTGGTATGTGCTAAGCGCTGGGGTTACACACACAGCACCCTCATGGAACCAATGACATCATGAGAGAGGGGAAATATTACATAAATTTGTAAAATACCTGTGGTTGATAATGAAAACTATCAAAGAAATAAGTGGAAGTATTGAATGGCAATGAGTAAACAGTAGTAAATTTAGACTTCGACATAAATGATAACGAAAGGGCCAGGCTAGGACAGGAAACACCTAAAGTACAAAGACCTACAGCTTGAAAGTCCTTGACTATCAAGGGGTTGTAAAGAAAGGGAGGTGGGCAGGAAGGAAGACCTGTGTTTGCAGAGGTAGGTTGACGCCAGACCACGGGAGGGGTCGCAGGCCACAGGGATACGGTGGGACTGAAATTCACTGAAGGACTTCTTCTCGGGCAGTGCCACGAGCTGATTAGTAAATGAGAGCTCTGGCTGCTGGGTGGATCCCATGTGGATGCACAGGATGGCATGATAGATTACAGAACGGGGTTATAGACAACCGTGAGGAAAAGGAGACAAGTTAGAATTTTGCCTAATCTAGGTATCAGATAGTGCTAGTTTCAACTAAGATGACAGCAGTGAAAATGGAGAGAGGTTACAGGGTTTGAGAAATATTTAAAAGATATGGAACCATCACACGTCGGCAATAGATTCTATGTGAAGTGTGAAACAAAGTTAGCAATCAAGACTGAATTTCAGGTTCCTGATCTGATTAGCGAGACGCATAATGTGTAACTAGATACGTCAGTCCCTTTGGCTAATGTAGAAATGAGTGGGAAGAAGAGTTTCTCTAGAGAGAGTCCTGTTCTTTTTTGGGCCTGTTACAGTGTATGTGTCTTCTAGACATTTGTGCGGATGAGCCAAGATGTCGGGGATATGAGCCTGGAGCTCAGAGAAGCCAGGGCTGGAGTTACAGACCTGGGTGTCACCAGCATATGGATGGTGTGGGACTAAATGACTTTGGTGAATAAGAAGGGAGAGACAGAGGAAAGACAAGAGTCCCAACCCACAGCTCAAGGTAGTTCTTCTTTTCCGAATTTGGGAAGAGAATATAGAGAAGGAATGGACAATTAAGTAAGAAAAAAATCCAAGTATGGTATCCTGGAATCTCAGGATGGAAGTTGCTCAAAAACAATAGTTTACTGTTAACATAGACACACACACACACACACACACACACACCTAAGTAGTGAACTGTATATAAAAAAATAAATACTTAGAACTTGCCTAAGTGTAAGGTGGATTTGAATATGGTGTGAAAATTCTACCCCTGCCTTCGCTGCTTCCTGGCTTTGGGAAAGACTCAAACGGGACCAGCACCCTCTCTGCCAGAGAGAGCCAACCCAGGCTCGTGCTGTTTGAAAGGTGAAAACATTGTTTTCTATCAAGGATTGCTGGTGCTGACTTCCCGCCCATGCCCTGTTTATCCCGCTCCTCTCCCCTTTAATGACAAGTCAATATGTGTACTCAGAAAAGGTGGAAGTTAAAAAATAGATGAATAATCCCAGAGCCTGCGTCATAAGGGAAATGTAATAGTTAGAAAATGTTGGAAGTGGCCATCGAAGGAGATCAGGGGAGAAGGCTAAACCCTGGGAGGAACCCCGAGTATCATAAAAGAAAGAGAACCCCAACCAAGGCCATGTTGTTTCGTGAAAAACAACTCGAGACAAACACAGCCAACCCGTAAGGGGCACTCTGTGACAAATGTTGGGTGTTTGATAGGTATGTACCTCACGTAATTGTCACAACAAGTTCTGAAATGGGTAATTAACCTTTTAGAAGGAGAAAGCCAAAACCAATAAAGGTTATACCAATCATCTAATTTCTAAAGTAGCAGAGTTGGTGCTTGAAACACATTTGGCTCTTTTCCTACACTCCAAACTTTCCAGTGCCTTGTGCTAATAAAAAGTAATGAAGAAGTGACAGATGTTCCAAAAGCCGGGGAGAACGTGGAGATACCAGGCAAATCAAAGGATGTAGAGGAGGAACTGGCATCAGGAAAATGGGGACTAGCAGCAAAGCTCCTATTTTGTCAGGTGAGGCCGTGAGAAACAATGTGGGAAATAAGCAGAGGAAAGGGTAATGAAGTTAACATGTACCTCGCATCAAGCTGTCGAATAACAACAAAAAGCCCACTATAACTAAATACACACTTTTCCAGTAATCCTTTGAAATGACTTCAGTTACAGATGATAATGCAAATACTTGCAACTAGTCAGTGTATTTCAGACAAGAGTCTATTTTAGCGGCCAAAGTTGGATACTTCCATCCTTTACTTTCACCTGCATTAACATAATTGTTTTGTGTCTTGGCCAATAATTTTCTGGAAAGCATTTTTCTAATGGGGAAAAAATGCACACATAAAACATAACTCTCATTGTGAATGTATTTGGCAGCCTGTTTTGCTTACAAATCCAAAAGACGATGCCCTCTCCAGGGGACTTTTTTACGTGGTACTCCGGTGTGCTTGCAGCGCGGGCGCCACCGGAGCCCTGAGCTGGGAAGAGCAGCCGGGGCTCCCTCTGGCTTCCGGGCACTCGTTTAGAAGCGGGCTTGTCTTTGGGAAGCCTCCCTGGTTAATTTTGAATTTTGGCTGTGCTTATGCGTCCAGATTTCTTTTCCTTGACGCAGCCATGAAAAAGCTGTGCTGCCCTGAACTTTGCCAACGGGAGATGGTGGGAAGCGTTGTAGCTTAGGCCGTCAAACGTGCACCCATTCATGCTTGGAGGTAATGCTCACGATGGTGCTGACATGGCATCCCGTATGCAGCATAAACTGTGTAGCAAAGGCATGGAATCATGTATACAGGACATTAACTCTCTGTCGGGAAACTAGATGTTAATCTCGTCTCAAACAGTTTTATAATCAGAGAAACACATCCATTGCTTCTATTCTCTGCCCTCCCCTTGTCTAAGTAACTGAAATGTGTCGAGCAGTCACTGAAGGAGCAGTGTGGTGTGTGGTGAAGAATGTGGATTCGAGAACCTGAACGCCTGGGTCCTCCATCTGCCACAGTGCAGCTTGCATCCATCCGCTGCTTAACCTCTCTGTGTCATAGGCTCTTTGTGAAATAGTGTGGTGAGGATAATATAGCCCTGGCCGGGTAGCTCAGTTGGTGAGAGCCTCGTCCTGATAAGCACGAGCAGAACAACAAGCAATAAATAAGCAGAACAACAAAGTAATGTTTCTCTGTCCCTCTCCCCTGCTTCACTCTCTCTGAAATTAATAAATAAAAAAATGTTTTTAATGAAGATAATGATAGCATCCATCTCTTAAGCTAGCCATGAAATTTAAATGCAAATGGTTCGAAGGGTCTCTGGCTCATAAACGTGAGGCCGCGGTATTGTTTTATATTATTGTGACTGATGTTGGTTGTATGGAAACACAGAGAATGCAATCTGTATCTCCAATAATTTGTAATACAATTGAAGAGATAAAAAGTAAATTCGTAAATGGACAGTTGACTTATACAACTTTGAAAACAATATGAGATTTGACTAATGTAAAATAACGCTGGTTTATAGTGCCTGATTTTTAGATCCTGGAAATACTGCGCTCAAATGATAAGTATCGTCACATAAAATTAAAATCAAAAGACAGTGTGAAGACCAGATTGGAGCACTGTCTCATTGGACAAGCCAGGAAACCGAGGCTCACATGTCAGAGATCAGCCTGGGGCTGCACGGAGGCGTCCTAACTCGGTCCCGAGCAGAGAGCGCCCTCTGACGTCTGTTCCTGGGCTTTTTCCGTTGGTCGGCGCTGGCTTTACAGACCGAGAACGGGAGACCACATCAGACTGACGGGGCTCAGAGAAGAGCACTCAGAATATGCAGGATTCAGTCGGATCCCAGAGCAGTTGCAAAATCCCCGTTGGGCAAGGGAAGAGTCTCAGTCCGTGAGAGCACGTACTAGACGGGGAGACCGCTGTCCCCTCCCTGGGACAGTAGGAAGCCACCTGTGGGAAGCAGGGACTTGCCCAGGAGCGTTGGGAGTCACCTGCGATGTCACATTCATTTAACAAAAAGACATTGAATATTTACCGAAGGCCAGGCGTCCTGTGTTCCACACACCTGATGTAAAGCAAGGAACAAAACAGAGATGTCTGGCTCTGGAGCTCCCGTGGGGGTTGAAGGCAGCAAACAGCAGTTGTAGTATACACACATGGAGATGCAGAGGGTGCACAGTGTGTTGGGAGACAAGGGAACGTGTTATGGTGGCGGAGGAGGAGGTGGAGGATGCAGAGCACAGTGGGGCGGGCACGGCCCAGCCCCGCAGTCCAGGGGGTCAAGGGTCTCCCAACAGGTGAGGGAGCTGCCCGAGTGGACATCTGGGGAAGGGCACTCCCAGCAGGAAGAAAACCAGAGCGGTGGCTCCAGGACGGGAGTGTGCCCAGAACGTGTGAGGCAAGGAGGTCGGCGTTCCCAGGGAAAAGAGTGAATGGCAGAAGAAGAGTGAAGGAGGGCAGGTAAGGGTTCAGCAGGTGTCAGACCTGCCGTCCCCTCGGACTCTCCTGGGCGGAGTAGGAAGCACTGAAGAGTCACCATCCACTCCACATCTCACATGCGCACTCTGGCAGCTGGGTTAAAACGCAGGGTCTAGAGTCCGGGTACAGGCACAGAGAACGCTGTTCAAATCCAGGTGAGGCCAGACCGCGTGGCAGCGGAAGTGCTGAAGTGCAGAGAAGCGGTTGGATTCTGGCTGTAATTGAAGTTGACTACATGATAGACTGGATTTGTTGTGTGGGAGACGGAGGGGAGCCAAGGAGAACTCTCCAGGAAAGTGCGGGGTTGGGAACCAAGGGAAGAAGGTGTGTTTCCGGGAGACGGTGGTGGTCACCTGGGTCGGCTGCTGCTGGGGTGTCAGACCAGGTGGACGGAGAACCAGCCGTGGGACAGGTGACAGCTGTAGCGACCCTGGTACCACAGAGCAGGGAGCGGTGGTTTTAATTGAGAAAGAGGACAAGTCAGAGCAGAGGACTTGGAGATGGAGAGTCTACCCACGTCGTGCGAGGAAATTTTACATAAAAGAAAGGAGTAGCTGGGGAAGAAATCTGCAAGGATAATGTTTTTCCGATTCAAAAGGAAGTTTGTTTGGCGATGAAGTGATCCATGAGGTTGTACAAAATTGTGGACCAATTTCAATCTTTTCTAGATCAGGTTAAAATAAACCTGTTTGGTGGACGTATTGATTTTTCACTTAGAATTCAAAAATAAAAACATTTCAAATGGATTTATGTTGGTCTCTTGTAACCAGCATAAGCCATGGTCTGTGCTTGCCATATTGATAATATTTATTGACTTGGAAATAATGTCTCACTGTTAATTACTCCTGCCTTGTGGTGGCCAAGAAAATAGAACCGATGCCGTCCTCTCGCCAGCACTTCTGGGAAATGCGGCAAAACGCACAGCACCCACCAGCAGAGAACGTTTTCAACTGCCTTCAGAGCAGATACTGAACTAAACCCAGCAACTTCCAAAGCCAGCCTTGTTTCCAGGAAGTTCTCAAACTGTTGATTACTGAACCTCTTACATATTGTCCATCTGTCTGTGGTGTGGTTTCTGATGCACTTAGACAATGTTCTACATTCATCGTATGTTGTCGTATCGGTCAGAGTCCAGCCAGGGGACAGAGGCCATCCAGTTATTTCAGCAGAGTTCTCTGGAGAGAAATGACTACATGAACCAGGTCAAAGAGGACGCCGAGGTAACCCAGGCCTGGTCATTGCTGAAGGAGCACAGGGGAGAAATCGCATGATTAGAACACAGAGATTTTAAGGAAGCCCAATATGGTGAGCTGGACCCCAGACCTGTGCACAGGTAATAGGTGTATTGACAGGGATTTACTTAACAGAATGTGCTATTCATAATTAATACTGTATGTATTTGTATGAATAACCATTGTAAATAAAACTTGTGGAGACACTAATACCATGCACAATTATGGTATATAACGTGAATTATGTACTATAAAGACTCACGCGTGTGCTTATAATACAGTGCATTCTATGAATTACATGTGTGATAACACCTAGTGAGTACTATGTCAACTAATCATCTAAGAGTAGTAGGACATATGTCAGTGGGGAAAGGGAAATGAGGAAGGCACGTTCCCAATTTGCGCTGGCACATTGGGGGCTTGGAAGAGGGACCGTAAGGACCTGGGAACAGACCTCCGAGTGCAGGTGCCTGCCCACGTGCGCCAATATGTCTCAAAGTCTGGGTGAATCTGGAGACGCGGACCAGGTGCTGCTGGCCCAGGACAGGTACACGGGGCAAAGGGCCCCCTTTTTGTGGCAATACTGACAAGAACAGCAACCTGAAGGGGAAGGGACCGTCTTCCTCGGGTCCGCAGATCGTGAGTCTAACGAAGGGCCACCTGGTGGAGGAGAAATGCGGTTCCCCGAGTCCCATACCCTGGACCACAGAGCGAAGGTAGGAGGATGGGTTCTGAGCTGTGACGATAGCTTACTGTCTGACCAAGCTGTGCTGTACGTGCAGAGGCCTCCTGCTTTGTAAAGGCCACGCTTCGTTGCCACTCTCGATATTAAACAAGTCAGTGAATCCAAACAAGTGTCTGTGATCACGTACGTAGGTTCAGCACCTGCGGCACGTGAGGCAAATGTTCTGAGCACGCCGGGAGAGGAAGGCCGAGGTCCGACTTGGAGTTCGGCTGACCTCACAGGTGTTCTGCCGGGGAGCCCAGGACCATCCACTGTGCCCAGCCGCACCCACCCTTCCCCCCGGGAGCCTGCCCACTTCCTGCTGCTCCGTGGGCCCTGTACGCTCCCTGAGTGCGGGTAGCCGAGCATTGCATGGTCTCATTTTTAATTTTTATTTATTTTTTATTTTTTAATTTATTGGGGTGACATTGGTTAATAAAATTAAACAGGTTTCAGGCATACAATTCTATAATCTATCATCTCTGTGTGGTGTTATATGTTCATCACCCCAAGTGATTGCTCCTTCCATCACCATTTATCCCCCAGTTTCTCTCTCCTACCACCCCCCACCCCCTTTCCCTCTGGTCATCACCACACTGTGGTCTGCGTGTGTGAGTTCTTTTCTTTGCTTAATCCCTTTACCTTTTTCACTCAGTCCCCCAACTCCCTTGTTATTTTGGAGCATATTTAATTTCACATGAAATCAGCAGTAGCGAAAACAATTGAAATGTTTTTCATGTCCTAGAGAAGTCATAAACACACTGCAACTAAATGACAACTTAATAACGTGACGTTTTATTTGCAAATCTCTCATTTCTCTGTGTTCATGTTGACACTATCTCCTTTTTCTTTTTTTTTACTTTCCCCGGTGATTTCTCATCTTTAGCTTTACAATGGAAACGTGATTAAACATGTCAAAACAAATATAAGTCTGCATTTTGGTTTTTCAAGGAAATTAAAATTTCATGGGCTTTTAAAGAGAAGAGTCATATGGAAACATCCAGTCATAACCACATCAGCTTCTAATGGAACAAGGTACCACGGAGCTTAAAAGTCATTCTGTGTTTTTATAAGTCCATTTGGAACAATAGCTGAAAAAAAATAAGTTCGGCTTATCCCTAATAACACTGTTTATGACAATGTTTCTTCAGAGGGTTTATTTGTGCACGGTGGATTCCATGCACAGCAGGCCCAGGTGCTGCGTGCATTTGCGAAAAGAAGGGACTTTGCACACCGCTCAGTTAAATCACGTCTTATGCAGCCAGCCTGAGATGCAGTGGAAGTAACCTGCTCATTAGTCATGAATACGAAGGGACATAACGTGGGGGTTTAATGTAAGCATTCGGACGTCTTAACGTACAACGTGGGTGTCCACGTCTCCAGGTGATTTTCCTTCCATGCTACAAGGTGTTAACAATGCCTGAATCTATAGGAAAAGCGGATGATGGAGTTTTCTGTCTATCATTCTCTGTTCCTGGGGTGCTGGAGTGAATTGTGTCCTTGTGGAGCAGCTGCTGGAGGTGCGTGCTGAGCACTCGGAAAACACAGAGAGGAGTGAAACAGACTCCCTGAGTGGAAAGAGTGTACGTTCTAAGGAAGGAAACGGATGGCTAGCAAAAAATTACCACGAGTATAATAAATAAATAAAGCCTACGCATTGTTTTGCATACGAATAGTGGTATACCTTGCTTTTTGAGTTGGGGCACTCTCTGGAGATTGGGCAGAGGAAATAACATTGGTCTGAGAAACAAAGGGAAGGTCAGGGTTCTGGGGCAAGAGCACGTGTTGGTCTGAGCAAAGGGAGGAGCATTCATAAGGCATGAGATTGCACAGTGTCTCCAAGGAACTTTCGGGGTGTCTGGAGCACGTGCACAACACCGAAAAGGAGCACAGTTTTGTTAAATTTTGTTCCAGTTGGGAGGTCTCGCATGGCGTTTTAGGGAACTTCAATTGTACTCTGTGGGCGCTATTAGAAGGATGTAAGTATAAGAATCATATAATCCAATTTGCATGTCAGAAGTGTGATGTTCGTGGGAATGTTTAAGTCTTCTGTTGGCAATTTTTAAAAGAGGTATTAGTGATTAAAATATCTACACGAGTTTAGGGTTAGAATAAAGTAAAGATAAAGAAATTGAGCATTTAGAAAGTCAGATAGATCTGTATATCCATGTTGCTCAAACTTTAATTGCCTGAAACCCTTTAAGAACAACCTATTTTAAGACATCTAATTAACCGAACTCATTCTTCAATGTTGATTAACTATTTCCCTCTCCATATTACTATTTTAAAGAACAGTAACGTCTACTCATATTTTAGTTATAACCATATATTCTAAAGGCCAGAGTCAGTGTGTGATACGATTGACCATGGCATAAAAATCAGACCGTGGTTGACCGTGCATCCCATGAACTGTGCTGCAGACCTCAACAGTACGTGAGAGAGTCGTGTTGGCACTGTGCGCATGTGCACACACATCACAGATCTTTATATAATATGAATCAACCATTTTCGGTGCAGATGCTGCAACACAGAAATGGCACAAGCTATCCAAGGGTTTTAGGTACTTGGCTTTAAGCAGCTGAGAGCATGTGGTTTGTAAGACTCCGGAAACATCAGAGGCTTGCTTGGATGAGTTTAACTCTGTTTCGAGCTGTCCAGCCACTGAACCGCTACGACGGACAAATTGGTTTATCAACATCACAAGCAATTGCAAGCTAAGAAGGCTGTTTGCTTAAATATCACCATAAAACTGGGAAGCATTTCCAGGTTAATATCAATTGACACAAAAATATTCAATATACAGGCCCTTCATACAAGTTATAGTCATGGATATGCATCACTTATTACATCCATGCCATTTCTCTCATTTATATTGCTGTTTTTAGGAACTGAACTGGTTTGTTATTATGAGAATATGGAATAAAATGCCCCGGGCTCAGAGGAGAAGGTTGGTGGGAGTTTATAATTGCAGAGGTTTTATCCAAGTAACAAACTATCTTGATTAATGCTTCTCTCCCTACCGAGATTTTATTACAGCTATGTTTGAATCACCACCAATACCTGCTTTTGTTAACTAAGATATAGTCACTGAACACCAGCAACTTTTATTGCACACAGTGTGCCTACCATAGGAAATTTAGCGATTTAAAATCCTGAAGGAGTTCAGAATTTAATAAACAAGATATACAATTATTATATGGTGCCTTAAGTACTATAATATAAGTACCCACTTAGAAGAGGCAGCTAAATCTTAAGGAGTAGACTAGAGATTTAAGATATATATATCATATATACACACCTTTTTATATATTTTAAAGATCTTTACAAGACCGATTGATCTGTCTACCTGTTTACCTACCTACCTGGCTAATGCTGAACGGAAATAACGTGTAAGCACAGAGCAGTGGGGGAGGACGGGTAAGAAGGGCGCTAGCAGAGAGGGAGGCTCAGAGGCCCTGGAGAAGGAGGAAGCGTTGGTTCTGGTGGGTGAGGAGAGGTTGGGTGTGGTATTCCGGGACAATATTGTAAAGGTGTCCTGTCCTTTAAGCACACGCACACACACAAATGTATATTGTTACACACACGCAGCATATCTGTCTGTGTATATATAGGGGTAGGTGTGCCTGTTTGCCACCACAGACTTGGGGCTGAGCGCCGTGCCCGTCCCAGAGAGGGAACTCAGCCACCGTCTGTTGGATACTCGGGCGATTTTCCCAGCCTTTTCAAATCTCAGCGAGGCCTTTCTGGGCGCCGGTTCCCTTGCTGCCAGTCTGGTTTGAAAGAAAACAGGTGACACGTCCTTTTCTATTTTCTATCCCGGTGAACACTGCTTCTCGGCCGGGGTGTCTGCTGGTCTCCTTATCCACATCCCCGTCCTCGGGTTGAGGAGGTTACTTCTGCCTCGCACACACTGGACATCGTGTCTGTGAATCTGTCCGTCCCAGAGGTCCCCTTCTCATACATTTGTGTGGGTCTCGTCCCAGCAGACCCATGCAAGGTGGTTCCATGAATCCTTCTTCCCTTTCTTGTATCAATAGAAACTCTAATGCCGCGTCCCCTTCGTTAAGAGCGATCTGCTTTGACCTTCTCTCTCTTGGCCCCAGAGGAAGAGGAGGAGGGCCAGGAGCGTTTGTGTTACATACATGAGGACACTTCAGCGGGGACTGGGCTTCGCCCTGTAGCTGTGGCCAGAGCATATGGCATGAGTGGAATCTTTTGCTCTTAAACAGATCAGCAGCAAAAACCATACCCAGTGTCTTGTCTCCTTGAAGCAGAAAACATCTTGGGCAATTCCTTGCCTGCCTTGCCACACACCCACAGACGTCGCCCTCTCTCTCAGGAGTAAAGGTTTATAAATAATGGTCTACTCTGCACATGTGGGAGCCCTCCCAGCTGGCCTACAGAATGACCCGTCTAGATTCTCGTGTAGCTTGATGTTTGGGTGAGTCCATGGACACTGTGTAATGTAAGCTTTAGGTTATCCGTAGAGCTCCTTTAGCAAAAGAAAAATTTGTCTTTTAACGGTTACTGTGAATAATGTTATACAATACAAAATAAAAAGAGGAAAAAATCACTTTCTTTTCATAAGTTAATAGTTTTTCTTGCTTCTTCATCTGTTAAGAATGAATCCATCCATCGTCAGTGGCCAGAGCCATCCAGCATCTCTGAGTGCTGCCCGTGGGGGTGGACAGGAGGGAACTGAGCACACGGAAACGTCTCCTGTGAAAGTGATTATGCTAGACGTCTTTGGCTACAAGAATGCTCTCACAGAATACTCTCAGAGAACACTCACCGTCCCACTCGACTTTTCTCTGTCTCCACTCGTCAGCCAGTGGGCTGCGTGACATTTCAAGCTTGGGAGCTGATGTAATAGTTAACAAGCTCCTGTAAATCATGACTCAGCTGTAGCGCACACACCTGACTTTGGCTCCTGTGTGTCAGCTGAGCTAAGCAACACAAAAACGTGTGACTTCTAGGGAAAGAGGAGCCACCCACCGCCTCCCTGAAGCGTGCGTGTTAATGGTGTTCCTCTGCAGCCCTGCTGCAGGAGCTCCGGGGCTTCCCCTGCCCCCTCCCATGCTTTCGCATCAGCCGGGCGGGGCTCGGGGCGCTCCCTGTGCCTCTCCCCTGGGCCTGGTGGGTCCCAGGGTCTGCCTCCAGTCCGGTGAGGGAAGACACACATGCCCCGCGCCGAATCTCGACAGCGTCCTCGTCACTGACCAGTGAAAATAGGTGACGTGTGTTTTTAGTGTGCTGTTTCATTGTGTTAATGAATTTACAGTATTTATAAATACTCTGACAGGTTTTATCAGTTACTTAACCGATTTCTCCTATGGTTGGGGAAAACCAATACCTTATGGAAACTTCTTTATTTCCATAAGGTGCTTATTCCATAAAGCACTTTATTATTCTGGCATACAATTATTGAGGCTTCCTGTTGCCATGGGATATTTTTTATATGGCTATTTCATTATCCCAATTAAAGTGTATCTTATGACATTAGGGCAGGGTCTTCTCTGGTGTGTAAAAGAGGGCTTTGAACTCAGGGGAAGCAGCTTCTCTCCGTGAATAATTCCAGTATCAGTGTTTAGTTGAGTAAAGGTTTCATCAGAACGTGTGTTCAGAGCGGGTCATGTAAACCCCACTGAACACAATACAGTCGTTAACTGTGCTGTGATAGAGACATTTGTTTGGTATTAGAAAAACTGCCCTTTACGCCTCTCCAGAAATAATTTTGTCATCATTTGCTGACGACATGTAGTCTGTGGCTGTGCGGCCTTAATGATGGAAACAGACATTGAACTTGGGAAGTGTGTGTGCTTGGGGGCTTTTTGACGTGGGCATCCGACCTGGCAGAACAGAGGAAGGGACTCCCACGCACAGACGCACACACCCCCTTCCCATGTTTTATTCTTTAACAAACCTGTTTCAGCTTTTCCCAGTCAGACGTTCTCTTTCACAAGGCTGACTTTGCAAACGTCAGAGGCTTTCTGAAACTCAAGACAAAGCGCAGTGCAAGCGGAAAATGAAAATCTGTTCTGCCGTAGCTCCCCGCACCACCAGACAGGTATGGGTTGACTGTTTCGGTGGCAGGCGTTCACGTGACAGGCGTTGATGCCCGAACCGTTCCACAGAGGAAGCGAAGGTTTTGTTCTCAGCTCCTCGGCGTGCTCAGGTTGAGAAAGCAAAAGTGCAATCACAAGAAAGCTTGTTAGTTTTCAGATTTTAGTACGTTTAGGAAACACAAGGGGACTGTCTGTACCTATTTCTTACATTTTCAAAGCCAGCTGTGATCGCTGTCATTATTTCACAGGACTGAGTTTGCAAAGGAGGCGTGGTAGGGGCTGCCTGTGGGCTTGCATCTGGCCTAGATGATAAATTCGGCTCCAGCTGAACAGAGACTTGTTTTGTGGTGGATGAATCAACTAGTTAGGTTCTGGGCCACGTGTGACTAAAGAAGGCTTATAAAAACCCGTGGATGGAACGGGAGAGCATTATGCTGAGTGAAATAAGCCAGGAGGTGAGGGGCAAATACCATATGATCTCACCTTTAACTGGAACATAACCAACAAAAGAAAAACGCAAACAAAATAGAACCAGTGTCATTGAAATTAAGAACACTCTAACAATAGCCAGAGGGGAGGGGGGAGGGGACAGTGGGGAGAAGGGTGTTCAGGAACTACTATAAAGGACACATGGACAAAACCGAGGGGGAGGGTGGAAGCAAGGGAGGGAGGTGGGTTTGGCTGGGGTGGGGGGCAGTAGTGGGGGCAAGGAAATGCAGACAACTGTAATTGAACAACAATAAAGTGATTTAAAAAAACGATGGTTCCTATTGAAATATGTTTTATCTTATTTTTAAACCCTACTCACTAAAATAAAAATGTTATTCTTTACTGTAGGTACAGTTGAACATAGTGAAGAATAATATTTAAATAAACATCGCACTTTCGTTTAATAGATTTTTAGAATTGGGAGGAAATGCAGAGCTCTATAGCCATCATTCTTAGTTTTCAATGAGAAAATTGCCAAGTCCAGAAAGGTTACAGGGTTAATTGTCCTCAGTTTGCACTTGACTCTCTCACACTTGTAGATTCCAACTTTAATTTTGCTCTTCAGAGTGAGGAGTCACCATCAACTTTTGGCTACAATTGGTCCTTTCATGGTTTCTGCTCTGCTCACTGCTGCAGTCTGGCTCCTTTCTGCTTTGAGGGTTTTAAATGAAAACTAATACCTGATAAGAAAATTTGGTATTTTCAGCAAAATTTCACTTTCTATTCATAAGAAAGCAATTCCTTATACTTCTGATCTTATAACTTGAGGCTCTGGGCATGGAAACAAGTAAATCTCCCTAGACAATGTCTGGACTTAGCCACTCCAAGGCCACTGATGGAGCTGGAATGCCAACGATGATGTTTTGGAAAAACTCCACAGGAGAAGATGATAGGGACCCTGCTTATAAAACAAACAACAACAACAAAAATGCTGATCAAGCAGAATATCATTGTTTTATAAGTAAAGAAATTAGGACTACACAGCAAAATGGTTTGCCCAGGTTTTAAACAATTTTAATGGGGGTTTTAATACTATATCTAGAATTTTCCCACCAGTATAAGGCTGTTTTATTCTTCTTCTTCTTCTTCTTCTTTTTTTCCCCTGATTATCACTGGCTACAATTGGATGGATCATAAGGAACCTGACATTTCCTGTCCTCAACCATTTTCATCTAAATATCTTTGTCTTTTATGTTACTGGGTGGTAGCATTGATTTTTGTTTTCCCCATGTCTAGTGTGCCTTCATACTCGAGAATCTTCCTGTTCTGTACCAGGCTTCCCAGAAAATGGGAATTTTATATGTTAAATGGTGAACTTTGTATGATGAAGTTGATTTTATCATTTGTGATCACTTTTTAGTTTTTTGATTACATAGTGTAACACTGACTTTACACCTCTAAATATAGATGTATGACTAGTTTTAGAAATATATTTCAACATCATCTTATGAATGTCAAATGCACATATTAAAAATGGTAGGAATTATTAACATTATTTTAACAGCCTTGTATATCATAGATTTTGAAACTGAAGAAGTTGCTATGGAAAATATAGCAGAACTAGACTGATTCCCTAAATTGGCTTTTGTATATCAATATTTATAAATATGATAAAGGTTATATTTGATTTTATTTCATTTTAAAACATCTGAGCACTTTTATGCATTTCTGAAAGTGAGCAAAATTCATCTGAAGATTTGAACGATTTTAATATTTTTATCTTGAGAGTTCCCTTTGAACCTTTTTCATTGTAAAAATATTGGAAAAATTTTGTATGCTCTATATCTAAAGCTAAGTCTTAGAAATCAGTATATTTTATTTTTCATAATTGTTCATGAGAAATTAACTTAAATGCAGTTGTCATCTTTCCACAGATTGTTACAAACCAAGTGCAGTACATTGTAAGCTAGTGATTCGGTTCATTTCCTTCCCTTGGGTGGTCTGCAAATGCGATTCCCGCGCGGGAGAGGCGGAAGTGTAGTCAACATTGTGCATCACAGGTGAGCGCGTGTGATGCTGATAGATCGCACTGACAATGGGGCAAATCAGCGCCTTTAGAAGGTAAACGCAGTTTATCAGTCTCGGGTTCAACAATGCAAATCGTGTACATCGAGTGGGATTCTTTTCACTCTCTTAAATAGTAACTCTGCCAAGGACACACTACATAGTGATCATGGAAAACTAGTGAAAGGAAGATACAGGTGTTACTCTTCTGTATATATGTATTATACAAATTTGGATTCCAGTAATTATTTTTCCTGTTCATCTCTACAACTCTATTACAGCCATTTTGGCTTAAGAAAACTAATTGACTTGGAGCGGCTACATTTTTATTACTGAACCACCTGTCTTTGCCTAAATAGGAAGTTCTGGCTTCAAAAGAAAGAACGCTTAAGGGGGCGTGAGGAGCAAAGTGTCCTGAGAAGGAAACCAGGGCAGAGCGGTTGCATCGTTATGTTTCAGCCACACAAATGAAGCAAAAGCGAGGCTCTATGAGATAAGACAAACTCTGCCCAGTTACCAAAAGGTTCAGGGGTCAATTTGTTCACTCCTAACTGGTATCTTTAATTTAAAGATACAGCATTTTTTAAAAGCTTAAATCGTGTGGTCAGCTCAGTTTGGTTATCAGTACCATGAAAAACCACTTCATGACTTAATTTCAGCCTTCTCCACCATGTATGTGGTGTGTCCTGTGTCATCTTACAAAGTTAACCAGCCAGATGAGGGGTGTCTTTGCCCGTTGGGCTCTGTACAGAAACACTGGAGACTGGGTGGTTTACAAACCATGGAAACTCATGTCTCACTGTTCTGGAGGCTAGAGGCCTGGGAGCAGGTGCCCACCGACATGATCTAATTCTTGGGAAGAAACTGTTCTGGCTTGCAGACTGTCACCTTCTCAGTGCATCTTCGTGTGCTGGAGAGCAGAGAAGGGAATCAAGGCCTCTTGTGACTCTTACAAGGGCACTGTCTCCATTTTTCTGTGAGATCTACCCCTGTGACTCATTTAATCCTGACTACCTCCCAAAGCCCCCTAGCGTTTCAACGTATGACCTGGGGGAGGCACAGACATTCGGCCCGTAGCAAGGAGTTGAGCGCTTGGAATCATGGTCCCGCTGACTACTCAGCTTCTGATGAAAAGAGTGTCAGGAGACTGAGTCAATAATTGCTTATTCTGCTTGCCAGTTACTTGTAAATTGGGTATTTCATCATGATCATGAAACCTAATAGTAAAATATATTCCTTGGAAAAAAAATGGGGAAGCCTGCAATTAAATAACTCAAAATGCCGTTCATTTAATACACATCTACCGAGTGTCTAGAATTTTTCACAACATTACACTAGACACTGTTGGAGACACAGGGGTGATTAACGTGATGCTTCTGCCCTCTCTGGATATGATTCTGACTAATATTGGTTCATTTTAATTTCCACTTTTATTACCTTTCTTAATGATGCTATTCTCCGGTGATGATTTTGAACATAAGCAGATTTTCCCAATGACTGTCTAATGTGTACCAATAACAGCTTCATTCTTTGTTCTATCTGTGTGAAGAGACAAAGGTTTATTCTTCCTTGACATTTATAGCATCCCATGTACCTGCGCTTCATAAAAGGTTACCTAAATCAAATGTATTCCAAATAGGCAATATTTAACATTAAAAATGTCAAAGGGAGCAGGCAAGATCCTCTGTAGAGTAACGTGGAATTGATCGACTGAATAATAACTAGGGAATGATGAATTACGTATTCCCTTTAAGTGTCAACCATCTGCTAATAAGTAACTTGATTCTAATGCTCACTCTGTTACGACCATAGCCGAAAGGTCTGTAGACTCTTCAATTTCATAACGCCGCAAACTGAATTTCCTCCTCCCTTGAGACCAGCTCCTCTTTCCCTCCCTCTCTTCTCTTTTCCTCCCCAGTCCCTCCATCTTAGTGGGGCAGTGTGTCCCCATCCATCCTTCCCTCAGACTAGAAATCCAGCCATCATCCTTGCCTTCCCCTTCTTTCACTGCCTATTCAGCCAGCTGTCCAGGGCAAGTCCTCCTGATTTTCTCTCTTGAAATGTTCTATTACCCAATGATTTTCTCTGCCTTTCCTGTGATACCTGCCCCCCGTTCTGGCTCTCATGTGTGCTATTTCCATGATCATAGTTTATCCCCACCTATAAAAGACTTCTAGCCTTTATTCATGCTCCTGTAATGCTTTTGTAGTTCTTCCAGACAACTGACAATGTAATCTATTTCACCCGCAAAGCTGACCGTGTCATGCCCCGCTCAATGCTCTGAAATAGTCCAGCCCCTAACAGTTTGGACTTCCGTACATACACCGTGCTTCTTGCCAACCTGCCGTAGCTCCTTGGTGCATCCGCCTGCTTCCGGTCTTCTTCGACCGACTCATTCTTTCAGGGTTGAGACAGCCCCTCCTGTTTCTGCTGCACTTAGCATAGAGTGTTAATAGCATATGTTCATATTGCTGCTTTACCTACAATTTGATGATAAGTCCACGAACTGTTTAATGCTTGTCTGATGAATGATGAGTGAGCCTTGAATGCACTTAAGAAATTTAAAATTTACAACAGAGTAAGTGAGGATAATATGTGGCTTATATTAGTTTACCTTATGAACAATTCTTTAAGACTTTTTAGAAGCTGGAGAGCCAATGATTTGAAACTATATTGAGATCCTTAAGGGAACACTTATAAGTGAGTTAGTATTAGATTTTTATCCTTAGCTGCCATGTAATAGTACTTAATATAACCTTCTTGATGACTATCGTTGACATGAAAATTTCAGATTGTTGCTTTTATGAATGAGTTGCAGGGTTTAGTAAACCTGAGACTTACCTGGGGCAACTTTTTATGTAAATAAAGTGCATCTATCTCTCTGTCCTAACCAGATGCCATTTTAACCATTTCTGACTCTGACTCTTCCCATTTTCCAGTAACATATCTATAAAGTACCTGGAAAAAAAGTTGAAGATCATAATGAGACATTGAATTAGAACTGTCTTAGAATCTCTTGCATGGAGGGAATTTCATTGCCAATTAGCTTTTTAAAAACAAATGAGAACGATCCATGATGTTTCTGCCAGTAACGGGCTCAGCATGGGCACCTGAAAGTAGGAGAAAGAGGGTTTGTATCTCTTCTGCAGCCCCCTGGCTCAGAAATGCTCCATGAATTGCAGTGTGGGTAATATAGACAATGATCATGAAATAACTGGATATGAGGCCAGGTGGTACTTAGGGCAGCAGGGTCGGGGCCGGGGGGGGGGGGGGGGCACTCTATATAGCATGCTTGGTTTTCCTGTCACTTTGCTGTACATTTGGAGCTGGTGCAGAATGGCATTAAATGCAAACTGAGGTTGAAAAATAAAGAAATGCTTAGCCTGTACCAACCATAAAACTAGACAGTCATTGGTTTGGCGGATGCTGACTTTGCCTAATAGCCAGAGCAGTGTCTCCAACCCACCAGTAGTACCTGCTTCCAATTTCCATTCAGAGATAATACAAAGAACTGGGAGGAAATGGGGGTGGGATGTGACGTGTGACACTGCCTCCTGGGAAGTGAGGGGCCCCCAGACTAGTGGCTGTTGACCGCAGTGGGAGCAGGCGGGGCTCGGAGGGCTGGCAAACCTGAACGGTGACCGTTTCCCTTCCTCAGCACCACCACAGGATCAGGCCATGAGTGCTGGGGGAGAAAGTGTGTTTAGATGCAGTTCAGTTACCAGTACATTCCATGGGATTGTGTAACTCACTCTCTAATTCAAGACATTACTAGTATCACAGAGAACTCGCTATGCCGAAAATGAGGGCAAGCCCTCTGCACCCCTCCCTCAGAACTGTGTCCTCAAAAATGTCTTATCAGCACAAAAATCCCAATAAACGGCAGTGTATCCTGCTAATAACCTCATTAATTGTATTAATGGCATCATATTACAGTCATTCTGACTTAGACACTTTAATTTTTTCCCCCAAAAAGTAAGTTCTTTGTTAAATTCTTTCCAGATCCCCTTAAATGTATAACTGCCTTATCCCGTGGCTGCCAACACCGCCGGAGCCCTCACACCCTCTTAACAGAAGGAGCGAGTCGGCTCCCAGAAAGCAACCTCTGACCCAGACATCCCCGTCTTTCGGGCCATTCTAAATGGCCTCATTCATAGTCATAAAGCACAACTCCCCTCATGTCGCTCCTGCTTATGCTTCCCAATACATCTCCATTGCAGATACTGAACAGCCTGAATTACACACCCGGTCTGTATTTGGTTTTGATTCTTCCGTTCAGTGAAAATGGGACCACGACTTCCAAAGTGGCCTGTAAACTCCCGTGAGAGCCAGCATCCGCGTGAACGCTACACATGCCGTTGGTGGTGCCTCTGCTCTACTCGCTCCGCAGCGCTTGTCGGAGTGTTAGGCTCTGGGTCATTTTGACAATAGGAAGAGCCCCTGGATTGCCAGTCATTCACCACTGAGATTCAAAAAAGAAAGATAAAATCTTTAATGTATGATGGAAATACAAATAGGCAAATACTGTGTATACTATACCCTTCGGACGACTTTTTCGTAATACCGGAAGCATTCTAATGAGTATAAATTGGACATAGGTCACGCTATAGAAGCAATAATAATGAAAGTCATCAGTTCCCTCAAATTCAAGTTGAAAGAGTAGTCACATCGACAGCATTGCCAATTCCATCACAACAAGGAAATATCCCTGAGACCGTTTACCAGGGTGACGTCCCTCTGTAGAGAACGGGACAGACAAGAACACATGTTGAACCATCTTTAGTAGAAAGAAGCCACATTGGTGGGTGGCTCTGTGAGGCGTGGAGAGATGAACTGCTGAACTATACATTAGCTCTGTACAGAGAAGTTAAATATTAATTCTAGGATCTACTTGTCTTAAAGCATCCAGGATCCAGCCTCCCGAGAGCAAAGAGTTTGCCCCGTCAGTTCCACCGAATGGAAACACGTGGCCCTTCTGTGGTCCCCTCCTGCCCAAATCCACCCATCCTTCAAATTACACCCTCATGCTCTCCCTAGACCACTCTGACCTGAAGTACTTCCTCTAGTAGATGCCATTGCTCAGTTTTTGTTTTAAACTATTTGTCCATGTCTTATACATATTTTCACATATTTATCCATTATCAGTTGATCCCCCTTTCGATGCACAGCTTGTATCCCTTCCTCCACCACAGGAGACATGATATGTACATGCGGAGGTGGAGGAAGGGCACGGCGAAGGAAATCGCAAGTGTGCCTGGAGCTGGCGCTGAGCTGTAGCCAGGGCATGAGCTGCACCCGTGGCATCGCAGGCATGAATTCAGGAGGGAGGGTGCCGGAACAGTGCCCTTCATGTTGGATGAACTCCTTGAGCATCCTTGCATGGAGTAGCAAGGAGTGTTTTGACTTTCTTAGTATCTGAGTTCATTGCATTGCTCAGCAGATAAAACTGTATGAGTCTCTGCAGTCACAACTAATAAAACGAGCTCTCTAACAGTCTATAGACAGCATCAATATTGTTTTGCAAACCTCTGTCCAACTTTCCCAGCCTCCTTTCACGATGAATCAGGGTGATGTGAACTCCGGGATCGATGACAGATCAGATGTATCCTAGTGTCAGAGGTTACTTGGAGCAGACAGAGAGCCTTTAGGCACCTCCTTCAGATGGAATTCTAAATCTTTTCATGTGGCTGCTCGGAACATTTAGCAGAAATTCCACGCTCGTACTGACGGCTAAGTCTCATAGGAGCCTCTTACTCTGCGGGTATGATTCCATTTAATAAGAACCTTTCCGAAGACGCTTGGCTGGGGTCAGAGAGCCTACCCTAGTTCAACTCAGGACACACTTGAGTCAGAAATGAAGATCCATTCACCTCACTTGGAGATGGAGCCATTTTCAGCATAAAAGGATGATTAAATTAGCACCTCAGCGCCGCCTATCCTGAGTGTCATTGTAATTACTGTAATTAATCATCAGACTTTTACTGAGCACTTCAGATAGATCAGAGTTGTGCTAGATGGATGCTCAATAATGACTTCTTAAATAAAATTCTTAAAAATAGAAAATTTGTGGCAGGTACAGCATTTACGTGCCTTCTCCCTTTCCCGGGCTTGCCGTGGAACTAGTGGTATGACAGGAACCTCACAGATCATCATATCTACTTTGTAATAAATGAACAATGTATAGATCATCATACACACATGCTCATCTATAAACTTGCCTTAGAATTCTTTTCTATTTTCACCTCAGTCCAGCCTTTGAACTCCTTAGAGACCATCCCTTCTTTAATCCTAATGAGGGCAACAAGCACTTTACCATCCTTCTGGCTCCCCTGATAATTTGGGAATATACACTCTTCTTCATCTTTAAGATGTTCTCCTACCCTCATTGAAAATATGTTGGTACTCAATCTCATTGTTTTTTCTCTTCGATCCAAAATGGGCGGGGTGCTACGTGGACCAGCTGTTTGCTCGCGGGGCGAGCCGATGTCCGCCCTCAGCGTGTCGGGAGCATCGGAAGGGGAGGAAGCCCAGGTTCGGTGTGGGGGCAGACTAACGTGCACAGCTCTTACCTCGCCTTACTCCTTGCCTTTATACCACAGCAAACCGAAAGTACCTTATGTCGAGACTGTGCTGTTCTGATCACCTACTGATTATAAAGCTTTGTGTGGAAGGAATACCAGATTTGTTTGTGCTTTTCACTTCCCTCCGTGGTGGCCAGAATGATCCCCCTGCCCCGAAGATGTCCACAACCTGATCCCCAGAACCTGTGAAGGCGTTACCTCCCATGGGCCCTGGGACACAGTCGGTGCAGGCTGCTGCTTCCCAGCCCCAGCCTCGCCTGGGGAGAGACGATATGCAGTCCAATCACACAGAAGTGACCGAGCATGTTGCTAAGACTGAAAATGGGTGATCCCTGCACAGTGTGGGCCCTGCACGGTGTGGGCCCAACTGGAAATAAGTCATTATAAAAGACAAGAACTGCCCTGGCTAGCATGGCTCAATGGATTGAGCTCGGGCTGCGAACCAAAGTATCGCAGGTTCGATTCCCAGCCAGGGCATATGCCAGGGTTGCAGGCCATGGCCCCCAGCAACCGCACATTGATGTTTCTCTCTCTTTTTCCCTCCCTTCCCTCTCTAAAAATAAATAAATAAATCTTAAAAAAGAAAGACAAGAACTGCCATAATGTTGCTCCCTCCAGGAAGATTCACCTGGAGATGGAGTGAAAGGGTTTGGACCAGGCGAGGCCAGCGGCAGAGATGACAGACCGGAGATGAGAGAACGCGCGTGTCTGACATGCACAGGGTACAGTGAGGGGGAGGGAATGGAGAACATCGTAGTGGACGCAGCACATCCTTCTAGAACGTGCAGCGCGTGGCTCCACACGTCCTCGTATCGTTAGAAATCACATAGATGTATTCTTTCCCTGAAAACGAACTTTCGTGCCTTAAACTTTTTAAAGCAGAAAGTTTTAAAACTTCTACCATGTTTAGGAAAATGTACATTTCTGTGCATCTTTACATACTAAACAATACAGGTTTAAGGAAATTAAAGGAAATATTTGCAAACTTTCAAAAGCCGAGGGAGAGAATGTAATAACATTGAGAAGTGCTTCTGAAAAGAAAGGCGAACTTTTTTTTAAGCAGGTATAGTACAAAGGATTTAGATGATACGCAGTTTACTTCAGTAAGAACACAGTAGAGCCTACAGTGTCATATTATGAAGTTATACACCAGAAACTTACATAATGTTATTAACCAGTGTGACCCCAATACATTTAATTAAAATTAAAAGAACCTCATTAGAATGTTCGTTTCTACTCTCTGAGTTGTCAGAATATCAGGAAGGCTTTTATATCCCGTACTTTCAGAAAATGCTATAAAATGTGCTGAGGCTCATCTTTATAGATGGACTTAAAGTTACAAGTCACGTGTAGCCCTTCTTGTCATTCCCGAAGCTGAAATATTATTGCTCACGCATCACTTCCACATTAAACAGGAGAAGCGAGAACAAAAGCAAAGCACTCCAGCTCAGCAGAGCCGCTACCTCCAATTAACCGGCACTGCACAGCTGTGATGGTGCTGCCTATTAACTAATAAGGAGCAAAAAATCAATATTAACCTTCTCTTTTTTCTTGGTAAATACTTTTTAGAGCCCTTGTGTTAATTTGTCATTTTCAAATTACCATTTTACTAAATTTCATTAGAGATGCTAGAGTAATTATATTACCGAAAAAAGGTATATTCATGCAGCATATTATTTGCGGAAAGAAAAATAACATCTTCATCAACCGTACACCAAGCGCCTTACTTTCATTTTTTTAACCTTGTTACTAGTCAGTTTGTAGTCCTTTTCCAATGTTAAACTTTCCATAATTAGTTTCTATTCTTTAGTAAACTTTAGGATTGCCTTAGATTAAAATTTAAGTGTCTGTTTTGGGGTATCTTTCATGTGGCTCTAGCACAGAATTCTGTGTTAATCTTGAACCTGTTTTTCCTGGATGGCATTTTTGCCTGCTCTGTTCCTCAGTTTTATTATTTTGGAATAAAATAGGTCACTTCCGTCATGCAGTCCCATACTCCATTTTTCCTGGACCTTACCACTTCATTTTCTATATAGCAGGGTGGAAATAATTTTAGTGTTTGTGAAAGTGGTATGTATTCAGTGCATATGAATGGAAATGTAACTTAAACATCGTCATGCTTACTCTTAGGAATATTTGTGTTGTTCAGTCAGTAACTATGACTACTAAATCACCCCAGGGTATTTACAAATAAATTTGATAGAATTGGCAGGGTCAAGATAGCAGAGAAGGTAAATCCTGAACTCACCGCTTCTCACGACCGTGTCAAAAGGTGAAGTATAAGGTGGAACAGCCATCACTGTGAGCCACCTGTGAACCACCTGATCAGAATTCCTGGAACTGAGGATGTAAAGAGGAAGGCACACTGAGACGGACATGACTGTGTAACTTATCAACACATATGCACCCAACACGGGAGCCCCTAAATCCACCCAGCAAATATTAACATATAGAGGGAGAGATTGGCAGTGACAGAATAATAGTAGGGAACTTGAACACCTTGCCCACATCAGTAGATAAATCATTCAGATAGAAAATCAACAAGGAAATAGTGGCTTTAAACAATATGTGACACCAGATAGACTTAAGAGATATTTAATGACAATCCCCAAACAGCACAATGCACGTTCTTTTTGATTGCACGTGGGACACTTTTCCAGGGAAGATCACGTGTTAGATCACAAAACAAGCCTCCATATATTTAACAAGATTGAAATCCTGTCAAGCTGTGATCACAAAGATAGGAACTTAGAAATCAATAGCAAGAAGAAAACAGAAAGAAAAAACACTTTGAGGGTAAAGAACATGCTATGAATCCATCAATGGATTAATGAGGAAATCAAGGAGGAAACCGAAGATACCTTCAGACAAATAAAAATGGAAATACAATGACCCATAATCTCTAGGACACAGCAAAAGCAAGTTAAGAGGGACATTCACAGTGATACAGCCTACCTCAAGAAATAAGAAAAATCTCAAATAAAAAAAAATTAACCTTACACCTAAAAGGAACTAGAAAAAGAACAAACAAAGCCCAGAGGAAGTAGAAGGAAGGAAATAATAAAGATCACAGCAGCAATAAATGGAAGAGATAAAAAATAGAAAAGATCAGTGAAATTAAAATTAAACTAGTTCTTTGAAAAAAGAAACAGAATTCATAAGCCTGTAGCCAGACTCATCAAGAATAAAAGACAGGGTCCAAGTAAATAAAAAATAGAGAGGAAAAGTGACAACTGACACCATAGAAATACAAAAGACTTTATGGAAACACTACAAACAAGTACATGCCAATAAATTGGACAAGCTGGAAGAAATGGAAAAATTCCTAGAAACATAAAGTCTCCCAAGACTGAGTTAGGAAGAAACAGGAAATCTCAACAGACCAATTACAGGTAATGAAATTGAATCAGTAATCAAAAAACTCAGAACAAGCAAAAGCCCTAGACCAGAGGGATACACAGGTGAACTCTAGTACACACTCAAAGAACTAATATCTGTTCTTCTACAACTATTTCAAAAAATTGAGAAGGGAAAGCACTCAAACTCAATGTCAGAGGCAACCATTAGCCTGATAACAAACCATACAAAGTCACGACAAAAAATAAAATGATAGATCAACATCTCTGATGAACATACATTAAAAAAAACACACAATAAAATATTACTGAACCAAGTTCAGCAACACATTAAAAAGGCCGTGCACCATAATCAGGTGGTATTTATTCCAGGTTTACAAGGTTGATTCAATATTCACCACTCATGCATTCACTAGGTGCATCAATCGACATGATGCACCATGTAAGCGAAATAAAGAATGAAAATGATATAGTCATCTCAGGAGATGCCCAGAAAGTATTTGACAAAATTCAAAACCCATTTACAATAAAAAAAGGACCGTCAAAGTGGAACTAGAGGGAACATACTTCAACATAACAAAAGCTATATATGGAAAACCCACAGCAAAATTATATTCAGCGGTGAAGAGAAAAGAGCTTTTTTTCTAAAATCATAAACAACTACTCATTCTTACTACTTTTATTCAACACAGGATTGCAAGTCTTAGCTAGTGTAATCAGACAGGGAAATTAAAGCTTTCCAAATTTGGAGGAAAAACTAAAATTGTCCCTATTTGCAGATGGCATGATACTGTGGATAGAAATTCATAAATGTGTCATGAAAAAAACTATTAGAACTGATAAATGAGTTCAGTGAAGTTGTAGGATACAAAATTAATATTTAGAAATAGGTTATTTTGTACACTGATTATAAACTATTAGAGAAATTAAGAAAACAATCCCCTTTATAATTATACCAGAAAGAATAAAATACCTAGAAATAAATTTAACCAAGGAAGTAAAAGACTTGTACTGTGAAAACTATACAGCATTGATCAAAGACATTGAAAAATACATAAATAAGTGGAAGAATACAGTTTTTATGGACTGGAAAAATTATTATTGTTAAAATGTCCATATTACCCAAAGCAATCTACAGATTCAGTGCAATGACTATCAAATTTCCAATGGCATTTTTTACATAAGCAGAACAAGTAATCCTAAAATTTATATGGAACCACAAAAGGCCACAAATAGCTAAAGCAGTCTTGAGAAAGGAAAATAAAGTTGGAGGTACCACACTACCTTTTTTCAAACTACACTACAAAGCTATAGTGATCAAAACAGCCTGATACTGGCATAAAAACAGACAAATAGATTAAGGAAACAGCATAGAGAGGCTAGAAATAAACCCACACTTATTTGGTCACTTAATCTATGACAAAGGAAGCAAGAATATACAATGGGGTAAAGACTGTCTCTTAAATAATTGGTATTGGGAAAACTAAACAGATACATGTAAAAAAAAAAAAAAAGCCAGACCACATTGTTACACCATATACAAAAATGAAGTAAAAATAGATGAGAGACCTAAAGATCTGAAACTCCCAAAAGTAAACACAGACAGGTGATAAACTTTTTAACCTTTGTCTTAGCCATATTTTTTGGATATTTCTCCCAGGACAAAGACAACAACACCAAACATAAGCAAATGGGAATGCATCAGCCTTGTCATTGGTGATGGTATGGATGAACCTAGATGGCATTGTGCCAAGTGACATACCAAAGAGAAGGACAAATATGACATCATTTTCTTCATATGTTGAATATAAAAACAAAGCAAATAAAAAACAACAATCAAAAACAAACATACAGAATGCAGGCTGATGGTAGCCAGATGGGAGGGTGGATACAAGGTAAAAGGCATTAGTAGTACAAACTGCCAGTTATAAAATTAGTCACGGAGATGTAATGTACAGCCTAGGGAAAAGAGTCAATAATGTCATAATAACTATGTATTTTGCCAGATGGTTATTACACTGGTGGTGATTACTTTGTAAGGTTTATAAATGTCTAATCAATATGTTGTATACTGAAACTAATAGGCTATTGTATGTCAACTATAAAAAGTAAATTAGAAGCCATAAATGGTTTATCTTAATTTTGTTTCATCACTGGAATTTTTCAAAAAGACACAAGAATTTGTGTTAATGTATTATTTACGCATAGTTACTCTAAGTAGGTAGAACTTTAGAACAAGCGTGAATCAAGTTCAAACTCTAACACTGGTTAAGGACTATCTATAGGTAGAACCCCCCCAAAAAGAAAAACATTTAACATTACATTGAAAGGAATTCTTAAAATACATTTTTTTATTTTATGTCAAGATTCCACCTTGGATATTCTAATTAAAGGCACCAATAATGTCTTGAAAACCTAAGCAGAAACAGGCATTGGCTAGCAGCTAAAAAAAAAAAGAGATTAATCCTAAAACAGGAATATCTTCAAGCAGCCCACAGTAGATAAAGCCTAATTAAGGTTTATAATTAGAAAGTTAAATTATGCGGCAAATCTCAGACTTGGAAGGGCCCTGTATACCATGAAGTCCAGCCATTCCATGATACGATGCTCACCCTTGACTTTGTTTTCATTGGCCGTCTATCTCTGCATGCCAGAACTGTTCATTGGCGTATCCAGCCGATTCGTTAAGTAAGACTATTGTATTGGAGACGTGTTCTGTAAGATATTAAACTGCTATCTATTAAAGAGGGCTACACGGACACTCTTCCTCTCCACCCTGATTTCCCTGACCTGAATGAAGCTTGACATAGGATGATCACTAGCACGGACTTCGGTGACACTTGGGCATCATACAAAATCCCTTCTCTGACACGTGCCAACTCTGTGGATGGGCTCCGTGGTCCCTGACCTGAGTTGTAACGTGGGGATGATAAGCTCTGCCTCGGAGAATTGTTACTGTCTCCCATGGCGGCTGGGATGTGGTACTTGCCTGATAAAGAAGTGGCTATACTTTTAATTGTTTATCTCCATATCAAGCCAAACAGAAGGTCAGTATCTGACAGTAATCATCAGTGATGTGTTCATCCACTATACATGGAGAGAATTTGTGGGCTTCTTCCAAAACTGTAAACTCAATCCATCACAGGAATGTCATCGATTGCAAGGACCTAAAGTAAGGATATTTATCCATTTGATAATTAAAGGATGACATAGTGACCAAACTTGCAGGATGAGTATTGATGAGAGTGAGTTCCTGAAGAAGAGCTTGGGGATTCCTTCCACCTTTGGAGCTCCTACATTCTTCATCTCAGAGACAGATGGGAGCCGCTCAGAGGTGCGTAGGCATTACCTCACTGCCCCTTGGCCACTGCAAGGCGGGGGCAAGTGTGTCTCTCAAGATGCTGGGTCTCGCCCAAGGCTGCCTTTTTCCTGAGTTTTCCAGCCCCTGAGCCCTTTCCTATATTTAACTATCTGGCTATGAATTTTCTCCTGCTTGAAACCGAAGTGTCTTATCTGATGCAGACTGGAAAGTTTCCAAATTGAGAGCCAAAGCCCTTCTGACCTATTTGTGGACAAATCATAGCGAAAGCTTCTTTAAGGCAGAAGCCAGGGAATGAGAAAGCCACCGAAGCAGACGGAAGGCAGCCTGCTACCCCACAGGGGAATGTTTGGGGGCTTCGGGCACAAACCCCTTCTGTGAGTTCACAGGAAGACGGTCCCCCAGTGGGTTTCATGAGGTACAACAGCAGCTACAGGGAACAGAGGCATATCCTGTCGCTGTGGACCGATTCCTTGTTCCTTCCCCCTTGTGATCTTATTCTTAGATCTTATTGAGCTTGGTCTGTCACTCGGGCTTGGGTGCCCAGATGCATGAAAGGCAGTCAGATTTCAGAACTTGGCTTCCTAAGTTCAGTGGCACACCCCCTACTGTTTTTCTTAAATAATATTCAAGCAAAGTGTACACTTACAGAATTATGCTTTAATCCTGGTGCATCAGTTGCGTTTTTTGGTACCTGATGCAAACAATTTATAACTATTTTGGTACTTAAGACAAAGCATAGAAGCTTTGTTACAAAGAGGGCGTTTTGTGTTAGGAGGTAGTAGGGGAGGGGGCTGGTGCTGAAAATACCTACACAGAGTTTTGACCAGAGATTCCCTTACCAAAACAGTGAAAACCTGCTTGACCTTCCTTAGACTGTTTTCTCATTAAAAAAAAGGAGATGATGTCTATATTATTACAGTGCTTAGTAATAAGAACTAAATAAGAAGTATCTAAAGTTCAGTTACTTTAAGCATCCAGCGCATTCTAAATAGAATATGTCTTAAACAACAAGTGGATAAAAGAGGAAATTTAAAGGGGAAATAAAAAGTATCTTGAGACAAACCAAAATAGAAACATAACATGCCAAAAATTATGGGATGCAGCAAAAACAGTTGTAAGAGGGAGGTTCATAGCAATACACCTCCAGGTTAAGAAACAAGAAATATCTCAAGCAACTAACTCTCCACCTTAAGGAACTTGAAAAAGAAGAACGAATAAAGACCAAAGGTACAAGAAAGAAGGAAATGATAGTAAAATTACCACAGAACTAGGCCACAGAAGACTAGCACACAAATAATGCTGTACTCAGCGGTGAGGTTGAAAGCTTTTCCTTTAAGATCAGGAACAAGACAAGGGTTCCCACTCTTGCCATTTCTATTTAACACAGCACTGGAAGTCCTAGCCAGAGCAGTCAGACAAGAAGACATTGGAATTAGACATGAAGAAGTAAAACTGTCTCTATTTGCAAATATGATTTATATACAGCAACTCCTAAAGACTCCACCTCCAATGTTACATACAGTCAATACATTCAATAAAGTTGCAGCATACAAAATCACATAAAAAAATCAGTATTGTTTTTATGCACTAACAGTGAATTACTGAAAAAGAAATAAATAAAAGTATCCAATTTATTAAAGCATTAAAAACAATAAACCACTAAGGAATAAATTTAACCAAGGAAGTAAAAGGTCAAACTACAAAACACTGATTAGAGACAGGAAGGAAGGAAGGAAGGAAGGAAGGAAGGAAGGAAGGAAGGAAGGAAGGGGGGGGGAGGAAGGGAGAAAAAGTAGTACATTAATTTTCGGAATGTGACCTCTTCGGGTCATTGCCATGTATCACCTGCTTATAATTTCCATAGCAGCGAACACTGAATGCGATGTTACGCTCATAGCCATGTTGGCTTGAGGGCGGGAGGTATGGATAAGTATTCTAGTCGTGACAATTCCTAAAGAAAAAAAAATAAATTCTAATCAATTTGCATGAATCACCACGAGTGATGATGCGCCCATCCCCTTGTGAGTCGGCGGTCTGCAGCCTTCGGTTGGCGGGCAAGCTGGAGGATTTATGAAGCATTAAGCTGTGTCACTGTTAGCCAGATGAAATCCACTGTAACAGTGTACCTACAGGAAGTGCTTTGTGAAGGAGATATGAAAAATGGGAACTGGACTGATCTCAGAAAAGTGATTGGGAGATCATACTCGGGCTGAGTATTACCACTTTCCTGGCGTAAGCCCATTATGGCTTCTGAAGGACTCAAATCAAATAAGAAAAAAAAAATCAGGAATTGAATCTGGAAGATTGAAAGATCAACAAATCAGATATAATGTTCTAAAGGAGAAAAAAAGGAACAAGGAAGGAAGAAGAGATATAAAATCACTCTAGTGCATTCTAGAAATCGAGGGGGTGGGCGGGAGAGGGCCAGCAGAGGGGCGGAGCCCCGGGCGTCTTCTCTCCCGGGTTTCTGAGGATGCGAACCCAGTCTGGAGAAGATGAGTGTGCACTCAGAGGCAGCACGGCCAGAAAGTGACGGCCTCTGAAACCCTAATGCAGTGTATTTTCAGGATAGCCCAGATTAAATGCAATTCAAGGAGTAAGCCAAAGACCAGTTTCCATAACATTTGCATGAAAATGAATGTTAAATACCACCTTTATTATACAAAACTGAGACCAAATTCTGAAGCTAAAAATGAATGATCCTGTGAAGGGGCAAAGGGCATGGGCTCCGCTTGACCTCTGCTCAGAGGGACAGGAAGGGAGGCCGTGGACCCTGTTTCTGGGGGCCCATGGTGTGACCCACAATTTTAGTGCAGGGAGGCAGTCCTGTCTCAGGCCTCTGGAAACTCCGCCTAACTCTCTGGTGTCCTGGAGGTTTGTCTGGTGTACTTTACAGAAGACATTTCTGTATAATACAGTGAAAAATACTGTTTCTGGAGGGGAATTGAACAACCCAGTTAACTCTAGGTTTTCTCTTTCTTTCTTATTTCATTGTATGTTTTGCCTTTATATTTCTAGCCAGCTTTTTTTTCAAATGATCCCCCAGTCTCCAAGCCCTTCAGGAATTCAAACCGCACCAGATGCTGCCCACTCCTCGAGCCCCTCTGAACAGCGCTGCTGCTGACGCAGAGAAGTGGAAGCAAGACAATGAGCACACGGGCAATTTAGAAAAGCAAAACAGTGGTAATAGGCAAGACCCTGTTTTGAGGAAAATGTTTCAGCATTGTGAGGGG
Source organism: Phyllostomus discolor (assembly GCF_004126475.2). Taxonomy (NCBI): domain Eukaryota; kingdom Metazoa; phylum Chordata; class Mammalia; order Chiroptera; family Phyllostomidae; genus Phyllostomus; species Phyllostomus discolor. The sequence continues at coordinate 88,955,516 of NC_040912.2, forward strand.
ATGGGGTATATGTCGTTTGCGGTCTAAATGTGTTTATAAGATTCAGAAACAATCAGCAATGACCCACAACTTCTGAAGGGCTGTTTCCTATTAGGCAGGAAAAAGTGTTTCATTAGAAGAAAATAATGCCTGCTTTTATCTCAGTGACATTGTCTGAACTGTCAGAAGCACAAAAGGGTCCGTATCACATTTTCCGTTCCAGCTTTCCCCAGTGCCTGCTAATGGCCCCGCCCTGCCTGCCTCTGGCGAAAGCTCAGCTCGGTTTCCTGTTCCAGGCTACCTTCCTATCAGCTCCCGGCTCCCAGGCTCCCGGGATGAGACGGCCCTTGTCTTTTTCAAGATGACTCCTTCTCCTTGTCTCTTATCCCCCGTCACAGAACTCTTGCTCAGAGATTGGTTCATCCTCTTTCCCCTCAAAGTCTCACCTCTCTCCCTCTGTGCCCCAGCCTAGCAGTTCATGGTGTGGTCCCCTGACCGGCAGCACCAGCGTTACCCGAGAACTTGTTACCAGGGTCGGTTCGCTGGGCTCACTCCCATCCTACTGGATCAGAAACTCGGGGTTGGAGCCCAGGGACGTGTGTTTCGACCAGCCCCCGAGGGGGTCTGGAGCAGGCTGGCCTCGGAGAACCACAGCTCTGGTGTAGCCCTTCTTCTGAGGGTCACCCCGCCCACAGCCTGGGCGTCCTTTGCGCTTACCTGTCAGGTTTCTCTCCTTTCTCCTGTCCTATTTGCTTTTCTACTTGCTGGTTATAATCAGTGTCACTTTGCATTTCAAGGAATCCCACGTTTGGGTTGATTTTAGCGCTGCTGAATGATTATAGGGCTACGGAAAGCTGAGAATAGAGGAGTGATTTGGGGATTTTGCTAGGTTCTTCTCTGTAGCTCTGTTTGACTGAAGTGAACCCATCCCACTGCTCTTACTCGGAACTAGTGAAGGATTCTTTAGTGAACAGGGCTGGTGTTGGCTCAGTCTACCAATCACATCATCAGATGCCTTGGAAAAGGAGTGACGAGTGACAGTAGCTCAACAGCCTGGGTTGAGGGAACATGGCTCCTTTGTTGACGATAATAGAATTACTGGTCAGATGGTGATGATGGTGATGATGGAGATGACTTACAATATATGAGGATAGTTGTGTGTTTTTCTTTAATGCCTTGCAAAATCCTGGTGAAGTATATTTAATTCCAGTTTTTTTAGAGAAAGAAATCAAAGTGTGCAGCTATTAAGGAACCTGTCCCAGTTAATACAGTGAAAAGTTGGCCAAGAGCTGCATTTCAGACCAGGGTCTGTCGAAGCCTGTGGAGCAAGCGCTAATAATGTCTGCAGGCAAGAGCAGTTGGGGGATTTGTCTGTTTGTATGTTCATTAGTTCATTAAAGAAAATCTTGACAAGCCCCTGCTTTCAGGGGGCACCAGGGCTGGCTCTGGGCACAGAGAGAAGAAAGACACAGCCCGCAAGGAATCCCACTCTAGTGGAAAGACGGGCGACCCCCTTTTCTGTCCATTTCAGCATGTGCCACACTGTGGAGCCTCCCTGGGGACTACAGGGCATGTGACTGGGACAATGAGGTGTGAGTTTTGTGGAGGAACAGGAGTTAGCCAGGAAGCAAATCACAGGAAGGGGACGTGGAGAAGGACATTCCAGGCGAAAGGAATAGCATGTGCGAAGGAGAAGGGACCACATAAGACGTGGCGAACTTGAAGAACGTCAGGTTGGTTACGGCTGAGGGAGATGCTCCTGGAGCAATGGGTGGAGGAAAGACCACGGGACCTTCATGCCCTGCTAAGGAGCTGGGATCTATCTAGAAGGCAGGGGCAGCCCGGGAATACGTTGAAGCAGAAGCGTGAGATTTGGAAAGATCGTGCTGCCGACGGTGTGGAGAATGGGTTTAACTGGTGGGAGCGATGAGTGCCCAGCGCCACCCTGTGCTCTGCCGGTCTAGGAGGAGCTGGTGTCTGGGTTGTCACTGGGAAGGGAGGCGCTGTATCAGCCACGGAAGGATATTTCAGGTTGTCCAGGAACTAACCCCCAGTGCCGAAGAATGCGGCTGTACTTGGAAGCAGGGTCTCTAATGAGGTAGTTAAGTTACATGAGGCCGTGCGGGTGGGCCCTAATCTGCTACCACTGCAGTTTTTCCTTTGAAGACACAAAGCGTGGAGAAGGCGGCCCTGTACAACCCAAGACGGGACCCCTCAAGAGCCACCAACCTGCTGAAGGAAACTGTTACCTTAGACTTCCTGCCTCAAGGATTGTGAGAAAATCAATTCCTGTCTGTGAAGCCACCCAGTGGGTAGCTTCTGTGGGACTTCATGATGGGGACCCAAGCGAGCGAACACGCTCATTTTATGTCGCTCACATTTTAAATGACGGCCACCGATTCCCCGAGAACAGCTCCGCCGCGGGCAGTTCTTCTGTGGGCGACCTGGGGCTGGTCCAGCACGTGTGTGCCGCGTCTGCCGAGAGTGAGACGGTGGCCCGGCTCGTGTTTCATTCTGCTGCTTGCGTGAGGGAAAATAAAAGAACACCCACAGAGGCTCCCTCCCCGCCCCGTACCAGAGACCTGTCTGGAGGACGAATTAGAATGCTAGAGAGCACTGGCCCCCTAAGGATGGAGGGGCGCCGTGTTAAATGCAAGGCAACCTTCAATCTAAATCTCTTGGCAGAGCGGAGCGTGCAAGTGTGCGCCCCTGCCTGAATGCAAAGGAATGAAACCCGCTGAAGCTCCTGGCAGTCATTCACGCCCACTTGAGAATCGGCCACCTGGAACCCGCCACCCCTGCAGCTCCCAGCAAAGGCGACTTCTGCTGTCACTTTCTCGCAGGCTCACAAATTACAGGAGGGAGCAAGCGTGCAAAACCCACTACCGGACGCCGCCGAGAATGTGCAGCTGGAGGTCATGAGCAGGATGGTGCTGCTCTGAGGCTGCGGACTTCGCAGAGGATAAGGCTCAGGGCGCATCTCATGGTTTGTTGTTGGAGGGGGCTCCTCAGGGTCAATGTCACCGCCGTACAGAGGCAGCGAGGGAGAAACAGCCAGGGAGCACGCAGTGCACCCTCATCTACGCTGCTGCTGGGTAGCCAATGGAAGGATTGTTCGTGGAGCACTCAGTGCCCCACGGGGAGTAGGAGGGATTTTTGCAGCACGCAGGCACTCCGCCCCACTCGCCTAACGTGAAACAGCGTTGCAGGCTGAGGACAGTCACTTGAATACCGCCGCACCTGTTTCTAGAGGCCGCTATTGAGATGGGTGTTGTTTTCTAAGTTCTTAAGCGAATGCATCCTTCTTTCAGTCACTTTGGTTTCTTTTCTTTAAAATGGTCAAAAAAAAAAAAAAGCTTGAGATCCAAACTTTCAGTTCTTTGAAGACTTTTAAAATGGTTTTTATTATTTTAAAAGACTTAAGCAAAAGCTACCTGAGACACTGGAAAATGGCCTTTTACACCTAAATATTCAAAAAATATATTCTTTTAAAATACCTTTATAAAGTTCATCATGACTACTGAAAGACAAATGGGAAAGTTTATTTTTAACACCTACTCGTGAAATCTAGTTTATAATCTAGTTTACATTTAATATACCGTTTTAAAATCTATTTCTAAAATGGAGTATAGAAAATAATTTAACATCACCTAAAAAAATGTATAAGTAAAACGTGGCCTAACAAAAAAAAAAGCCACTATACTAGGTTTCTGTATCCATTGTTAAAGTTTTTGGTTTTGGTTTTAGAGACAAAGATATACCGCAGTTTGGGGATTTCACCATCCCTGCCGTTCTGTTGTTTAATAAATGAACTTTAAGTCTGTGGTCCAGATGCTGACTGAGGCGCTGTTCAGTACCCGGGAGTGTGCACATTTGTGCAGTGGTGTCCAGGAAATAGTGCGCCTTGGACCCTGAGTCACCCTTCCTCACCAAGGGAAGACTCCTTCAGCTTCATCCAACCGCCTTGTTGTAACAAGAAACCCCAGTAATGCAGGTTTGGAAGATCGAAGTGTGAGACAAGAACAAGTGAGTCGCATTGGTTAACCAGAACGGAGCCGGAATTCAAGTGGAAGGGTCCATGGTCTGGGACGTTGCCCCCTCGCTAACTGATGGAGGCTCAGCATGCCACAGGATAAGGTCAAATACGAGTTTTCCTCCCAGCGGAAGTGCCGTTCCTCTCTATAATTAAGAGCATTAAGATTCCACGGCATGCAGTCCCAATAGAATAAATGCAACTCAAATGTAGCCATTAAGAAATGTAAAACTTTCATTTTCAGGTGAGACACTATGAAAGCTAAAGTAGTATACTGTTTCAAACTCGTTTAGTAATTATTCAAACACGTAATTATCTCCTGCTGATTTTTAAGTGGATCATTTTGTACATTGTGTACTTTTTCTTCAGTTAGGGCCATTGCTAAAGTTTTTACTGAACAGAGTATGTTTTCAAGATGGTGTTTGTTTGTTTGTTTGTTTGTTTCCACCGCTAGCTAAAGGACGTCCTTGGAGGTTGTGGGCGAGTTCTCAGACGCTTCAGAGGATGACTGTGCCTGTTACAGTCGGTCCGGCACGCTTCCTTGAGGGAAGCGAAGAATCTGTGGAGATCTAGGAAAGACTCACTACTTTTGAGAAGTTAGAAAATAGTTCCAGATTCTCCTTCTTAGAAAAAGTCTGTTTCATTGCCTCAGAAATCATGGGACTGGTTACAGTTAGTTGTCTCCTTTTAATTGCAGGAGTGGGTTTGCGTGAGAACGAACGTAAACAAGTGCCCACAGGGAGGGTTGGTGCGTGTGAAGAGTGAGTCACTCACCCTCAAGCACACTCGGGGGAACAGGGCTGAAAAGATTGTGGGGTGACAGCTGGCCTGGCCCCGGGCCCTCTGTGAAGCAGATGGCATTGGTTTTGGGGGTCCCCTTTGTCTTTCCCTCCAGAGCCCTTTCCCACAATTTCTTTTGCCCCTTTTTCTTCCCCTCCCGCATCTGTGCACTGTTTTACCACCTGCTTCTTCTAGTGTGTCCCCCTCAGTCATACCAGCTCCCAGGAAGAAAACAGAAAACAGGTTTTACATGAAACTCAGACTTAGTGTCAGGGTCAGGAACCTAGCGGGGCTGCCCAGCTCACACGTTCACAAGGCAGCCTGCCACCGCCCCATGGATGCAGGCCGAAGACGTGGCTTTCCAGTCTGAGACAAAGGACTGTTTGTCACTCACAGCAGCAGCGACAGCAGCCTCGGCCAGAGGAGCAGCTACGCTGAGCCCTGACTCCCACAGGGAGGTGCCCCGAGGGCCAGGGGAAGATGCCCCCCGCCCCCAGAGGGGCACATGTCAGTTGAGGAAGCCCAAGCTCAGGAAACCGTGGTCTTTCATGAAGGGCAGCAAACCTGGCCAACCTCTGCCCAGAGGGGACATCATCTTGGTGACTGTGACAGCACACACACGTGCCCTGTGCCTAGGCAGATGCCAGAACCCGTCCTGTTTACTGGGAAACCCAGTCCAGAGGGTGGTCAGGGCTCTGCCCCGACAGCGGGCAGCCCCGCAACAGACCCTCGGAGAAGATCTCCCAGCAGGCACGCTCTCTGTGCGTGTGCAAGGGTGTGTGTGTGGGGGAACCTATGGGCATGCGGTTAAAATGGGCATTCAGTAAAGCACACCCAGCAACATAGTTCCACACTAGTAGTGGGACGATTTAAAAATCTGTTTCTTTTTAAATAAGTGAAATATAAGGCTCCAAAAACTCTTCAGTGGCCGAGGTATGTTCAATGACACAACTGAAGTATCGTCAGCTGAGGGTTACACTGCTGCTTTGATAATTACGTATTTTAGGAAAGTAAGATGGATTTAAACGGGTGAAAACGCTGGCGTACAGCCCGGTTTTCCAGAGGCGCGTTTACGTTCAGTAAGGATAAAGCCAACGCTGACCTCCATTCTGTTGTCAGCCAGAGGTGGGGCCGTGGTTTGTGGGGCAGCCTTTTTCTTCCCTAGCAGCTTCGTTGGGTCCCTTTGGGGATCTTCAGTCTTCAGCACGGACATTTTCAGTACTGTAGCCCCTTTGTCCTTGGAGGGGTTAGATGTCTAGACCCCCCAGGGGATGTCTGAAACCACGGATAGTACCAAACCATACATAGTATGTAGTACCATATATATACTATGTTTTTTTATTTTTTCTTTTCTTTTTCATTTTTATTCAAGTACAGTTGTCTCCATTTTCCCCCCAACCCACCCATCCGCACCTCCCATCCTTGAACCTATCCCCTTTGGCTTTGTCCATGTGTCCTTTGTACATGTTCCTTGATGGCCCTTCCCTTTCTTTCCCCCATGATCCCCCTTCCCCCTCCCCTCGGGTTACTGTCGGTTTGTTCTTTATGTCAGTGTCTCTGGTTATATTTTGCTTGCCTGTTTGTTTTGTGGATTAGGTTCCACTTATAGGTGAGATCATGTGGTATTTCTTTCACCACTTGGCTTATTTCACTTAGCATAATGCTCTCCAGCTCCATCCATGCTGTTGCAAAGGGTAGGAGCTCCTTCTTTCTTTCTGCTGCATAGAATTCCATTGTGTAAACGTACCATAGTTTTTGATCCACTCATTTACTGATGGGCACCTAGGATGCTTCCAGCACTTGGCTATTGTGAATTGTGCTGCTATTGTGACAGGGCATAGCTGAGTGGTAGCTATTCTTCGGTAGGAGCTGACCAGCAGCCGTTCCCAGACAGCAGCCATTCCCAGATAAGCAGTTGTCTCAAGGTCGTACACTAACCCCCGTTTTAGCAGCTGCACTCCTTCCCCTCCTCCTCCTGCCTGTGTGACAAGCATATAAAGAAGCATCCAGCTTAAGCTCATGACCCAGAATTTGGAATTTTTATCTCCTCTGGGTCCGCATGCGTGAATAAACCCTACTTCGCAAACTCCGAGGCTGCCTGAGTCGTCTTTTCCGTAACACTGTGAACACTGAGGTGTATAGGTTCTTTTGGATTTGTGTTTCAGGATTCTTAGGGTATAGTCCCAGCAGTGGAATTGCTGGGTCAGAAGCTAGTTCCATTTTGAGTTTTTTGAGGGAATTCCATACTGTTTTCCTGAGTGGCTGCACCAGTCTGCATTCCCACCAACAGTGCACTAGGGTTCCCTTTTCTCCACATCCTCGCCAGCATTTATTATTTGTTGAGTGGTGTGTGATGGCCATTCTGACTGGTGTAAAGTGGTATCCCATTGTCATTTTAATTTGCATCTCTCTCATGGCTAGTGATGCTGAGCATCCTGTCATATGTCTCTGGGCCCTCTGTATGTCCTCTTTGGAGAAGTGTCTGTTCAGGCCCTTTGTCCATTTTTTAATTGAATTGTTTATCTTCCTGGAGTGGAGTCGTGTGAGTTCTTTATATATTTTGGAGATCAAACCCTTGTCCAAGATATCATCAGCAAATATATTTTCCCATATGGTTGATCCCCTTTTCATTTCGCTGATGTCTTCTTTAGCCATGCAGAGCTTTTTAATTTAATGCAGTCCCATTTGTTTATTCTTTCCTGATGTCCCTTGCTCTAGGGGACATGTCGGTGAAAATACTGCTGTGTGGAACGTCTGAGATTTTCCTGCCTGTGTTCTCCTCTAGGACTTTTATGGTATCACGACTGATACATACATAAACGTTATGGCTTCTCTTTGGTATATCCAAATTGCCATCCTCACTACTCTTGATCTTCGGGGGCACTATTAAGTAAAATAAGGGTGACTTGGACCAAGCCCTGTGGTGCAGCAGCAGTGAGAAAGCCCGATAGCTACTGTGCGGCCTGTGTGTGGGCAGCGTATGCAAGACGGAGATGCAGAGAAAGGGATCCCCCACATCCCGGGCGGAAGGAGCTGGGCGTGCGAGATGTCGCCATGCCACTCAGAACAGTGTGACCCGTGAAGCTTATGAATTGTTTATCTCTGGAATTTTCCATCAGATAGTTTTGGACCTGGGTTGACTGGAGGTAACTGTAACCACAGAAAACAAATCGGTAGACAAGGGGAGACCACAGTGTATTTGTCCGATCACTGGGTGCCAGGTTGTACAAGCTTCTGTACTAAGCTCTCCCACTAATTGTTACCGGCTGGAATAAAAAGCCACAAAGGGTTGTTCAGCAGAACGTGATGAAGCCAGTGTGAGGGTCAGTGAAATCGGAAGGAGATGGGAGACATATTGATAAGACTCTCTCTTCCTGAAGGATATAAAAGGTGGCTTAAAAATTAAAAAGTCGTTTCATAGAGGTACATGATATAAGACTCTTAACTTCCTGTGAAATAATCTTGTTTAATTTAGTTATAATAACCATTTCTAAAGGATTTTTGCAAAGTGATTCGGCAGTTAATCTGGGAGGCCGGCCATCAAGATGATCAAAATTATTCTGAAAGAAAAAAATGAGAAACCATCTTACACCAACATACATTAAAGCCTATTTAAATGTACCATAAATTTAACAGTGGGGATTTGAGACAAAAATAGAAAATTATCACTGGAACAGTTAGAATCCAAAATATGTTTATATAAATGTTGTACTTAAATCAAATGGAACAAAATTAATTATTCAAGATACCATTCTGGAAAATGTCTTTTATTATGAAGGGGAAGTTCAATTTAGATGCTTCTTTCAGTTTTCCAAAATATATACCAAATAGATTAAAAGTGTATGTATAAAGAAACTAGGCAATAAACCTGTCTTAATGAATATTTGTTGAGTCTCAGGGGGAGGAATTTTATTATTTATGGAACAAATAGAAGTCATAAGAGGAACAATTGATGAACATACCTTTTTTAAAAAATTGATTTCATATCTTATATTTTTAAAATGCCACAAATTAGTGTTTCTCAATTTGGAGTTGTGCCCCTAGTGTCGATGACTTATAGTTATGCTTTTATAGGTAATATATCTTCGTGGTTCATTTGGTGTAACAAATGTGCCATACCGGTATAAGCTGTTAATAACAGGAACTGAAACTGTTCTAAAATAAAAACTTTATGGAAAAAGTGGAAAACGTTAAAACTAGGCTATTCAAAAACAATCCTACAAGTAGCGCAGAAGAAAACATTGTTAATCCCTGCAGTAGAAAACAGACGCACAGATACGTTGCATCGCTGTTGCAAAATAAACTAACAGAGACATTGCAGCAGCTACAGCTCGCACCGCCACTGATGCAGGCGGGACTAGTTCCGAATGCCGTGGAGCCAGCACGTGGTTTCCAGAGCCTCTTTGGCAGTGGACACACCCAGGCGTTTTTGGAATGTATCCCATGGACATACCTTACAAACAAAACAAAACGTAGGTTCCTTCATGACTACTTTAGTCATGAGTTGCTTCGTCAGAAGACCAGGCACCCCTCTAGGTGTTTTAAACAGAATGAAATGCAATACGGAGACTCAGAGATTTACAGAATCTTTAGAACATCTGGAGGGAACAAAGGTGAGACAAATTCTGGCTTGTTTCAGAACACACAGAATCCGGGAGTCATGGAAAACTGCTACTGGTGACACAGAGCCTGCTTCAAGCTGGTAGGTGATACCTGCCCACTGGGGACACAGCAAGAATAATGACTTTTCTCCGTCTTGTACTTCTGCTCAGATGTCTCATGGGCAGCATCGAATGTGGAGACCCATCCGGGATTCTGGGACACGTTCCCCAGAGTTCCAGCCCTTGAATGAAGGAGAGAACGTAGACGCAGCGCTGGTGGTACTGGATTGTAGACGGGCTTTCTGATATGTGAGAAAATAGAAGTCAGCCATCTAAACGCAGGTAGTATCCGTATGATGGGATTCAGTGCAGCCATTGCATACATACTGCAGGGCCTGAGAAGTCACATGAGAAAATACTCCCTGTATTAATGAAATGAAGAAATGCAACTTACAAGGCAGTATAGTGGAGCACTACATGATTACAACAGAGCACAACCCCGTACCATTTCAACTTCGCCGTGAAACTGAACTTTTCTAAATGCAAAATGAAGTGTTGCAGGCAATGCGTTGAAAATCCCATTTCAAAAAATGAGCCTCTGAAGAGAAAAGGGAGGCTCGGTGAAGGTAATAGGCAGGAAACCCGGAGAGCACGCAGTCTCTGTACGATTTTTAGCTTAATGCCACAGGAGGAATCAACACCCTAAATATTACATTGCCTGACGCTACTCTCCTGTATTCTAGTTACAGTTACTTTTAAAATAAATGCTATAGTCTGAAAGGCAATGAGAATTTTAATGGCTAGGTGTTTCAATAACCAGGTGACGACTGCAGAAATCACATTAACCTAATACCCAGAAAGTCAAAGATGTGTCTCAGAGGGTCCATGATAACAGAGGCATGGAGTTGGTTTTTCTCGGAACATAGTGGTTTCGTTTGAGTCCATCCTTCAAAAATTACCACCTGTTATCTGGTCCATTATCAAGGTGGATGCCACAGGCTGTTGCGAGAACCGACCTTGGACAAGCAATCAGTATTTTAAAACATTATTTAAGCATATTACGCTCCCTTGCAGAGTGATTGCATGTGTAGTTGTCTCAGAAAGTATTTTATTGGAATGGAGTTGTTTGCCCTGGGGGCGCGCTCACCCTGGGTGTCCCCAGGAGGGATTTTTCTAGGTCAGTCTATCCCTGCTGGTGTCACTCTGTTACATTCTGTCGTCTGCCAGTTCTACGCTGTGTATGATTTTTAAGTGGCCATTATCTTGTTCCAATTTCCCATTCAGACAAAATTCCAGTCTGCATTTTCATACTGGCTTTTGTTCACAATTCCACCGTTATCCCTCTTGTCTCTGACTGGAACTTCACTAAGAACATTTAAAGGACAGGGAAGCATTTTTAATCAATTCAGGGGAGAGTAGAAAATCTCTAGGTAAAGATGTATAAAGAGGGAAGACCTTATAGAAATGACTGGGAATTGGTTTATTTACATTTCCTGGTGAGCATCTGAAAGACCTGGATGAAGGAAGATTGAGTCAATACATTAAAAGGTAAAAAATGGAACTGCCTTATCAAAATGGAAATAATATCTGAGGAAACCTGAAACACTAATTTGAAAGAATATAGGTACATCTGTGTTCACTGCAGTGTTATTTACAAATGCCAAGACATGGAGGCAGCCCAAGTGCCCATCAGTGCACGAGTGGATAAAAAAGCCGGGGTACATTTGCACCATGGGATACTATGGAGCCATAAAAAGGAAAAAGATAGAACTCTTATCTTTTGCAACAGCATGGATGGACCTGGAGAACATTATGCCAAGTGAAATAAGTCATTCAGAGAAAAGACAAGTACTCTGTGATCTCACTCCTATGAACAGAATAAATTAACAAACAAAATGGAAACAGACTCATAGATACAGAGGACAGACCGACAGCTGTCAGAGGGGAGGGGTGTTGGGGGCCTGGGTGAAAAGGTGAAAGGATTAAGCCAAACACAAATGAACAAGTAGAAAAACAAACCTCAACCTCGTAGACACAGACAACAGCATGGTGATGACTAGAGGGAAGAAGGGGGTCAGAAGAGGGTGAAGGAGGAGTAAATGGTGATGGAAGGAGACTTGATTTTGGGTGGTGAACACACAACACAATAGGCAGAGGATGTACAGAAATGTATGCCTGAAACCTACATAGTTTTATCAACCAGTTACTCCAAAATTCATTAAATTTTAAAAATATACTGTTTGCATCTCCTTGGGTGGGTACATAATAAATGCTTTGATAATAAAAAAAAATAAGTAAAGAGGCCACATACTTTCTGGGCTTGGGCTTAAAAATCACAAATCTGGCCATTTTATAATAGTTAATGATAAATAAGCACACACACATATTTAATATACATATGCAAATATTATGTGAACAATTATGGAAAATATAATGAGTATAATTCTATGAAAGAGTAAACATAACAGCATTATAAAAATATTATGAAGATTTGAAAAATAATGAACAAATCCCTGCTAATGAACAGTTTAAATTAGACACATTAAGGAAAATAAAGTACTTTAATCTATCAGGCCCATTATATTAAAATAAAAATCACTTAATGGATTCATCTCACAAGAAACTGCATAATACTATCCAAAGAACAGTGATGTAATTACCAACTTCATAATTTTGCCCCCACCCCCTGTCCATATACAAATAGAGACATAATTCAATTCTTGAGAGACATGTTAAATTCTTCCAAAAGGGGAGTTTGGGAAATAAATGCCAGAGTTATTCGTTTTTTCACACTTCATTAAAAACAAATACAAATAATTAAAACACTGTGCATAATTTAAGTTGAACAGTTCTTACACAGGAAAAAAAAAAAACCAATGTGACCAGTCGCACTAAAATAAGTCCTCGGTTTCCTGGTGTGTTTTTAGGTGAAGTTTCTCTGGCATCAGGATGTCCAGCGAATAACCTCTCTCCGACTTCATATCCCAAGGAAAACATGTTCGTTCTTTTTTTCAGAGGAGTCAGCAATACCTTTTGTCACAAATACTCTTTTTGCCTGAAACTATAACACTTGACATCTCAAATACTCTGATTGCAAACAACACAAACCAGAACAAAAAACCAACTTGGAACAGTTTGTGTTTACATTTACATTATTCCTATGAATTGTGAGGCATTGAAGCGGTTCACCAGTTCGTGTCCTGCGGCTGGAAACCTAGCCCGTCACCACGCAGGGAGGTGACAAAGAGCACAAACCCAAGGTGAGGTCCCATTCTGCTGTCCCGTGAGGGTATTACCCTGAGCAAGTCACTCAGCCTCTCTGCCTTGGTTTCCTTCTCTATGAAGTGTGGGTAACAGCAGTCCCAATGACCAGTGTTAGCATGACAACTGAGTGGGCTTATAAACACTAGTAAGTATACGGAGTGGTGTCTGGCACGTGAGCACTGAGTGAGCGGTTACAGTGAGGAACAGCGTGTCTCTCTGTACACAAACCCGGCAGCCGCTTTGTGGCGGAAAGGAGAAAAGCAGGTTGTATCAGGTGGCCAGGCACCTACTTCGGCAGGCCGTTTTTAAGCATGGTGTTACATTTTAAATGGTGGGAAAAATCAGAGCAATATTGTGTGGCATGTGAAAATTATAGGGAGTTTGCTGTCGGGGTCTGCAAACAATGTTTTATTGGAAACCTGCCGGGCAGAGCCGGGTGTGCCCGGAAAGCCTAAGCCGCGCGCTCGCACCCTTTTCCGAGAAGGGCTGCTGCCAGGAGTATTCACATTTAGCTATGAGGGACTGTTTAGCTAAATACGTCTCTAATCATACAATTTTAGTAAATTTAAAATGAAGAATTTCCAGCAGGATATGGAAGTAAATTTTTCTGTTGAGATAGAAAAGGGACTAATTAAGCCTCTTAAATCCTACTATGCAAATGTAACCCTGGGAAACACGTCACTCTGATTGAATGTAGCCCATTTAGGGAGCACAGAATTCATCTTTCTCCTTATGTCTGCCAGCTCCAAAGCATCTCCAGTTCGTAAGTGAGCCCCTTGATTTGTGACCTAGGATTTAGAGGTTTGCTCAAGCACAAAGACCGCCTTGGTTTAAATGCTCTTAGAAAAATTGCCACTGAAATTGAATTCACTTCAGTCAGACTTTTAACTCAAGTGTTTGAAAACTCGTTGGGCTCGAATCAATGGAAGCCTGTTCACGTTTGACAGCTGAGCAGGTGGGTGGTTCCTTTGGAAACCCATTGCTACCATTCTGCGAGTCCCAGTAAAAACTCTGGCGGACCTAAAGAAAAAGTTCACACACATGGAAACAGAACCTCTAGGCTCTGCCTCATAAAGTTTCCATCAGTATCCACGGATATCAGTGCAAACACAGTGCCAGCTTTCTAAGGAACTTGGTGGGAAAGGCCTTTCATGCTTTATCGTGCTGGGTTAAGGAATTACAGTGTGGACAGTGTTTTTTACTCAGGCTAGGCAGACATTCCTGGATAGCAATCAATACTTTCCCACTCACATTGCATTTGAAATATGTTCTTGTCTGTGTAGACAAAGGCATCACATTAAACTTGTGAAGGTAGATTATTTTTATCCTTTGCTGGTGTAAATGAATGCAACTTAGAACCGAAGCCTCAATAAAACAAAATAAAAATAAATGCTATTCAGATTGGAAAGAAAATAATGGACCAAGTAATCCTTGGCTCTATTCATGTTCAATGCGTTGTGCATTCAAAACCTCTTCCTAAATAGTGAACACGAGCCCTCCTAGACCGGTGACAGGGGCCTGGTAATGCTTCCAGGCCCAGGTTCCTAAGCTTTATGTTAAAGTATAGTGACTAATATGTTGTTCGCAAATAGTTTTTTCTAATATGGGCATGTAATTACGTAAATGACACTATTGCTTTGCACATTCACCAAATGGTAAAAGAACATACTTGTGAAGAAATCGGGTGCTTCCCACCTTCTCCCTTACTGAGTTTACATCGCATTCAAGATGTGATACATCGCATTCAAGATGTGTGAAAAGGACCTAATCTTCCATCCCGCTGTTCCTCTGAAGGATGTAGGTCTGCCTGCATTAACTCCATTGCAGTGTGGCCTCTCAATGGCAAGCAAAGCACTGTGATTCAATTTTTCTGTTACTGAGAGTTCAGGATTAAGAAAAGTAGTTTGATTATTTCTGTACTTGCGGGCAAATCACATAGTCTGTGTTGTGATGCACTCCGTGTCTAGACCGTGGACCCTGCAGATTGCCTCTGACCCAAGACCGTGAACCAAGTTCAAGGAAGATTCATGTATTCCTTCACTAAAATTATTCATTATAGTTTCAGAGATCTTTCCACCATAAAATCAGGGTAGTATCTTTATAAACAAGCAAGTTGAAATAAGCTGGAAGGAACCCAAGAACCCAGGGTCCGCCCTAGAGAAAAACCTATGCCGGCCTGTTTGGCTGGATGAACAAACGTTCCGTCTTGCCTCCAGGAAGTGTCCTGTGTCTGTGACAGACAAACTTGACTGCAGACTGGTCCTCCTCCCCTGGCACAGCTGCCGCTGCCCCGCCCCAGCCGCTCACCCAGGCCTGCCATACGTGGTCTCTTACAGCTGACGTCATCTTCACTTGCGGTTTTAACGCCGCCACTTATTTAAACCTTACATGTAGGATGCCAAAAGATGTGATGGACAGAGAAAAACTTGCGTCAGGAAAATGCACTTGACTGATTTGTAAAGAATGACAGTGAACAATGATCAAAATTTAATTCAGATCATTGTGGTGACACAACTGTAAAATGTTGGCCAGAGGAAGCATAAAAAAAGAAATATAGAGAGTGGCCTGATGATCACTTATATATTTCACTTCCAAAAATTATTATACACATAATTACATATGCATATGTAACTTATTTTTAAAAATTATTCAGAGATCTAATTAGTAGACCCCACTTAAAAAAATAAGTGTCCTAGTAAATTAATGAAAATTTACATTTAAAGTTAAAGGAAATATGTAATATATGTGTAATTATTAATAAGTTTTCTTTAATCAATTGTTTCGATTAAATGACATCAGTCCTGATCACATTTACTACTGTTTACGTAATAGTAATTAGTTGCTATATTTCATTAGCTTTTGGTATATTTATTGTGTTCCTTTATAATTTGTAATGAAAACATCCTTTTTAAAAATACCTCTGTTTCCCATGAAATGCTTTGTTTTAAAAAATCTGTAGGGATTGCTGCATATTACATTTCTCTCTTGGAAATGCAAAACACAAATTAGCATGATAAATACTATGAGATCTCCACAGTAAAAAATGAGATTCGGTGAGAAATCTAATTAATGTTTTACTTTAAAACAATTTCAAGTTTACAGAAAAGCTATAAGTACAGAAACCAAAACTCTTTCTTTCCAGAGGCATTGGAGAGTAAATTGACACCCTGACGTCCCACCATTTCCAAATACTTAGTGTCTGCTTTTTCACAAACAAAGACATTCTCCTACAGGAGGACAATGCAACCATCAAAATAAAAAAAAAAATTAACATTACTTTATTTCTTCTAATCCTCAAATCCCATTGGAGTGTCACCTTCAATTAAAGTTTGTCTAGTGTTCTTTCATGACGTGGTTCAATCTATACGTCTTTGGTAGAAACATCGCGAAAGAGAAGCTGTGTCCGTTTAAGTGATGTACAATTTCAAATCGCTCCATTATTTTAATCATTTGATTCAGGTGGCATCTACCAGGCTTCTCCACTATGAAAAGATCTTTCCTTCGTAAGTAATAAGGATTTTGTTCTATGTTTTTTATTTGCTAGATCTGGCAAGCCTAATTTCATTTCTAATTATTGACACCTCTTTATAAAGCAGCAAAGGCTTGTTTAACAACTGGGTTCTTGGGTGTTTACTTTTAGTTCTTCTTGGGCACAACTGCCGACCATCCTCCTTTGATCGGAATTTACTTGGTTTTCCGGTCTTCCCATTGCCTCATGAGCGTTCTTCTTCAGCGACTCTGCCTCGTCTTTAAAGGCGGTCAGCTTCACGGGTTTTCCTTCAACGCCCTGGTTCTTTTTTTTTTCCCCTGCTTCAACATTTTCACTTTTACCATTTATTCTTGGGAAGAAATGATTCCACTCTCCCTTCCTCCAAAAGACGAAATGACAACACCGCCCCCAATCATTTATACGTTGTTCTCCTTGATGAACTCATTCATTTTTGAAGCTGTCGTTTCTATCTTAACAATCTTTTAATTAATGTAATTGTCCTGCAATGAAAAGAGCATACATAATACCTCTGAGTGAGGTTCTGGATGCTTCACTTTTGACTGGCTGACCTTCTAACTATCAGTTTTATCATCTTTTAAAAAGGGAGTAATAATTCTTATCTAACGCGCTCGCTGAGAGAATTAAATATGATAACATCTCACAGCAGCTGATCCATCGGGTAGTACATTTTAGGCATTAAATAGATGGTACTCTTTTCTCATATAGCTATGTTCCAATGTTTTAAAAATTCACAATGAAAAGAACCTAAGGAAAGAGACTGTGCATAATATTAGTATATGCTCTTAAATGTGATATACGGTGGACGTTTGAAAAAGTCATTATTTATTTACCTGGTTTTACCAAGAAATAACTTTCCTGGGTAGCTGAGCGTTACCATCTAAACGCAGGTTTTTAAAATAATCAACTTTGATGCACTCTCATTGAAATATTTTTTGAGAGTACATTCCTCTTCCTCCTTGAGCAGCTCATGTTGCTGAATCTGCACCCGGTCATCACGGGCCTGTGACGGTGACATGCAGTCGGGGTCGCACAACCCACTCGCCTGCCTCCCCATTCAGTCTGCAGATCCCCCTTCTTCCAGGTGGCTCCTGCTCTCCTCCGAGTTCCTGTGGGGTCTGGGTGACCACCCCTCCCCACCCCAGCCCCGTTCCCAGTTCTCCCGCTGGACTTCCTCGCTTTCTAATTAGATGCTTATCATCGATGAGTGGAGGTTTTCGGTCCCCCAGTTTTAACGACATCGGGCACGGTGAAGGTAGACAGCAGGTGGACACCCAAGGGGCTGGCCTCTGCATTGACTCGATTCAGTCTGTTTGGTGACCTGGGGGACCTTGGGGCTAATTTCCTGTTTTGTTGCAATGTCGCTGGTGCTTGCTTGCCCAGGAGAAATCTGTAGGTGAAACCCACTGACTAGCCTGCAAATCAATGCCAAAATGTGTGGTACGTTATCTGCTTAGCATATCCTTTTATAAAATACCAGGTCGTCAGCACCGAAAGGGCCAAGTCACACACCAAGGTTTGTATAAACTTGACAGTGTGACTACTAGCACCAAAACCAAAGTAGTAATTTCTAATAATGGTCACGTCCCTGAAAGAAACTATAGGGTAGGTCCCGCTGATAAAATCAACTAGATACCAGAATAGACAGAAATACTTTTTTTTACTGTCTTTAAGTTTTTAATAGTTGTTTCCTATTCAATATTATTTCCATGAGTATTTGGAATATTGACGTGTATCCTAATAATGTCAAAGAGATATTAAAAATTCTGTACTGTACTATTAACCGCAGCCCCCATGCCCTATATTACATCCTCATGAGTTATTTATTTTATAGCTGGGAGCATATGCTCGCTAACCACCTGCAGCCGTGTTGAGAGCAGGCAGGAAGAAAGAGCAAAGGCGGCTGTGAGAGAGCTGTATTAATATAAAAGGGAGCAAGTAGCATGGCTAATGGAGTCATGACTAAGCATACGGATGTTACTTTGAAAATAACTCTGGCTTTGAAGTTGCACCTGTTCTTCGAGGGAATGAAAAAATTCTTCATATTTAAGAATCGGAGGAAAACACTCACACACACGATTTCCAAATAATACCAGAGGCAGAAGGAAACTTCTGCCCATCTTAATTAGTTGAAAATACAAAGCCAACTCCACAAATGAAGAGTTTGTGCAGGTTTAGAAGACTACTTAAGTATTACACGCTCAGGAAACCCATTTTCTAGAATTTTCTGGGGACTCCTTGGGTCAATTAGTTAAAAAGCAGTTAGACGAGAGATAGGCTTTCACAAGGAAATCGCATCTTTTATGCCTAACGATGTAGCATTTAATTGCGTGGGTAATTGGGTTTTATTCTCTTCAGTTAAAAAGTAAGCAGACATTTTAATCAAATGTTTCAGATTTCCTTTCCACTCACTCCATAAGGGGAACAAGTTATCAGAGTTCCTGTCAGTGCTTTCAGTTCTTCTCCAGGAGAAATTCAGACCACAGCTCTCTTAGTAAGGTCACACAAACCTCGTCTCATGTGAAATGGCCACTGTCCCCTCTCATGGGCATCCTCCATGTGCTGATGGCTTTGAGCACCCTGACAACAGTCTCCGGATTGGAAGGAAGCTGTCGTTAGGGTAGCTCCTCCCATCACGCAAGGGTGCCCGGGAGTAAAGGAAGACAGGGGAGGGGAACGAGGTTCCCAGGACTTACCTCCAAGCTCTCCCTCACCCTCTGCAGACTGAGAGCCTGCCCTGCTTAGCTCTGGCGCACTGGGCAGACGCGGAGGGAGGGGCCCTGGATGTCAGGAACCACAGCGGACAACGTGGGGCCAGGCACACATCCCTGTCTCCTCCTGCCTTCCTTCCTTCCCCTGGAGAAATGTGCTGAAGCTCACATAGTGAAGTGTGTCTAGACCTTCCCCGAAGACAATTTGGAAGAGTGCTCCACCAGTGGTTTCTTCCAGTTTAAACTGATACAGCCCAAGCCCTCACACAAAAGCGCCAGATGGGGGAGACTCAGAAGTGGCTTCTGAGGATGAGGCCCTAATTCCCACGGGGTCC
Source organism: Phyllostomus discolor (assembly GCF_004126475.2). NCBI lineage: Eukaryota > Metazoa > Chordata > Mammalia > Chiroptera > Phyllostomidae > Phyllostomus > Phyllostomus discolor. The sequence continues at coordinate 88,974,727 of NC_040912.2, forward strand.
TTCCCGGGCTGCTTCTCCCACCACACCCTGTAACCCCCTGTCTGCGCAGCACCCCTGCACGCCAGTCTGCCCTCCCCCTCCTCACGTGTTCAGACTACCAGTCTCCGCCAGCCCTCCCCTCCCGGCCCCAGCTCCCAGGGGGACGGAGACCTTCGGCATTTGGAGAAGGAGAGAAGAGTGCACCTGGCCTGAAGGTGGCAAACGAAAAGGAATTTCTCCTTGTGGTAGCTCATCGCACTGTGGCGTCTGAGGGGCTCCTTGCGTCATCCAGAGCCCGTTAGGAATGCGGATTCTCGGACACTGCTCTAGCTTTCCGGAGCCGGAAACCTGCGGAGGTGGAGTCCAGTGGTCTGAGTATTAACAAACGCCTCAGGTGGGTCTGCTGCAGGCCCAGGTTGAGGCTGGCCATCTCCTGCTGTCCTTGGACTTCGCTCCAACCTCGGGTTGCTAGGAAAGAAAGAGTCGGCAAAGAAAAAGAGTGCCTAAGAAAACAGTCGTACAAGAGTTTATTTGAGCCTGTCAACAGTTGCCGGGAAGCAAACTCTCAACAGATTGAGAAATTCTTCTGGAGGATGGCAGTTTTGTGTCTTCTTTTTATTCATTAGGTCCGAAGGAGACAGACATAGCATGACTGCATGAAATCCACTAGTGGTGGATTAGGGAGGCGGGAGAAAGCAAAGCAGCGAAACCCCCAGGACTGGATAAAAAGCAAAGAGAGGCACGTGTGTCTCTTACATTGGTGGGCACGGGGCCCTTAATGTTTTCAGCACACGGAGGGGGCATTTGGGCCATCAGAGAACATTGTCATCGCCTGTTCTGGTGCTGTGGTTGTGCCTTCGAGGGGTCTGGGGTAGAAAATCACTCTGACATTTCACAGGCGTGTTATCTTAGATGCACAGAAACAACAAACAATTTCAGAGGTAAAGATTGACCTTTGTCAAGGAAGCCACAGGCCTGGGACAGGACCACCCACCATGACCCGCTTTTAGTTGGGAGCTTTTACCTTTAGACCGTCTGTGTGGTGACACTTGGTCTTGTAATGCCCACCATGCGGGCATCCCCTGAGCTTGTCGGATTTAGTCTGTGGGCCCTTTTCTGTCCACAAAAGAAAGAGAAAGGGAGGAGGAGAAAGAGAGAAGAAGGAAGGAGAGCAGGAGAAAGATTCAAGTCAGGTTTCCTGCTACTTTTACCTTTGTCTGGGGCCTGTGTGGAAAAGGGATAGGGAGTAAATAAACCTGCTGAAAATAGAAATGAAAAAACAATTTTGCCCTTAGAAAGGATAAGGAAGGTTAATTCAAAACACTTACATCCATTTCCGGTTCTCGGTGTGTAGCCATAGTTGCCGCTGAGAAGATGCTGACGTTTTCACTTAAGGTAGCTGGCTAGCCTCGCCGGTCCCTCTCATCCCTTCCCATGCTAATTCAGCAGATCCAGGAGTGTTTAGGATCAATAAAAACAGCAGGGAGGAAGAATCATTAGGCGTATAGGAAGGACCGCTTTACTACGTTGGGAACTATGTGTACATATTGAAAGACAACTTCTCAGAAAAAACGATTATGAGTTCACATCAGAGTTTTATTTCAAACATGCTGCTTAATGAGAAGTCACCATGTAAGCCCAACTCAGGGCTGCGCCCTGCTGGTCAGACTCTTCTTTTGGGAAAAAAAAAGAGGTGATAAAATAAAGTCTGGTTAAAGGGTATCAGCTCGTCACAAGATGGATTCAAGATGTAGGCAGGTTCCAAAACTGAAGCCAAGTGGGTAACCCTACGTCGCTAGAACGGACCCTGAAATAGCATGAACGTCTCTTAGAAAACCGCTCAGGAGTTTGATGGGGAATTTTAGTTCTTTCTCAGGAGGGGCTGTGAGTGACATCTGACCAAGAGAGGTGTGTCTCACAACCAGTTTGGGGCTTTTCCCCTCAGTTTCTCCTCTCCTCTCTTCTAAGTTTCTTTTTTCTCTTTTGCTCACTTTTAGCGAGTACTTTAGACTTCCTGAATCTCAACCGCCTCATCTGTAAAGCAGGGAAAATAATTTCTTAACCAAATGAAAGAATAAGGCTAGAAAAAAATGATCAGTTTAGAGTCTTCCAGGATCTAAGACGGACTCACCAAAATGACGCAGTCCAGGGGAAAAGCAGGATGAGGTGCCCCTTTCTGTCTTGGGTTCTGACATGCGCTGTAACACCAAGCCCACGGCAGGGTTATTCATTCTACATCATTTAGTCAGTCAAACACTAGCATGGCTCCCAGTATGCATTATACATTCATAAAGATTAACCCAATCCACATGATCACCCTGTGGTGTGGGTACAATCACTCTGCCCATTTAGCAGATGATACAGTTGAGAGAGTAAAGGTCAAATAGCCCAGGCGTGCTTGTCTTGTCGGTAAGTGTCCGAGACCGGACATGAGCTCAGGCAGGCTGCCTGCATAGACTCTGTTCAATACACTGTTCACGTACTGATATCCCGGCACTCTTCTTGAGTCTCCACCAATGTGAGTGGGCCTTGTCAGAAATCAGAGGATGTCAGAAGGCCTAAAGGAGTTGACCCTTAAAGAGATGCAGTGGGAGGTAATGAAAGCAAGGTCATTTGCACATATTGTATTGGAGTGCCTACTGCCCACTCCATCCTTGTCCATTTATACTGTGGTCATCTGTCCCTGGATGAAACCTCTACCCCTCATCTGAGCACAGACACAGTCAGTCACCCTTGTCATCCCAGAAGGTTACACGAGAGTGACTCAGAAGCACCCTGGCCATGCACTTACTGCTGCTGATCATCTGGCAGGTTCTGCACATTATTCTCAGGGAAAATCCGTAACATCACAGGACAGAAGACATTGAAGAACCATCCTGCCTTGATGATCTCAGAGCCTCTGCCATGTCTTGAGGCTCAGGAAACCCCTCTCTCGGGAAGGATGAGAAGGAAAGCCTGCCTGCAGGGGGCCAGAAAGCAGAGACCAAGGCGAAAAGGGAATGGTGATCAGATGTAGTTGTGTAACTGCCACCAACAAAACTGTTTCTTCAGGTCCCAGAGCTCCAAAGGCAGCCCTCCGCTCTTCAAGCTAGAGCTGAAGTGCACGGCACCTCACCCGTGGGCAGGCGGACTCCACGTGATTCTGCTCAGCTCAGGTCCGTGACTCGGAGCCGCCCCAGGCTTTGGGCTGGATGGCTGGTGCTGGACCTTATACACTCGAGAGCATCATTTCCTCAGTGCAGCTGGGCATCAGGCACAGTGCCGGCCCAGTCTACCAGCCAGACCTAACCGGCTACAGCGTAGGTATGATTCCCACTTTAACCACGGGGCCCCGTATTGTAAGCACTTGCTTCAACCACACAGAAAGGAGGGAAAATGGGATTCTTCCTTCTATCTCTCTGGCTCCTATCTGGTTGTGGGTCTCTGCTCTCTCGGGTATCCCTGAAATCTTGATCCGTGACTTTGAAGTATTTTATTGCTTTCACATAATTGCCAGTGTTGCGTTCGGATATGAGTGTGTGTGTGTGTGTGTGTGTGTGTGTGCACCCTCATCTATAGCCACTCTGTGACAGTGAGAGGGATCCGTCGGGTCGCAGGGTAGAACCTGACCCCACTGTGACTCAGCAGAAAGTTCCTAACTTTTGGAGCGGCCTCCCACCCCCAGAAGGCGGCTGCTGCTGGCCTTTTCCTCTAATAAAAGGTTTCAAAAGCTTCTCCGTGATGTAGCGTACAATGTAGCATTCTCAACGACATCAGAAGAGCAAAGCACAGCCCCGACTCCTCCAGAGTACTGCAGCGATAGACAGGATACACGTATAGAGAAGCACCGGTGTGAAAATGAATTCTACTCTAAAAATTATGCTCTAACAATGAATTTGAACCACATTGTAGTTTAGAACTATAGTTTTTTTACTCCCTTAAGAACCTTAAGTAATTTGTCTGGCTTTTCCATTCATTCTTTCTGTAAAAGAAGACAATAGGGAAATGCTTTAAAACTTAAAAGTACATCATGTTTAATATTACAGCCATGTGATTTTTCCTGTTGCTGATTATAGAGAGAAATAAACATTTGATTCACTTGAATAACTTTATCGTTTACAAGGCTTGGTTATATTGCCAAATATATTTAAGTTTATTCAAAATATACAGCCTGATATTTTAGATTCTGAGGTTCTGACTGTGGCCAACAGTTAAGGAATTTTTTTTTCTACTCTCATTGCAAGCACTGAATTGAGACGCTGTAATCTTCTCTAGAACGATCTTCTATTTCATGTTTCGGCAAAGACTTAATTGTTCTTTGAAGAATTTCGAACTCTAAAAATAATGGCAATTTATATTCCAAAGAAATATAATTATCTTGCTCAGAAAAGGGAAGAAACATAGAATTGCCTTTATTTTTAAATTATAGTTACAATCATATATTGGCAGTACATGTGAACAATTTAGACAAAATGATGATGGAAAAAAGCCTACAACAAAGAGGAAGCATGCATAGGTAATGACCCTATGCCAATTAAAGGAAATTCTGTTTATTTGTATGTTTATTTCTGTAGGCGCATTAAAGGTGCAGAGCAGCAAACTGAACTTCACCTTTACCTTGGTTGTCTTTCTCAGCGCCTGTATTTGCTCGCAGTGTTGGATACTGTATGCCGTATGCTTTCGGTACTAGGTGTTCTTAAAATAAGGGTTAATGTCTTTAATTTTGTACTCATTCTAGAATTTTATAACTCTTGAGGCAAAGTATTCATGATGTGTCAGAAATAGGGCATAACAGTCCGGTGATTACCGGAGGGAAGAGGGGGTGGGAGGTAGGAGAGGGTGAGTGTGATAAACGGTGAAGGATGAACAAACTTGACTTGGGTGGTGAACACACACAGTACAGTGCGCAGGTGATGTGTTGTGGAATTGTGCACCTGAAACCTGTATAATTGTATTACCCAACGTCACCCCCAATAACTTCAGTTAAAAATTAAAAAAATAATAATAACTTCATGATACATTTTATAGAACCAGTTTTCATTTCATTTACGTACATAAATGATGAGGAAAATCTCTGTACGTATTTTACAGTGAAAAGGATATATATGTGCGTGGCATGGTGATTTTAAAAACAAGTCCATACAGGGGTGGGCTAAAGTACAGTAGGCTTACAGTTGTGAGTGTGTGAAACACAGAGTTTATTCTTGTAGTATTATTTCTTCTTGTGTTATATATTGTTTCCATGTGGACAGCTGCAAACCTACTGTGGCCCACCCTGTATATTTAGCCTTTAAAATTCAAAGCTGTTATTTCTACACAGATCCTGCATTGGAGTAAGACAAAGGGGGAGATGTTCACTCGCTAGTAGCGAGGCACGCATCACGCCCTGTCCCCCAAAGATGCTAAAACCGCAGGCCCCGTGGTGGGGAGGGAAGAGACACTTCGCACCCTAAAGGGAAAAAAACGATGAGACCTTCCAATCATAGGCACGGAAGGTGGCTCTTGTCTTCAGATTGTAAAACTCAACAGGGCCATTCAAAGGAGTGTCACTGCCTGTGACAGGGGGCCCACGTTTGTCAGGGGGTGTTCAACACCCCCAGTTCCCTCCTCCATGTTAGCACAGGTCACTGAGCATGCGTCTGGCATGAGAAATGGGTCGGGGCTGATACACGTGGTGGCAGCGGACAGGACGTTACAAGGCACTGGAGTCGGAGTGGCGACCTGGGCTAAGTGGTGGGAATGAGGAGGAAGAGGAGGGGCGGGAGGAACAGATTTCCGAGGGAACAGTGTATGTACAATGAAGACTGTCCGCACAAAACTGCAGGAGGAGGGAGGGGTATTCCGGGTGAGTCCTGACCGTGAAACCCGAGGAGGGACCTTGAAGGTGCATTCGCAGCCATGGGGACGCCTCTCTTGCTGTCTGAGGATGTGGGGGTTGGGAGGGGGAGGGAGTGGGACCACTAAAGGACTTGAGGCAGCAGCAGCAGGGCTGAGTAAGAACACATGGCGATGGGAGACAGGAGAGCAAACCTGAGATGAAGGTTCGCATCTCGCAGGTCAGGCCCCAAGATGCATCGACATTGAGTGGGAACTTGAAGAAGTGCCCGGGCTGTTTCTTAGAGAAGTGAGCATCCCTGAGAAACAGAGGAGAGCGGAAACCAGGCATGACAGCAGAATTAGGATTCGAGGGACTCCAGGAATTAAAAAAAGAAACGTGAGGCCCGGGGAAGAGAGAACTGGATGGATGATGGGGCACTGGGAAGTGTCAACAACTCTTGGGTATCAAAAGAATGATTTTTAAAAAAGCTTTGTTTTGGACCAAAAAAAATAATTCTTGGCTCTTGAGAAAATAGTTTCAGTGGAGTAACTTAGATGAACAGGAAATAAATGACTAATCATAGAAATCCCGCTGTACGGTGGCCACCAGGCAGTCTTTCAGGGTCCAATGAAACCGTGAGACTTAGGAGGTGGTCCCGGGCCACACTGCATGCCAACTTACTCGGTGGTCTGTTGTACCAGAGGTGAGCCAGCCGGGCAGGGTGACGTCAGGCGGCCCCTCCTGGTGAGAGTCCGTGCAGCCATCCACGGAGCAGCGCCACCCAATCAGCAGGAGGCAGGCCCTCCGGTCTCCCGGGTAACCGCTGAGGCCCGAAGAGATGAGATTCACAGTAGCAGGTGCCGGAGCCCCCTGTCTTAGAAGTCGTCTTCTCCCCGGAGACATTGCGTCTGATAAAAAGCCCGAGGGCCTGAAACACAGCCGGCTGCAGTAGCCACCACCCTCGTTAGGGACCAGAACTAGGGAGTCACCATCGGGCTTCCGTGACACAGTGGTGTTTTTCCTGTGCGATGCAATCTATTTTTTTAAAAGGAAAGAAATGATAGGGAACTGGGGAGAGGGTCAGAGATTGTGCATGAGAAAAGTTAAGGACCATGTATAAATAGGATAACAAAAACAGAAGTGAAATGAGTCAGCATGGAATCCAGACTGGAGAATCACTTTGAGCTCAGAGGAATATAACGTGTTACAATTGACTACCAGTTTTGAAGCTTCTTTGTTCTGAGGGTCATGCACCTGTGGTTTAGGACAAGTCAATGCCAGGATAAAAATGCAGAACACCTAGAGATGAGGAGCGTGCTGCAGTTTTCATATTATCTAACCTAGTACGACTTTTCGCAATTACATTTTTTGGAGAAAGCTAGCTAGATAAAATCCTAGGTTATGCAGGGTTCTCTCCCTAAAGATGGAAACAATTTTGAGAACGTTTAGTTGAGTATGCCTTCTACTATCCTCCCACCCTCTCCCCACTCAGGGAGAAGAAGAAGAGGATTAGACTCATTACTGACTCACACCTAGTGGAGAACGTCAGCTACTAGAGTGGCTAAGAAAGTAACACGTTTGGCCAGACAAAAAGTGTTTTTCCAAGGAAACAGTGGGGAAGACCAAGACCAGAATCATAGTAACCCTTGGAGAAGAGGGAGGTCGTGAACCATATCTAAAGAACAGTGTAGAGATTAGAGTTTTCTAGTTTGAAATTGAACATGAATCCACTGCTGGGACTCTATCCTAAGAACACTAAAACACCAATCCAAAAGAACCTTTGCACCCCAATGTTCATAGCAGCACAATTTACAATAGCTAGATGCCGGAAGCAACCAAGATGCCCATCAGTAAATGAATGGATCAAAAAGCTATGGTACATTTACACAATGGAATTCTATGCAGCAGAAAGAAAGAAGGAGCTCCTACCCTTTGCGACAGCATGGATGGAGCTGGAGAGCATTATGCTAAGCGAAACAAGCCAGGCAGTGAAAGACAAATACCATATGATCTCACCTTTAACAGGATCCTAAACAACAAAACAAAGAAACAAGCAAAATATAACCAAAGACACTGAAATAGAGGACAGACTGACGGTGACCGGAGGGGAGAGAAGAGGGAATTTCAGGGGACAGTGGGAAGGGTTCACGGGAACAAACTTAAAGGACACATGGTCATAAACTAAGGGGAGGGTGGTAATGGGAGGGAAGTGGGGAGGGTTGGGAGGGGGGGCTGGATTGGGAGTAAAAAGGAGAAAACTGTATTTGAACAATGATTAAAATAAAATTTTTTAAAAAAGAAATTTAACGTGAAGTTTCTAGCAGATCCAAGAAGATACTCCCCAATATTTATGGAAGAGGACTAAGAGCTATCCTCCAGGACAGTTAATGCAGGGATTTACTAAGCAAAGATTGCCTAAATGTCTTTCTGTTTCAAGTCTTCAAGATACATTTCGTGTAAAAGTCCCTGGTGTGATGCAGTTTGGAAGTCTCTTAAGCCTGAGTTAGGAAATCAAAAACACCATTATGATGAAAAACCAAAAGAAAAATTCTTTTAGCTTGTATATCATCATCAATAGTTTGAATTGAATCCAAACTTTTCGTTAAAACTGAAGAAGGAAGAGTCTGAATATGTTCTAGAGAGAACAGGATGACTAATGGAAATTGAACATGGAGTATGCATGCTTTATTTAAATTACCATGGTTGCTATTGTATTTTAGAGAATGCAAAAACTCAGGGACAGCAAAGAATCTGTCTAACCCCATGTTGTCTTCACGATTTTGGAGGGAACTTGGCACTCTGCGAAACCACCTTGTAGTACACCCACCTTTTCCAGTCTCTGGCAGGCCACGCTGCAGAGTGAGTCTGTATCAGTGTCTGCCCTAGTGTTATGCTTTTTATTTCCAAGTAATTTACTTTTGAATTATGTAACTGCCCATGCCCTGGTAACCTCTCATCGGTACGTTCTTTTGGTTCCGCGTTCGAGTCGCCTGGGAAGGTTAAGCCCCCCAATGCCCAGGCGGCGGGGTCCGCCCCAGGCCGCAGCCCGCCGTCAGGACTCCAGGAGATTCCCGTGTGCTCCTGCATCCAGGGACCAGTTCCTTGATAACAGAAGTGCTCAGCTCTGTGCAGAAAAATCACCAGCGGGCTTCTGAAATATGCTCTCTCCACCCCCAGAGATTCTGACTCAAGGGGTCTAAGACTGTTCCTGGGGTTTTGCATTTCTGAAGAGCTCATGGATATGTTGGAGAGTCAGGGCCGGCACCAAAACTTTGAAGCCCTAGAGAAGAAATCTCTGTACTGGCTTCCGTCAGCTGCTAAGGGCACAGGGAAAAACTCCTGCACCACCCACAGCAATTTTACCTCTGGAGCCTTTTAACCTGTAGGTCAAAGAAGTGACCTTTAAGCACAAATGATTTTCCAGTGGTGTTTGAAAATCATTTTCTTTGGGGAGAAAATGAAAATTTAATCCATAAATATTTAGCGGCAAAAAAGTCATTAATAGAAGCTAATGTGGCACGTGTGGAGTATGTTGAGAGTCAATTGCATTAAATCTTCGAGTTTGAGAATTTTTGTGACTAAAAATTTTGTCATACTGGACAGCGATTCTGAAATGTTTGATAAATCACTACATAGGCAAGCATCTGTTCAAATAAAGATGATTGGTTATTTGCTAGCAAAGCAGGAGATAATTTGAGAGTCATGATTAACCAATAAACGAGGCATAAGTCAAGATAATAACACTTAACCATATAACCGGGTATAAAAATAAAATTTCTTATACGTATCTTAGTGAAAGAAAACTTTTTGTTTGAATACTTCATATGAGAAAGACACCGTGTTAGGACCCAAACAAAAGGCAAACAAAGGAGAATCGTATTTTATTATAAAATGTAGACTGCCCTTAAGGACAACAATCCATAAAGGCTGTGTAAGACGTAAGCCAAGTTCAGAGGAGGGTGGTGAATGTGAAAGTGGAAGAGGGTCTGTTAAAGGATCTGACAGGGCAGCTTGAAATCTGCCAAAACCCTGCAGCGATCTCCCTTGGAAGGCGGGTTGTGGAATAATGGCTGGACGTCGACCTCCAGCATTTGAAAGGAGTTACATGTACGATAATGTTGCGGGCTGAACTTGCCTCCCCAGAATTCGTGTGATGAAGTCCTAACCCCTGACCCCTTGGGACGTGACTGCATTTGGAGACAGCGCCTTTGAAGGGGTGATTAACTTCAAATGGGGGTGTCAGGGAGGGCCCTCTGTGTCTGCGCCCTGGTCTCTTCTGATAAGGCCACCAGTCAGTCAGGGTGCCCACCAGTCCAGTAGGACTGGCGGCCTTATGGGGAGGCATGAGGAAGCAGACACACCCAGAAGGGAGATGAGGAAGCAGGCACACCCAGAAGGGAGACTGTGTGAGGTCACTGCGGCAGGGCGGCCCTCCGCCAGCCAAGGACTCCGTCCTCAGAAGATCTAAACCTGCCCACACCTTATCTCCAACTTTTAGCCTCCGGAATTTCGAGAAAGTCAATTTGTGTGTGTGTGTGTGTGTGTGTTTATATATATATAATATATGTATTTACATATTATGTATATTTTTAAGCCTAAAGTATTTTGTCATGACAGCCCTAGCAAACTAATATAGGCAGTAACTTTCTGTACACAGAGTGCACACTAGGAAATGAACTGGATGTGGCTACAGAAGTAAGTTGAAAACATAAACAGTAGCTTCTAACTACAGGGGTGCCCGAAGAAGCGGTATTTTAAATTTAAAAATTACCTGTTTGTAACTTCTGATGCGAGTTTCCCAGCCCTCCGTGCAGGGAAACAGAAACTCCCCTGCAGGAGCGTGTCAGTAACCCCGCTGTAGTTCGTCTGCTGTGTCCCTTCGGACCAGATCAAAGATCTGCCTGCGAGATTTTGACTTATGCATAATTAATTCGTGTTCGGGTGAGGGTTGGGTGTTTTTTTTCAATATCTTTTGATCTCTTTCACTCTGAGGGTGCCGTGCCCAGAAGGGGTGAATTAGGCTAAGGGCCCCACGCTGTTCGCCCGCTAGAAGTAACTGCCTTGAGTTCTATTCGGCTTGCGTCAAACACATGTGGATGCTTTGCTATTTAAATATGACCTTGTGTCTCGTTCCTCCATCACCGTGAAAAATTAAAAATCAGTTTCACTCTTTGGGAAATTGCTTTGAGTGAAACGGAAAACCATTTGCAAAGTCAGACCTCCAGCCGAGGGAGAGGAGGTGTGTTTTGGAGCCTGTGGAGGCAGCGCCCGGTGAACCGGAGGCCCGCACACCTCCAAGGGGACCGCTGTGCGGGGTCCCGGCGGTCAGGGGCCCCGGATTCCGCCCCAGGAAGCCCTGTGGCTGTAAGCTGTGGCTCTGGTTTATCTGATTGGCATTTATATGACGGGGACATATGGGAGGAACCCAGTCTGCTTCCGAAAGGTCAGGCAAGGTTCTGGAAGATCAGCACAGAGGAGGTCGGATGCAGAAAATGATCACACAAAATAAGATGAACCTCGTGTGGAGCCTGCCCCAGGCTTTCGCTTTCATACTGTCATATGAGTCTCCCGGGAGACCGCTGTCTCCCAAAACGGTTCCCCAGAGAAGTGTGGAACTTTACCGTTAGATATTTATTTAGTGGAGGAAGTATTTTTTAGCAACTGTTGATATGCACATCTGTAGTGTAAATGAGGGTTTTGGGGCCAGTCTGCTCTGGGAAAGGGGGGAAGATGGGACAACAAAGTTGGGGGCTCCCCCGCTGAAGGTGGGGAGTCTGAGCAGGAGCACTGAGCTGCAGGAGAGCAGGGGCGACTCCGGGTTCCCCAGAGCCTGTGCCGGTCAGCACAGGTGAGAGCTTGGGCCTCACACCTGGGAGACTCTGAGGCAGTGGAACTTTCGGGACCCTGGGAAGCCTCAAGGCAAGATCCACAGTCCCCAGGCTCACCCTGTGAGGATCCTCAGCCTGCAGACGGGAGAAGCCAGGCAGAAGCGGCTCAGTGGGAGCCCCGGGAGAGCAGGGGCTATGCCGGTGCCCCTCAGCAGCTTGGAGCCATCTGAGACAGAGCTCAAGACACCTGCAGACTCAGGAACATCAAGAAAAGCTGCATTTTCCAGACAGAGGCCTCCAGTACTGGATGGGGAGAGGGCTGCTGATTTGTCGAGCATTCTGCAAAGCGCAGTGGAGGAACTCTTGAGGAGATGAGCCCGGGTTTGTAGGAAGGGCACCATTTCCTAGGCACCTGAGGCTTAGGTGGTCCTCCCAGTGGCGCAGGTAGCTCACCACACAAGGGCCCTCAGCTCAGGGGCCGACGAGCGTTGGGATCCAGCCCCTGCCAGCAGCATGGTGAGCGCCTACAGGAGGGCCCCTGCTCTGTGATGGTCTCAGGTACGTTATAAACTGACCACGCCGTGAGGTCATAGGCGACCTCTTCTCAATTTTCAATTTTGCAAAAAGTTGTGGAGGCGGCCCCTGCTGTGGTCATGTCCCTCCGTGGTGTGTCATCCTCGGGGACCTGGGCAGGAGCAGGGACACGGAGGTCCTGGGCAGGTGACCCGCTCGCTGCCTGCTGCAGGAGCCCCGGGCAGAGCAAAGTCCTGTCCAGATCACTCTACAATTTCCGAGAAGTCCTGCCACACCCCTTGCACTTTCATAAAAACGACTTGAAAACCCTATCTATTATTACAGTGAATAAAATGGGATTTTGAGCTTATTGTTGGATTTAATCATTATTTTTATGGCAAAACTAGGGGTGTGTGGGAGCAGTTATAACAGCTGGGTTTTTTTAATCTTTTATTAAGTCATTTATCGTGAGCAGAATTCGGTTTCTAGCCTTAGTTCTTTATTTAAGTTTCTAACTTATCTGGGTTTCTTTCCTTTCTTTCTTTCATTCTTTTTTTACACGTTGTATATTCCCATTTTATGTCTCTAAAGGTTATAGAATAGCTATTTCATTTCCTCCAGCAAAAGCTATTTAGCACTCTGGGGTAGCGTGACGGTTAAATGACAAAACGAAGAGATGATTTGAAATTAAAGCTACTTAACAGCGAGGATTAGCAGGGGCACGGAGGCCACCCACGTACCTCCCGTCCACCCTGGCTTCGTTTCTCAGCAGAGGGTTCTCCGTGGCCCCTGACTCGCCCGCTCAGCTCACTCGCAGGCTCCTGATAATCCGGCCGACAGCAGAAGAGATGGAGGATGAGCACAGAAAATTTTTAGAATGAATGTGAGCCTTACGATGATCCCTCTAGAATGCCTTTTATATCGTTAAACCTATCCTTCCTGTAAAAATCACAGTTTTTAATTATGTTCGTATGCATTGATTGCATGTCCATGTAATACTTCAAAAATCTCAACAACTAATTTTTTAGATGTTTTATTTTTTTAATGTTCTAAAGGTTTTATTTATTTATTTTAGAGGGGAAGGGAGGGAGAAAGAGAGGGAGAGAAACATCAATGTGTGGTTGCCTCTTGCAAGCCCCCTAATGGGGAATCTGGCCCACAACCCAGTCACGTGCCCTGACTGGGAATTGAACCTGCAACCTTTTGGTTCACAGATCAGTGCTCAATCCACTGAGCCACACCAGCCTGGGTAACAACTAATTTTGTTAACAGCATGGAAATTCAAAAGACAACAGTAAAAGAGGAAAATTATGAATAATTATTAATAGTAAATTATTAATGTCCTAAGATTTGAGGTCAGAGGGGGATAATTGAGAATACTATAGAGTTATTTTATTCATTTAACTGAATAAAAGGGGATTTCTTCCCCTAGAATCTTTGTTTCCTTTCTTGTTCACTGTACACAGTTTTCTTCTCCATGCAGATCCACTCCAAGGTGTATCCTGTCTCTAAAACCTTCCCTAATCCCGCCAGCTGGGGCTACTGTACCTCTGGTGTCCTGTTCGGTACTGATGCTATATCACTCCGCTCGAGGTTTAGCGGGGTCAGTTTGCTTCATTACCGGCCCAGCCCTCGTCATTCTGTTTGTGTGAATGGATGAGAGTTTCAGACACTTTCCAATGATTTCTCATAGTTCTCTGCTAACTTTTATATTTGCTGAATAAGTTGTAGATGATAAAAAATCTTGGCGTTAGGGACTGTGACGTTCAGCTCTCATTTCCGTCGTCCCCAGTCTTCCTTCTAACTACTGAAGTCAGCCAAATCCAGGAGAGTGCAGTTTGTCCCAGGAAAACTGAGCATTAGCTCCGTGATCTCTCTGCAGAGCAGTATCAGGGTGTGGGTAGGGGCGCTGGGGTGCAGCCCCCACACACACCCCCGTTTCACTCTCCCCTCCTGGCTGCTGCCTCCTTCACGTTCTGAGGGGGATAAACTTAGAAGCATTACAGTCCACACTTTTGGGAAAGGATTGCTTCCCCCTGCCCCAGCCTTTCTTCCCTAATATAAAAAAATGATCAAAGGAAGAAAGCTTTTATGTTCTCTGCCAGGGTGGATCCAGGCTTTGTGGGACCTGAGCTTCATAAAACTTGCAGATGGAGGAACTCTTTCCCCCCTCAAAAAAAGGAATACAAAATTAGCTACAAACTAGAACTCTTTATTCATTGTTAAAGATTTTATTCATTTCTTTTTAGAGAGGGAATGGAAGGGAGAAAGAGAGGGAGAGAAACATCAATGCATGGTTGTCTCTTGTGCGCCCCCTACTAAAGACCTGGCCCGCAACCCAGGCATGTGCCCTGACTGGGAATCGAACCTGCGACCCTTTGGTTCACAGGCCAACACTCAATTCACTGAGCCACATGAGCCAGGGCTGGAATTCTTTATTTAGAATGAGGAAAATCGCACAACAGCTTATTGGAGCCTTCAAGGCTCACATCCCTTATTTTTTGATATCATTAGGTGCTTTATGAGAAATTGTAGTACTGAAATGCTCAGGGCTATGACCTGGCTTTCCCTCCCTAGAGGGCAACTCCCAGCAAGTTGAAGCTTGAATTCGATTAGCCTCACAGTAAAGTACCCTCTGGTATTTAAAAGGTTTGCAATCTAAATACCCTATGTGTATTGTATATATATGGACATAAGAATCTTCCAAACCATACTTTTTCCACTCCTCCTTTTTACATGTCTAGGATAACTTAGATAGAACATGTCTTATTCTGGCTTCAAAGGTTTCAAAGAACAGAGACTCTTTCAATCGGGTTCAATAGAGGGGAAAGCTCAGCTCCGGACCCAGCAGCTCCCTCACCCACTGGACACAGTTATTCTGAGTGGGAGCTCCGGTCAGGCCCTGTGCGGCGAGAGAGCAGCACCGCTCCTGGTGGAGAAGGAGCCAGCCCACAGTGAGCCACCACGCACACACACAGACCCACATGTGCTCGGTGCTGGGAGAGAAACCACACTCGGAGCCCGTGACGAGGAGACTCAGAACCTGGGACCACGGCTTTGTTTACACATTTGTTTACATGTGCTCTGTAGATTTTGCATTTGGTGCTGCCGGGGGTGATGAGAGGGGTCAAGGCCATCAAGAAAGAGGAGGTCATATCGAGCATGAGGAGTTTACTGGGTGAACATGGTGGGGATGAGGGATGTTACTGGGGTTCAGGCCATGAGGGTTTAAAGGGAGGAACACAAAGGACCCATGTAGCCCCCTGGCTCGAACCTGAGGCTGGTTCAGCCTCCGCGGCAGCTCTAGGGAAAGCAGAGAGTCACGTCTCATGCGTGTGCTGCTCTGTTCATTAGCTCTGGCCCCGAGTATCTCCCGGGCACTTGAAGTGTGGCTGGTCCCAACAGAGGTAGCCGCTGGTGCCAACGACCTAGTGTGCATTGGTACGCAAAGACTTCACGTGACGTGAAAGATGGCAGGACACCTCATGAGTAGCTTTTCCACCATGATTGCCTGTTAAAGCAATAATATTCTGGATATATTGGGTTAAATGAAATATGTCAAAATTAGGTCACTTGTCTTACCCTTTTATTACATGTGGCTCCTGGGAAATTTATACTTGCCTTTGCGGCTGCCATCATGGGTGACACTGTTTAAGCAGTTGGTCTCAGTCCTGGCCGTACGTTCCTACCCACAGGCCCCCCTCCCAGCAGGCTGAGGGCATCAGAGCCTCTCCGGGTTCAGGCCGGGAGCCCGCACTTCAGATAAAGAACCCCCATCACTGTAACACGGGCCGCCCCTAGGAACGCCACGGCTCGATGTGTGGGGTATATATAGCTCCACTTCTGCATTGCCCAGCCCCCGTGCCTCCAGGAGGCTATCTCTCTGAGCCTACTCAGATTCCGGGGACCTCTTGTGTAGGGTGACTTCCTGTGCAGAGTCATCTGTGCGAAGTCACCTGTCAGTCAGGCTCCTGTTGATGGCAGCCCAGACCGATAAATGCCTGACTCCAGGGACATCATTTAATAGGAAAAAACAAATGTGCCTGGCGCCTTCTTCAGCCTCTGCACCATGGTGCACCTGCCTGCCAGGCAGATATGGGGGCCCTAGGGATTCAGTCCTGCCCGATCTGTCTCCATGGAGAAGGGGTACAGGCTCACGACGGGGACACCTGGCCATCTCTGGCTCCCCTCAGCGTGAATGCGGGGTGAAGTCTCTTTGGGGCGGTGACAATGCCAGACAGGCACAGTGACAAACTCCTGCCTCCCTTCGTGCTTTCCTGGAGACATTTATTTCCCATTAGTGAGACGTCTTGCTTTCGGCACCTCCTTATCCTGACTAAAGCATTGTCGTGGTCACGGGTATTTATGGTTTTTTCCAAGGCACACTCTTTAGGTGGCCTTTATTTCAAGGGCTCTTCGTAACAACAAGACCAGTCTTTCCAAAGTCTGAGAAAAGTGACTATTCCTCCCTATGTAGCCCAGAAAGACAAATTATACTGGTATCTAGAAGCCCCTAAATACAAGCTTATCTTTCCACATCTGCTAGAAGTCTTCTCCTCTGGCTTCTCCAGTCCCCTAGAGCAGAGGGAAGACACCCAAGGGGAACGCTTGTCATTTGAATCAGTACAACCGAGAAACCGTGGGACTATCTTTTGAAGTCACGTCATTTCTTTGGGTCCTGGTGTGTATTTACTGGTGTATTCACTGTGCTCTGGAGTCCCTCCGCGTGGGATCCGCAGATTCTTTTCGCTCCGTGGCTCCTGCTTCCTCGTAGGCTGCCCCTCCCTGGCAACGGCTGAAGTGGGACCGCTATTTATAGCTCGATTTCTCACAAGTCGCTTCATATGGATTGGCAGAGGACCTCCGCCAGCCCATTACCTCCGGGGGAGCATTATCAGCGTAGAACTTCAGTTCCTAAAATAGAAATTGAAGTAGCGTCGTGAGAGAACCACTTGTCTAGATGGTGCTAACACCTTGTTAAGTTGGATAGATCCTTGTCTTAGCTGTTAAGAAAGTTAATGTTCCTTTAAATATCATTCATTCGAGAAACAGCAGGAATAAGAGTGGGTTTTTTTTTTCTCCATTTAGCTTCATGGAGATTATTGATTTCATTAAAGAAATTCAAGCAACCTCCGAAATTCTCTCCAATTCTATAGCAGAATGCCCGAGTGTCTTTCTGAGGCACCCCGATGTTCACATTCTGGTCCCACACGTGAACACAGTGTTACTCCTCACATCTGCTTCTGGCCCCGCCTCCGGCTCACAGCCAGAGTGCACACGCAGCCACTCCCAGAGCGGGTCCTGCTTTTCTGTAGCTCTTTAATCTGAATGTATTGTTCTCTCCTCCTAGCATCTTACAACCTTCTCCTAGCAAACTCCTACTCAGCCTCTCTGACACCCACCCCCCTTCCAGATGCTACTTCTTCCCGGAAACCTCCCCCAACTGCCCTGGGGCGTGGTACCTCACGTAACTCTACTTCAATACTGAGTTCTAATTCATCGTATTTATTTACATCTATTGACCCCTCACTCATGAGTCCTGGAGGGTAGGGATTAAATTCAGTGTTTGTCTTCAAGAGGTAGGCAAGAGCAGACATTTGAAGGTAGCTACCGTATCCCCACCTCTTGACTTTTCCCATGCCATAGCCCCCCGCTTTTTCAAGCTTCACTTTTACGGTGTGACCCAGATGCATTCATCATCTGGGTGGCTTGTCTTATCACATGCCTCCATTTCTTTATGTATGCTAAGTGAGGTTCTGCGGGTCTGGAAGGGTAGGTAGCACACACACCAATACTCGCATTCGAGGCCTGGGAGAGAGGCCTTAAGGACCCCCCTCTTCATCTGGTCAGCGCCTCCCCTGCTGCTCAGGCCCTGGCTGACCTTGAACGAAGGAACGGCACAGCCTAGAGTTTCAGGTGTCACCAGAGTTGACGCTGGAGTCCCGGGTTCTGCTTCCTGGCCCTGCAGAAGGGACACAGGGACAATTGAAACTGAAAGGCAAGATGGATGCCCTCTAAATGTCACCTCACTGCCTAACATTTGCGGGCTGGGCTGAGTGGTGCGTGGTTTTCTCTGCAGTGTTTTATTCGTATTACTGTTATTGATTGAAAATGAGTGCGGTAGTAGAATGCTTTGATTTTGAAGCTGCAAGTCATATACAAACAGAACTGTATCCCAAGAAGACAATTTCTAAGCCCAATTTAGAGTAACAAAATGTTTGTAAGTTGAATTAAATGGCTCTTCTTTATCCCTGACACCGTGTAAATTGACTGAAGGGAAGCAACCATTGTCTGAGCTACGTTACAGATGCCACAGCTTGCGAAAGCAAGCAAATGAAACAGCAAATTCGGTGCCAGATTTGGAACTTATGTTGGAGAATAATGGCCTTAAGTACAGATACAGATTCCCTCTGTATCTTCATTAGAATGAAGCGCCATTCTTCTACTGTAGCAGCACACCATTTCATTAAAATGTAAGTGTGCTTGGGAGTGCGTGAGCTCCTCTTGTGTCTGGGGAACAGCTATGGCAAGATTGATGACTGTTAGGGCTTTTTTGTTGTATTGATGCACTTTTATGTATGCATCTGTGTTTATGAGAACATATTATTTCAGATACTGAGTTGAGTTGGCAATGGAAAAAAGGAAACCATGACTGGGAACAGAATGTGGAGTGCAGCGCGGCCCCATGGGCTCCCGGGAAGAGCCTGTCTCCCCTGCGGATGCGTCGCCCCATCAGTAGGGGCAATGACACTGTTCGAAGTGAACACTAAGCTGTGCTTGTAGTGCTTAAGTGACAGTGCCACAGGGCCGTCAGGGATACAGCGCAAGGGCTGTTACCATTCACCTCCTGATTCCTGGGGTTCCGTCATTCATCTTCATAGAACACCCATGACAGCTAGTATTCCTCCGTTCTTCCTGTGAGTGAGATACATGTGCTCGCGGTATGTCTGGGGCATTCGCTAACGATGGCTGTGTGTGTGTCATCAACGGCGTGCCTACGTAGCTGAAATGCAGGTAGGAACATTTAAGACTGTCTGACAGGCAGAGTGAATTCTCCTTTCATACACTCACAGCAGAAGAGGTCAGCTATAGTAATCATGAACTAAAGGTAAATGTTTGAGGAATTCAGAGAAGGAACAAAAATTAGATGGGGATGGAGCCCTGGCTGGTGTGGCTCAGTGGATTGAGTGCCGGCCTGTGAACCAAAGGGGTTGTCAGTTCGATTCCCAGTCAGGGCACATGCCTGGGTTGCGGGCCGGGTCCCTAGTTGGGGGCACAAGAGGCAACCACACATTATTGGTGTTTCTCTCCCCCTCTTTCTCCCTGCCCCCTCCCTTTCTCTCAAAATAAATAAATAAAATCTTTAAAAAAACTTAGATGGGGACGAAAAAGAGAAGAGCCACAACAGCACAGGGCTAAGGATAAAAGTAGACAAGTTTCATTTTTCATAAAAATTACAAAATGAAGTACCAAAATGGGGGTACAATTTTCTGATTTAATCCTATATGAACTTCTGAGTTATGTCCTTCTGATTTTGGGTTGTTGAGTGGAGATCATTCAGGTTCCTAAGGTAGTACTGTCTATACATCTATCTTAAAAATTTGCACTTGCACATTGTAAACATCTTGACCTGCAGGAATGTTGTAAAGAAGGAAGGCTCCATATTTTACTCATATTTTAGTCCATAGCTGCTAGATTAACTGCAGGAAATCTCTAATCATTCTACTTCTTTACTCTGTAAACTCCTCCCAAAGTTCAAACTTCTTAGAAAAGCAGAGTCCTACACGAGCTGCCTCCGCTGGTCCCTCTTGTCTTATCTCCTGCATGCAAAATGCTCTTATTTAGGGCCTGGCAATCCATTTGTTGGTTCAACAAATGCATAACGAGTGTTTACAGTCTGGGGACTCAAAGGTAAACGGATGAGGTTTAAGTACATTCAGCTGTGTGTTCAAGGAGCTTGGGAAGGGGCAGAAACCAAATCAACCTCATGGCCTCCTAAACCGCCATCCCTTTGCTTTTGACACTCCCTTCAAGTGGCCTTCCCATCCATTTCTGTACCTGGAAACCTTCCCATGAGTCTTTGCCTAATCGCTTCAAAAGAAGGTAAGCCATTCATTCCATAATTCAACGTCATTTCTTTTAATTTTTGTACTAGGCAATATCTACTTACTTTAATATTTCTCACCATATACCTTCTAACAATCAGTATCTCTGAAGTCAAGGACAGCTTTCCCAATAGTGCCTATGCCCCATGATTACCAAAAGTTGAAACTACAAAACAATCACATACCTGTTGAGTGAGTGAAATCATTCAAACTTAACTGGAGACAGAATCATGCTTTTTCTTTAATCATTCGCCTCAATACAGATGTAGAAGGAAAAAGCTACCATTTCTTATCATTCCTGACTGCATCAAGTACAAAATCAGGTGATTCAACTGAAATTAAAAAAAAAACTTTCACAAGTTTTATAGCACATTTTGTACAATTTTATGTTGAATGAAATGTTCCCTTTTTAAGGGAAAATAAAACATTTCTGTTGAAAATTAATAAAGGCATGCTTATTTTCTCCATAATATATCTATACAATTTTGTTAATCATTAAACTCTTTTAATTCATTCTTTAAAAGTATTTCAATCTATCTTTTCATAAAATGTTAAGTAATAAAACGTGAACACTTACTTTTAAACAATGACTATAACATTATGAATAAGTGCCCTGTCTGCTTGGTTGGAGCATCGTCCCGTGGGCCAGAAGGCTGTGGGTTTGGCTCCCAGGCAGGGCACATACCCAGGGGGGGTTTCAGTTCCCAGTCGGTGCACACACAGGAACGCAACCCGTCGATGTGTCTTTCTCACACCAACGTTGTCTGCGCGCTCTCTCTCCCTTCCTCCCTCCGTAAAAGCAATGAAAAAAAAAAAGTCCGCATTGAGAATTTTAAAAAGTTATAAATAACTGAATTTTATAACTTTTCATCTATAAGATTGTATAAATTTGTACTCCCACCAAAAAGGAACTTACCTTTTTTACTATACAACTGAATAAATACAAATTAGCTTTATTCCTGAACATGGATTATTATACATAGCGTCCTAGACACATCCAAAAATACATACTTGAAATAAGAAGTATAATGAAGATGATTAAATAACTAACTCCAAATTTAATCACTTTGAACATTATCTTTATAATATTATGCCAAATATGTTAGTGATACTTATCTAAATTTCAACATCTTATAATCTACATAAATTTATCAGTGATAGCTATACTTGAATTTCAGATAATGCATTAAAAACTTCTGCATAGGATGAATATTAAAAATATTCTTTCAGCTAAACATTATCTCCTCAAAGGAAAAAATAAAATAATATGATTTAAGTTCTTCAGCAGGCTGAAGGTGATTCTATTATTCATTCCTAAAGCACTGACTGAAATCAGAAATGATAAATGTTGCTGAGAAAGAATGTCTTTCTTAAAGGAGATACTCAGTAAATATGTGATGAAATTAGGCAACAGACCCTCATGGTTTTATTGTCGGTGCTCCTTATGTTTGTGCCAGTAAGATAGGTTAATCACACAGAATGCATTTTCACCCAGCACCAAACTTCCATGAGAGAGAGAGACAGACTTATTCCGCTTTCTTCAGCTCTCATTCTGTGACATACTGGAGCTAAATTATAGTTTTGATTATTAAGTGCTTAATTGAAGAAGAAGAATTCTCCTAGTTTGCCTCCTGGTATTGCTGCATCCACCCAGCCCCGCAGGCCGACCTCACACCACACACCAGGCAGTTACAGCCCTGATCAGTGCTCCTGGTTCCTCAGCGTGGGTCTGCCTTGGACTGGGCCAGCACGGGCACCAAATGCTCTTATGAGTGAAATCACTTCGGACTCCCTCCTTGCAGGGGTGATATTAAGCTTTGTTAATCAGAGTGGAAAATGTGAATGTTTATAGGGCCCTGGAAAGAGCTCTCTCATCAAAAGTGGAGACACAGCCCAGAGAAAAGATTTGTTCTCAGAACCTGCCTGTGTAGCAGAATGAACCAATTCGGCTTCGCATAAAAGAGGGATCCTACAGTGAATTCAAGTGGACCCTTTCCCCTTCTTTATGATAGTGGTCATGTTTCATTGTTTCCCCATGAATGGAGCTAATTATAAACTATTTCTTGTGTCACCGTGAGTTTCATTTGCCTTGAAAACCCTCTGTGAAAACCAACAAGAAAATTAATAGTGAAAACAGGGTGTCTAATTTCTGTTTGCTTTTGAGAGCTGGTGGGGAACAAATAAAACAAACAACGGAGGCGTCCTAGAGGAGAACAATAAGAGAAAGCCTTTTCCGTCTTTGCCAAAACCCGAGGTCACACACCCTCTAGCAAACCTGCTTCGCATTCAGGCATCTGTTACCGGGACCACAGCAATCACCGTTTGAAGTCTGCTCGAAAAAAATGCAAAGAGCCTGCTGAAATGCCAGCATTTTCATTTTGTTTTGATGACTTTCTCAAAGAATAACAATGATCAGCTTAGATTTTTTTGCGCGTGTGTAGTGCCCTTTGAGAAAGAACATTTTCTCTTGAAAAGCCACACAAAGCTCAACTCAAGCAGTTGCATTGTTTTCTCTCTCTCAGGAAGCTAATAAAAAAGACTAATGCATTACTTAATGAAGCTATTCGTTGCTTAATAAAAATAAGGATTAGTAACAATAACTGTTATGCTCCCATTAACCTTATTTTCCAGCTCGAACATAGAAGTTGCTTAGATGTATTATATTTCTACCATAGTTTGCTTGGAAAAAAAAATAGAGCTACTGGGAAATTTAAATTTCATTTAAAAAGTTAAGATTGCTTTTCATTGTTAGTTTAGAAATTTGAGTTAAAGACCCGTGTTAAACCCAGCTCCTAAAATCTCAAGCTTTGGAAGGCGCCAGTCCTGGCGAGTGGCAGCTCTGGAAGTGGGAGAGAACCTGTGACCCTCGGTCCGCCAGCCTGGGTCTTATTCCCAGGTTTGCAGCTTCCTCACTGTGTGATATTGGCACGTCTCCTTTGTGACTTCTGATGTCCTCAATTGCTCCTTTTCAAAGTGGGAAGTGGCTCAGGCTACCTACAGCCGGAACTACTAGTGATTAGTTTGTAATGGCCACAGGTCCATTTCATCCACGTTCTCAGCAAAGGCTGATCAAAACCAATATGATCGACCTCTGGCGCGAGATTCTTATAACAAATCGCAAGCATTCACGGTAGGCGGTTCCCAGCACCACTGCCCTAGATGTAGGTGAAGTCACCAGATTTAGTCAAGTCTCTTTACTGAAAGCTTAGCTGAAAGATTATTCTTCTTTAAAGACATTAAATGTATTTAGAGTCTATGCATGGCCCTGGCTGGTGTGGCTCAGTGCATTGAGCACTGGCCTGCAAACTAACAGGTCACCAGTTCAATTCCTAGTCAGGGCCTGGGTTGCGGGCCAGGTCCCCAGTTGTGCATGTGCAAGAAGCAGCCAGTCGATGTTTCTCTTGTCCTCTTTCTCTTTCCCCTCTCTCTAAAAATAAATCAATATAATCTTTTTTAAAAAGAATCTGTGCTCTGCGAGGGCAGGAACTCTGATTTTGATGCAGCCGAGTATCTGGGGCAGGGGTGTCAAACTCACTTTCACCGGGGGCCACATCAGCTGTGTGGTTGCCTTCAAAGGGCCCAAATAGTTTTAGAACTGTATAAATGTAACTACTCCTTAACTGAGAAGGATTTGAAATTACTTTTGCCCCTTTGAAGGCAACCACGAGGCTGATGTGGACCCCGGTGAAAAGGAGTTTGACACCCTGGTCTAGGCCATTGCATGGCACATAGTATTGAATCAAAGAATGAAAGAACTCACTGAATATACCCTCTTTTACTATATCTGTGGGATGATTTAGTTCATGACTGTGTTCCTCATGAATATGTTCTTCATGAATATATTCATTCGGAGATGAAACCTGTGACCCTTCGCTTTTGATAAATTGAACAATCCATAAAATGCTAATATATTCACATTTATTGAATGTATGTAAAAGAAGAATGTATTCATATTCATGGAATATATTCAGGAAGAATATCCCTTAACACAATTACCGGAAAAATGATACATTTGATGCGTTTGGTGAATCGGTCATGCGTCAGTTGATTCTTTGGAGAATTGCTTTTGATCGATCCAGTTTCAGAGAATCGGTTTTTGATTGATCCAGTTTCAGAGAATCGGTTTTTGGTGGACTGATACCCAGCCCCTATTCTTGACTCTGATAAGTGAGATCATGAACAGGTGGGCTACCGGCAGTTGGGGTTCGCTACCCCATCAGCCTGTGGACTCAAATGTCCCCCATGAAATCTCTGTTGAAGGATGGATGGGATCCCCTTCTTCAAAGGGAAGGAACTTACAGGTCAAGGTCAACTTCAGACCAAGAGCCCGTTACTCAGCTCATTCTGGCTTACCGTTTCACCTTCTCTCCGTGTGACTCAGAGAACATGGCTTTCACTTGGGAATGTGTTAGTGTGTGACTATGGAGGATACTTATGAAGACAACTAGACACGGAGGAGGGGACACGGACTTCAGCTATTAGTGTTAGTGTGTGCTCTGTATTTATGTGATAAAATATGGATACAGGGTGCTCAATAGAACTATACCATCTTATATAAATACAGAACATACAAACGTATGTTTAAAGAGTGTAATCTATATAAATCAGTAAGCAGCCACTTGAATTTCCTTTCTCAAGTAATAGAAGCCCTTTCAGGGTTATAACTCCAGCCACCCAAGGGCTTGGCCTGCCGTGGAGACTCACTGGCATTGTGAGCCACTGCTTGCAATGAAATGACTCTCTCTCAGGGAGCTGGGAGCAGAAGCAAGACAGAGAACCTTTCAACTAAATGAGCTCGGATGGTGGTGAGCCTGTAAGATATAAACATTGGAACATTTAAGCCACTTGGTTATACCTTTGTATCTGAGAGATACAGACATGGTGAGCTCAAGAAAATGGAGAAGAAAGCTTAAGAGAGTATTTAAAATGAAGGCAAGATGGTAGGCTCTATAATCTTTAGAGGGAGAGCAGAAGAAAAAAAGTCAATATTTTCACGTCAAAGGGGTTTGGGGGAGGTCACGGGTTTAGGGTTTTTTGCTCTATGAATTTAAATAGTTTGCACCCCCTGTATCTGTGAGACAGGAAAGGGTTGTAATTATGGTTGATAAGTTAATCAAGGAAAGGAAAGCTCTACGTTTAGAATGAAATTAGACATGATTTAAAAAGTGACATCACCTCTTAAAGCCCTTAAAAGTATCCTGAAGTCCCCGCAGGATTTTTATGATGTCTCTCTCTACCTTAACATAGGCCTCCAATAGGATCTTTTATTTTCTTATATATGACACTTCATGTTAAACTAATGGAATTGATAGCTGTCACTATTTTTTTGAAATTATGATTGCTTTAATATTCTGTAGCTGTGTGCATACTGAGTAAGTTTTTGGTGGCTTCAGGACATATCTGTTTCATGGCCTGAAATATGACAGTAACTTCAGTATTTTCTACATCGTTAAGGTATTTCAGTGAGGTTACATATTACTTAGTCTTATCTTGACTTATTAACTTAGGGATATATAGACACGACTCCTTTTATTGGCTCTTTGCTTTATTGTGCCACACAGATGTTACACGTTTTACAAATCGAAGGCAAAACCCTCCATCAGCAAAAATGTTAGGGCTTGCTTTATTGCAGTGCTCGCTTTACTGAGACGGTCTAGAACCAAATCTAAAATATCTCCAATGTATCCTGCATACCATGCATGCGGAAGGTGCATGCATCGTGAAGGCACAGCTCCCTGAGTTTTTTGAAAAACTGAATATGCCTAGGTAACTCAGACCAAGATCAAGAGACAAAAAGTTACCAACCCTCTAGATTGCTTCTGAATTGAGTAATTGATGCTAACTAGAGGGTTGTCCATCTAGCAATCAACATCTGACAATGTTCGATGGATAACTACTAACAAAATGTAATTGTTAAACCAGATGCCTAGAAACCAAGGCATCTGTAGATCTCAGGAGGGTTTTCTTTAGACAGGACAGGGCCTGCCAATAAGAAGACAGTCATTGTTCATCCGTATCACAGAATTTCAGGGCTATGAGATGTCTAATCTAACACGGGTTCCCTCGGATAATTCCCTCTGTGGGACACATCTGGGTGGCCTCCTCCTCTCGACCCTGGGCTAGTGTTCCAGAGCATTTCTGCCGTAAGGTGCATGCACTCTCGCCCTGGCCCTTACCGCTACCTTCACTTTCCCTTCCAGGCCCCGGAGTGCCTCTGTGGCACTGGCTGTGCCGCTCCGGGCCGTCTGCCCTCGTATGCTCCCAAGTCTCTCTGAGGCCCCCGTGGCTGCCATCTCCTGTCCACTGAGTTCAGACTCTCAGTGACTCCCTCTGCTGTCAGTAAGAGTCTTCTCTTTGCATCTCAGACGGAGTCGGTTCTGTCTGCTGTGGGCAGAGTGGCCCATCAGGGCAAGGGCAGGTTTGTGGAGCCAGATAATCAACTCCAGCGATGGGAGTATTTTTTTTGTTAATGTGCTCTACGTGACTTTGTCAAACCAATAACATTGCCAGTGGTTTTCTGTTCTTCTCTATAGCACACGGATGTGTTTCCATCTTATTTTAAGTGTCTAAAGCTGTGGGGAACCTTGTCATCAGCTGGTATGGAATATCTATTTCAATAGTAAGAATTTCTGGGCCAGAGAGGCCAAGCGATTGTCTCAAGTGATATTAGCACCTGTGCTAGCCAGAGTCTGACACTGCTATGCCGTGTGTCATGCAGTGAGTCACATTTCCGGGCACACATATGTGCCAACACACACACAGTTTATGTATATTTACTGGTCCATGAAACCATACTGAAAAGGAAATCAGTGGTTGTTAAAATTTATACTGTTATAAAATATTAATTTTTAAGCTATTTTATTTTTAATCTTGTCTAATATCTATCACATTCAGGTTAAAATCCATAAAAAGAGATGAACAGAATACATTTGTATATATATATGCAACTTTAGTCATACAAATATTATTTTAACGTGCTCACCTGTAGCATTTTTCCTCTCCCATTTTGCCACCAAAAATGAGGGACACTGCCAAAAGGCGGGTGACAGTCAAAGTGGATTGTTGCTGAACTGGAGAGTGCAGGAGAAGTGGTCCCTGAGTGTATGGAGACGTGCCCTTCGTGGTTCAGTGCCCACAGCTGGAGCGAACAGCTGAGCTGAAGCAACAGCAGCCGCCGCTCCTGCTAGGAGTCACGGGGTAGGAAAAGTGGTAGCGAGCCTGCAGAAGAGTAGCTGCTGTGAAGGGTGGAGCCGGACTTTCTCACCTGTGTCTGTGGCCTGCGGACATTACTCAGGCCCTGCTTTGAGTCAAGGACAAAAATTATTCAGCATCAAGTACAAAAAAAGAGCTCTATTCAAGGGGAGTAATTCAGAATGGTCTGAAATGAGAAACTGTGGTTCCACTATGCATTTTATGATGTAATTCAAAAATAATGATTTACACTCAAATCATAAAGGATGGTACCTCAGCATAATATTTTAATACCCTTCTTCCATGCCAGGGCTCTGGTCACGATCATTGTCTGAACTCATGAACTCCAAGCCCCTGAGTGGCTAGAAAATCTCTCCAGCCAACAGCTGCTCGCCCATCATAGTTATGCAGGATACACGGGTGTAAATGCCTCTGTTTGATCAACCCTCTTCAATTCATGGTCCTCTATGGTGAATGTGAAACTGCCGCTTTCAAAAATATTTAAAAGAAAAGGGAGAATTTCATGATGTGTATTGTTTTAAAGAAAGCCGACCTTAAATTCTGACAGTTATTCATTTTAAGCTTTTTTATTAAAGATTTTATTTATTTATTTTTAGAGAGGGAAGGAAGGGAGAGAGAGAGAGAGAGGAACATCAATGTGCGGTTGCTGGGGGTCATGGCCTGCAACCCAGGCATGTACCCTGACTGGGAATCGAACCTGCGACACTTTGATTTGCAGCCCGCGCTCAATCCACTGAGCTATGCCAGCCAGGGCCATTTTAAGCTTTTAATTTGTTATCAAAATTTAGAAAAATGAGAACATGGATTCAGGGATTAACCTAAAGTAAATTTCTATCATCTTCATTTATGGTATTCCTATTATTCTTTCTCTATGCTATTTTTTATATTACCTCTTTAATACTGAGGTGACAGAATTGAAAAATAGTCATCAACCAATATTGACACGTAGCTGTTTTTTCTCTTTATCGCACTTTGGGGACAATGAAGGGATCGTGTACTCTGTAGTCACGCTAGTACTCGCTTCTCCAGCAGCCTTGAAGAGGGGCGGTCAACAGAGTCTGAATTAGACTACGGAAAACGAGCGGATGCCCACATTTGGGGTACGGCTCGCCGGAGATCTCCAGTTGGGTACCAAAATCATTTCATCTACATTCTGCCTTCCCTGTGTGGTTTTTGGTTTTTCCCCTGTTCCCGACAACTCCAGTTTATGAGATATAGGGAAGTGTCTCATGGAAATTATAAAAATGCGTGTTAAAATATTTAAATCTCATTAGATGGTACAAGAGGCAAACTTCTTGAGACCAGGAATCACCTTAGTTATTTTTATATGCCCTGCAGCATTTTTCACCGAGGTGTGTCCTCGGAAAAAAGAGTAATTGATGCAAATGTCCTTGCCATTGGAACAATGTTGGAGTCCTATAAATAAGAGTGAGTTTGTGCCTTTAGAGAAAACTGTAAGATAATGGGTTACAAATACATTCCAGCAAGTAGGTGAATTCACAAGCAGTGAATCAACAAATGAGGGTGAACTGTACGTGAAATGCACAGATCTTAAAAGTGCAATTCAGTAGATTTTGATAAACATGTACTTTTATGCATCCAACCTCCAGTGAAGATAAGAACGTTTTCGTGACCTCAGAAAGTTTCCTTGTGCCAATTCACAGTCCGTTCCGACCTGCACCATTCTCCCGCAGGCAACCACTGTCCCGATTTCTGTCACAATAGGTTAGTTTCACCTGTTCTAGAATTTCACGTAAAAGGATCCATTCAGTGTGTTGTATTCTGGGCCTACATTCTTTTGTGCAAAACAATGGTGTTTGTGGCACTAGTTCATATTTTTTATTACTTAATGACACTCCCTGGTTTGAATATACCCTGTATGGATATATAATTATTTCCAGACAAGATCAGGCACATTCAGGGTGGTATTAGCTATAGACGAAAAAACAAAAACAACAAGAAAACACCTTATTTTTCTCTATTGGATTGCCTTAGTGTCTTTGTCAAAAAATAATGGACCACATATGTGTGGATCTATTTCTAACTACTTGGTGGGTTATTATAGCTTTAGAGCAAATCTTTAAGTCACGTCATACGTCTTCTGATTTTTTCTTTTAATTATTTTGAATATTTAAAGTTTTTTAAAGTATTTCCTTATGCATTGTAAAATCTTGTATTTATTTTCCTACAAAGACCAATTTTGGGAATTTGACTAGGACTGCACAGTATATATATAATGTCCCTTTATTTAGCTCTTAATTTCTTCAGCAATATTTGGAGGTTTCAGTGTGGAACTTTAAAAGCTCCCCCAGTGACTCCAATGTGCAGACAACAGAATAACATCTATTCACCTAAGCTCTGTGTTTCTCGGATTCTGGGTGCCTAAAGGCAAAGAATACAACCCATTCCTGAGAGTCTACACACACAGGAAGCGAAGGGTCCTTCCCAGCAGCTCATGAACACAGCCGTGCAGTGTGCTCTCCCCAGTGTGTTTGTCTGCTGAAAGGTTCCATCCTAGTAGCTCTTCCAGGAAAGTCATGTGCCGAGGCGACATCTGTCTATACCTCTTCAGAAACACATTTGGCAGATTTTTGCATTAAAAAAAATAGAAGTGTTTCATTCCTGTCCAAGAACCTTATCCCGTGTTCTATCTGGTTGTATTTGGTCATGTATAGAAGGTGATTCGGATTGGTTTGTAGAAGTGGCAAGATTAAATTAGATCAATTTCCTAATGATAGGGGACTTCTATGAACAAAGAAGAAATAGTACGTGGCGTATTTATATAGAGATGCCTACTTCTGTGTGTGGCTATACCAGCCTGAATGTGCCCTATCTCATCTGAGATGCCTACTTCCTTTTCCTTTTCATTGCATAAGTGGATAACTGAGAACTTATGAGATATATTATTACCACATCAGAAAACAGCATAACTGCCTAAAGATGGATTCATATTGTAGGAAATTTTTCTCTCAGGATTGAATATTGAGCAAAAGACTGAAAACTCGAGTCACTGATTTTATCTGAAGCAATATTCCAACAGATGTTACATCTTCGTCTGCTACTATATTTTAAGTACTTTCTTTTTTTCCAATATGCATTAAAACAGTCTTTTCTTCTTGTCTCTAATAAGAGCAACATCTGTTTCTTCTAGTTCAATCAAAGCAGCCACCTCAGGAGTCTCACTTAAAAAATAATGCCATCAGAAAGGCAGCCTAGATGGAACATGCCTCATTAACATTTTACATTTGCATACAAAACACGTTTTCCCCACAATTATAAGTTAGGGAGATGTTAGAGCAAATATTATAAAACAACATAGTTATCTAATGAAAAAAATTAAAACCAGAAGCTGGAACATTTTTTCAAAGATAGTGATTTTAGGTTAAAAACTCTCATAAAAATACAGGTCTCCTTTTGTATAATCGAAAAGTTTTCATCATGAGCATTTAAGGAAGAGTTGGAGGTGTCTGTTGTAAAGTAACATCAAATGATCCTTCAGTTTAAAATTGAATCAGAACTGTTGCAGTAGTGTATGCTTTTTAAGAGGAAAATGCTTTGGGAAATACACACTCGGGTTTATTTCAGCCTTTTCAAAGTTCGTCACCATGAGAAAAAAGCACTGCTTGAAACTGGGTTTCATTTTTGAAACTATCACACGGACATTCAAAACCACACCTATTAAAGAATCTAGTTTTAAGCAACACGCTTTGCTCAAAAGTGCTTTGAAAAGTGTTGACCCTGATATTTTTGACATTTCACAATTTATTTTTTTCTTTTTTAATTGAATTTATTGGGGTGACATTGGTTGATGCAATTACATAGGTTTCAGGTGCATACTTCTGTAACACATCACCTGCACACTGTGCTGTGCGTTCACCACCCCAGATCAGGTCTCCTTCCATCCCCCTTTCCCTCTGGAAACCACCATGTCATTTTCTGTGTCTATGAAGTGTTTTGTTTTGTGTTGGTTTGTGGGGGGGGGGTTGCCCTTAATCCCCTCACCTTTTTCACCCAGTCCCCTGACTTGCCCCCAGCAACTGTCGGTCTGTTCTCTATCAGACTGTCTCTATTTTATTTGTTTGTTTATCTTGTTCATTAGATTCCACAGATGAGTGAAATCCTGTGATACTTGGTTTTCTCTGATGGGCTTATTTCACGTGGCATAATGTTCTCCGTGTTCACCCGTACTGTCACCTAGGGTAAGACTGACAAGAGATAGAACATTTTGAGCTACCTCCCCAAATAGTCAAAGTCCTCCCCACTGCTGTTACACTCTTGGGTGTGTATTGGGGAGGAGGTTATTCGTTCGTAAAGAAAACCATTTTTAATCATTTCACAACAGCTGATGCTTATAGAACCCAAGTACAGCCACTCAGATTGGTGTGTAGCGAGCCGGGCTCCCCCGCAGAGTGATACACAGTAGCCGCTACGCACCGCGTGCTAACTGGGTGCCAGGCACTGTTGAGTGATGAGGTCTAACACCCCGAGTCCTCACGAGAACCCTGTGCAGCAGACCCTTCTCTCATTCCTTCTCCACAGAGAAGGGGACCGAAGGCCGGCCATGAAGTGAGCAGAAATGCGATGTGCCCCCAGGTGTCTGACCGCAGAGTCCATGCTCTGGACCGTCGCTCTGTTCCGTCCCTCGGAGGGTGACCCTGCAGGTCAGACACCCCTGTGCTCATCCCGCTCAGTCTCTTTGAGGAGCATGTTTCCCGTGTGTCTGAGGAGACTGTCACCCCAAAGATACAGCAGCCCCTCCCATTCTCCCAGCAAGGCAGTTACGAGTACCTTTTGACTAACTTGCACATTTAACTTTTATTGCTATAGGTGAGACTGTCTGTAATATTTCGTTAATTTACTATGTGCTTTTAAAATTATACACATAAATACTTTAGCAAGGTTATGTTCCAGTCTCACCCCTGGGAAATGATTTCTAATTTCTTTATACGCGGCTTTAACATCAATGTTCCCGTCATAAACCTGTAACACATCCGGCACACTCTTTTCAGAACAAATCACCTTCAGTCTGGACTGTTTGAATATAGGAGTTCTTCTCCATGTGTCATGCTGCTCCTGGACATGTTCTTCTAAGCCTCATATTCCCGTTGACGTAACATTAGGACATGTTTTTTTTTCCAATGGTCAAATGTGGATATTCATGATGTCCGCAGGGTTAAGACTTACTACACTACTGTCTTGTTGAGAAGGCTGTTTATAACAAATACACCGATGTTTGTAATTGTGAGGTTAGTAACCCCCAGAAAAAAGTCTGCAACTTAAGTCTGTTTCCTATTCTGTAAAATGCGATGAATCAAAGTGCCTTTATTTTGTGACCTAATAATACAGATATCCACTGGCGTAGCTCAGTGGATTGAGCGCGGGCTGTGAACCAAAGTGTCGCAGGTTTGATTCCCAGCCAGGGTACATGCCTGGGTTGCAGGCCATAACCCCCGGCAACCGCACATTGATGTTTCTCTCTCTATCTCCCTCCCTTCCCTCTCTAAAAATAAATAAATAAAATCTTTAAAAAATAATAATAATACAGATATACTGCTTCCTAATTGCCAGGCTCCATTCCAGTGCTATTACAAACCTATTCATCTATTCTTCTAAAGACACCTATAAAGTGGATGCTCTTGCATTTTAGAGAAGAACAGCCCAAGGCACGGAGGGGTTAAGTAAGCTGCCCAGGTTAGCAAGGGTAGGAGCAAACAGCGCCCCGGCTCCTGGGGCAGCCATCTGGTCTACAACCTCGTTTCCGTCTTTCGGCGACCCCACCGCTCACTGTTGAGAAGAGGCCGGGCAGGGATGCACGCAGTGTGGGTAGACGATGCCAGGCGCATGTGAGGTGTGCAGGAAATTTGAGGCATATGAGACGTGCATCTCTTTTTTAAGGTCAAGAATCTGCATTCTTCTTTTTTTTTCTTTAATCAGACTGGTCCCGATTCACTGTCCAGTCATCGAGAATGGTCCCCGGTGGTTGTCTCCCTTCCCTGGTGCATGCGTTGGCTGTAGAATAGTGAACGGAGGAATGACGCCTCTTTAACAGCAAATGAGAAGAGCTGTTTCAGTCCTACATAGTGATGTGTTCTTTGTGATGTGTGGTCTTTGTTACCCCTAATAAAACTTAGGGTGACAGTACATTTTCCCTGAATAAATGTATTGAGATTTTTTTTAAGATTTTCTTTCTTTATTTTTAGAGAGGGAAGGGGGGGAGAGAAAGAGAGAGAGAGAGAGAAACATCAATGTGCAGTTGCTGGGGGTTCTGGCCTGCAACCCAGGAATGTACCCTGGCTGGGAATCGAACCTGGGACACTTTGATTCCCAGCCCGCGCTCAATCCACTGAGCTATGCCAGCCAGGGCTAAATGTATTGGGATTTATTGTAAGTTTATCTCTTGTATCAATGATCTGATCGGCTGTGGTAATCTGACTGAATTCCATGTGGCAGTGAGTTCCAAAAGCCCTCCTTCGATGACATTAGCGTTTCGTTTCGTACGAAATAAAAATTATTAAATAATATTGTTAATTTTACAAATGCTTTCAAGAGGCAATTCCTCTTAGCTTCTCTGAAGCAAAACGAATTCTGTTTCTTCCTAATGGCAGGTGATTTAGGGAGTGATAAAAGGAAAACACGTTAGGGAGCGTGTCTGCAGGGTGGTCGTATATTTTTACTGTGGTCGGCGCTGCCTGCACAGTTGTTCTGGTCCCCCTCGCACTGGGCAGAGTGGACGCAGGGGTGCAATGTGCTGCAACTCTGGCACCCTCTTTTTTCTCACTGTAAATTTGACAGCTGAGCTCTGAACAGTGGGGAAACCCGCCGTTTGAGTGTCAAAAGGTGCAGCTGAGGGTCTTAGCCCTACAAACGAACCACAGGACGGCACGTTCAAGAGCGCTGATGCGCTCACTGTACAGTGAAAAGAGGGGACAGAGTTCCCTTTGCTCAGAGTCAAACCATACAAAGGGATGATTTTAATAAACACGCCTGAGCTCATGCTAATGTGCCTTGGGGGAAATGCTAGAATTTGCTTCTCAAACCTGTAGTATAAAATTTCCACTTGAGTCAGAATTTTAAGAAAACAAATGAGTGTAAGAAAATAGTGACAGGTCTGTGGCATGTGGCATGTTCCAGCACAACAGCACAAACACTGGGACTTGGTGGCACCTCCGTGTATTTACGACCCTGGTGCTACATGAGTCAAGGACATCCCTGGAAATTGAGCTCCCGTCCCGTGGTGGTGGCAGATGGAAATGAATGTGTGTGAATGTGTGCACAGTGTAAGGGAACTCTGACCGTGGAAGCACAGAGGTGATACCACATGTTTTGTTAATGTTTGTTTTTTGTAAGAATTCAGCCTCTGGAATCAGAAATAGCTGAGTTCCAGTTATAAGTTCTGCTATTTATTAGCCCCAGAGGCTTACATTTTATTAGATTGTTTTCTCACCTACGTATTAGGGGAAAAATTGTATGTATACTTATTTTCTACGTATTATAAGTGAGTCAAATGCAAGTAAAGTCCTCGGCAGAGTGACCACCATATAGAGCTTACTTAGAACAGCGTGTCTGTAAATACTCACATAGACAGAGATCATGAAATTAGATCCTTCTCCAGAGAGAACCTTCAGGGAATTATTTTTTTATACCATACAAATGAAGAAAAATTCAAAGAAGCAGCATGTTTTCTCTTAAGCAATAAGATCATTCTTGCCCCACTGAAGAATGAACTTCATTTTATATATATTTAGGGGCTATTCCTATCATAGACTGTTAAGGCTTGCCTCTTGATGATTAATAATAAAAGTTCAAAATAATAATTGCAACTAAAATGAATAGAAATCACAGTTCAAGCTCAGATGTAGCAGTTGTTGCTATCAAAAAGGCTGCTTATCTGAGGTCCAGTGTCTCTCGTAATTATGTTCCTTAAAGAAAACAGAGTAACCTTCTTATTTTAATCTGATTGGAAGAATAAACATTGGTCCACGAACAATTAAGCTGATGTTCTTTATTCATAAATTACTTTTGTGAAGAAAAGATTTTCACAGGGATTTTTAGTAAGGCTTTCTGGTCTACCACTTAGAAGAGCCAAGACGCTGTCAGCTGAAGCTGTCTTACCAGAGACTTGCTCTGGGTGTATAATTATTAAGATTAAATTTTGGGAATGAACATTTGTAACACTAATGTTCCTGGGATCCTTGCCCCTAAATGAATTTCAAAGGAGAGTTCCTCACATTGTGGAGGCAAAAAAAAATCAAAACCGTGTACTTTTCCGGTCAATCCCAGTGTTCCCTTGAAAGGAAAATGCTGTGGAACATGTGGTCTTCCGTGTGTCATTTCCACTGGGGAACCCCAAGCAAACCTGCGTGAGAAGGAAGTACTTCAGTAAACACAGCTACTTGTCAGACGGCTAACTGATCTCAATTTCAGAATGAGGGTTACATTTGCATAGTAATTTCAGTACCAACATGTATATTTTTCTATGTATTCATATGTACTATATGTTTCATAGTTTGGGAATCATTTACTATGATTTACTTTAGGGCAGGGATTTTCTGTTTTGCTCCATTGAAATAAAATATACTCATCTATGTAATACTAAATCAAACTTTCAAAGTCCGGACGTGAATATCTGACAGGTGGTTGTTCATAATGACATTTACCAGTGGAATGTCAGTAAGCACTACCTGTATGCGACTGTCTTCTAAGCTCCAGCAGGCCTTTCTTAAAGTGGTATTGCTGTTTAATGGTCTAAAACAGCCAGTAGCTCACGGTCTCTCTGTAAAGAACCACACGGGAAGTGTTCATAGGGTTTCCGAAGCCGCTATTTGCTCTGCTCTGCCTCTGACAGTGCGTCAGCACCTGAGCTGGCCTGTGTTCCAGTAAAACTTCATGTGGACGCTAAAGCCTGAAGGTTATATATACACTTTTTGCACATAATTTAATATTCGTCTTTTTATTTATTTCTAAGTGTATAGAAACGTGGTGAGAACCACTTTTAGTTCCCAGGCTGTGGTGCAAAAGCAGCCAGCCCCGGCGGTGTGCAGCCTCTAAGCTCCTGTTTGCAAGACCCCCGAGCAGAGGTGGGGAGCCAGTGGCAGCATCGCGCTCATCCCTCTCCTTCCCCTTCTGAGACCTTCACTTGCTAGGCTTCTTCCTTTCGTGAAGCTGAAGTGTATCTTCGAGTAACTTCTGCCTGTGGATTCCAGAGTATTCTCTCTGGAGCCAACTAGAACAAAATCTCTCCCTTTGACGGAGCATAGAGCTGTGGGAAGTCGGAGAAGGCTGCTCAGACCCTCAAAGAACTTCTCTGTCTCTTAGTGTTTTTGAAACTCTTCCCAGATATTTATGTTCAGTGGCTTTGTTCTATACGGGACTTAGTTTTCTAATTGTTCCTCATAAAATGAACACATAGGGAACAGAAACTTTATAGTCTGTGTAATAGAGCGCTTGGGAGAATTTTTGTTTCCCAAGATCTTTGTACTGGACACCAGTGAAAGGTGATGGGTTAGGGGTGGGAGTTGTTGATTTATACTTTTATTTTTTAAATATAATCTACTTTGTTATAAAGATACCTTATTGGTAAATAAATGCTGGCACTGTTTCCCATGCTTCTGCCTAGTGGTCAGCACAAATACCTATACATACTGACACATTTATTTTTTAAAATTTAATTTCTATAAACTATGTTTTCTAAATGTGTTGATTGGAAAAAATTTAACAGTACAAAAATATTTATAAAAAAGAGAAGGGCATTAGACAAAAGTCATAAATCCATTTTCTTGTATTAGAGTCTAGTAAAGCTAGCCAAAAAATAAGTTATTAAATTAAAATGGTTCATTGGTATCTTCCAAACAACTTTATTTACTTCATTCATTCTCCCAAGTACCCAATGGCACATTAATCTTACCTCCTTAGATTGGGTGATAATTATTTCTTATTTGGTTCAATGGAGACTAAAACCACTTATGATGTTATGAAACATGAGAGATCAATAGTCAGTAGCACGTAATTTTCCTCGATGAAAATATATTAATTTTTACTTATAAAGTTCTGACTTTGTCAATATTAAATGTGCTCTTAAACCAAACCATCTTAAGGAAGCAAATTCACTTTTATTTTGCACTTAACAGGCTCTGGCTTGAATGATGGACAGTGGCACGAGGTTCGCTTCCTGGCCAAGGAAAACTTTGCCATTCTCACCATCGATGGAGATGAGGCGTCGGCAGTTCGAACTAATAGCCCTCTCCAAGTTAAAACTGGCGAGAAGTACTTCTTCGGAGGTAAGACCACCATTTTTTGTATCAGGTAACTAGTACACTGCTAACCACAGAGTTTCTATCGAGTTTGATTATGAAGTATTTATATTTGATTTCATGGATGCAGTAGATCTCAGGAAGAAAACAGTCATAATTCATTGAGTCCAAAAAGTGTGGCAAATTTGTTTCTACGTGATAAAGGTATCACAGTGATATCACTGGATTCTTCTAGTCCAGTCAAATATTTCAGGTGTAAAGCATGAGGTTCTGAATCTTCTCTTTCTCATAACAGTCCTTGGATTATGTTAGGTTGGCCAATGAGCATTATGCTGAGTGAAATAAGCCAGGCAGTGAAAGGCAAATACCATATGATCTCACCTTAAGTGAAACGTAATCAACAAACAAGCAAGCAAAATACAACCAGAAGCATTGAAATAAAGAACAAACTGACAATAACCAGAAGAGTGGGGGAGGGGTATAATGGAGGAAAGAAGGGGAAGTGTCATCTAGGAACATGTATAAAGGACCCACGGACAAAGCCAAAGTGGGGTAGGACTGAGGGTGGGAGGTGGTGGTGTGTGGGGTGGGGGATAGTGGTAGGGGGCAAATGGAGACAACTGTACTTGAATGACAAAAAAAGTCCAATTAGTTTTTCCTGTAAAATAAAAGGACACATTTTTCACTTTCACCAGCGACTTCATTGATTTGGATATTTTGAATATGTTGGCTATCTCCTGCTATTGGCTTCTAGTGGGGAGAGGCCAGGGGTGCTGCTAAACACCTTCCAGTGCAGAAGACAACCCACAGCAAAGAATAATTTGGCTGAAATGTCAACAGTACCAAGAAACTTTGCAAACCACTTTTGACATGTTTGATCACTCACAGCACTTTCTCCATACACTGCACAAATTTTTTTGCAGTTATCACCTTTTGCAGAAATAATAAAGCATAATATGCCAAAATGTTGCATATTTTCTTCCATTTTCTATGTTAAAAGAGCTGAATAAAAACTCACCAGTTTTGATAAGTTTTTTTAAATGCACACTGATATGACAGCTGCCATAATACAGTCTAACAAAATTGTTTCAACTGAAATTCAAGACAACTAAGCACTACTAGAGCCATTGTATGGAAAGAACTAAATAAACTTCTTGGCCAGCCCAATATATTTGGCACCTACTACTGTGTAACTGTGACTATCCCAGAATGTGGTGGCTTCCAACAGCAAGCATGATCTCCCAGTTGCTGGAGATCAGGAAGCGGGGAATGGCTTGGCTGGAAGTCATCCCCGCGCCACTGCGTGTGGCTGTATCACGTGGAACCTTGACACGTCGGAGGTCCTGCTTCCGAGACGGTGCACTCTCTGGGCTGACAGTTGCAGCTGGTTGTTGACTGGGGAGTCTTCGTTCTCCTCCACGTGGCTCTGACCCTTCAGGGTCTCTCTTTGTCATGTGGCCTCTCCTACAGGTGATGGGACTGAATCGGGGTGCTGAGGAGAGAGGAAGAAGAGAGAGGTGGGAAGGGGAGGGGGAAGGAGGGGCATATACAAGGGAGAGTTTCCAAGATGTAAACCTGAGTTTTCTCCTAGTTCAGTGTTGCCAATGCTCTCTGCCCCTGTGGTTACACACAGCTTGTGGGAAGTGGGTCGCTGAGTCCAGCCCGCACTCCAGGAGGGGGTGGTACAAGGAGACAAGGGTTGTTGGGACCATCTTGGAGACTGCCTACATGTGTCTGGATTATCAAGTAATGAAAAGATGAACAAAAAGGAAGAGTCTCTTAATGATAAATTTTACTGAATGTAAAAGAGTATTGTAGTGTAACCCTAGCATAGTTTCTATATTAAAGAATGCATCCTGGCAGAAACGAATTTTTTTTTATCAATGAAATATGGA
This sequence comes from Phyllostomus discolor, assembly GCF_004126475.2. Lineage (NCBI taxonomy): Eukaryota > Metazoa > Chordata > Mammalia > Chiroptera > Phyllostomidae > Phyllostomus > Phyllostomus discolor. The sequence continues at coordinate 89,014,306 of NC_040912.2, forward strand.
GACATTTTTATAGTGCTAGGTTTGTTGTTTAGATCAATATATCTTTCATTAGGTTATTGCCTGTCTCATTTTAAATCGTGCAATGTGAAATTGAAACAAATACACTGCATTAGAAAAGGCTTTGGTTTAAACTTTTTATACACATGTTTGCCTCTGGAAATATAGCTATTAATATTCGCACGTATATTGGCTTATATTAAAAAGCTTACATATCACTATATTTATACATTTTTCTGATTACTAAAAAAAGTCTACTTGACAGCATTTATCTTATATGGATGTCTTATTCCCTACTGTATCCCCCAAGGTCCTAGAAAAATTCCTACAATATAGTAGACGATGAATAAATATTTATGAATGAATTGATAAGTTCTGAAAAATGGGGGGGGCAAGCATTTTGTGCCCTTTCTCTGAAAGAAGACGTAGAAGCCCCAGGAGCTCTCCTGACTTGGCCACTGAGTTTGCAGCCAGACCTGACCTCAAGCCCTCGGACCTCCCTACCTAGCTAGGCGTTTCTCCCTCTGCACCCCGATATGATGTTGAGGGGCGACTCAGAGACGAAAGCCCTGACCTAGACCTCTGCTTCTGTATTCGTCCACGGTATTTCTTAGCAGTTAAACTTACCTAAGTTTAAAAAGGCTCTTAATAAGTATTTGATGAGTGGATGGAAATCAGACAAGATGTCTTATTGATGTGAGAACAAACACAGCCCCATAGCCCAACAGGTTTTCCTCTGAAGACATATTTCACGTGATGGGCTTTCGGCCAGCAGGTTTTATTGTTGTCCTAGGCGATGGGTCACAATGGTCAGTTAGAGAGCTGTTGATATTTCCTGCCCATCCAGATGACAGGGGAGTGTCTTTGGCCGTGGAGGAGCTAGCTGAACCGTTTTGATCTATTTCCAGCTCAGTGAGTAAGCAAACAGCTATAACCACAAATTTATGGCATAGAGTTTATAAGAGATGAGGGCTTTGTAGATTGCTATTTACTTTACAGATTTTGGTTTTCAAACCCAGCAGTCAAAAGCATATTTTCTCCTATTTGGGCTGCTGGTCTTCCATTGAGAAAAGCTGTCAGCAAACGGTCTCCATGCTGCCTGGGTTATATGAGATCTGTCCAAAAAATATCCGTCCACACACTGTGAAAACTAGAGACATTTACTGAAGAAGATACAAGATATCTTGTACACAGGACAATGATGCCTCAGTCTCCTTCAAAGTAGGCACCTTGGGACCTCACACAGTTCTCCCAGTCGCCGTCAGCCACCCTGTCGCATTTTCCTGAATCTCACCAATGGTCTGAAATCTCTTCCCTTTTAAAGGTGATTTTAGTTTTGGGAAAAGCCGACAGTTGCAAGGCACCAGTTCTACATCTGGGCTGTAGGGGGACTGAGTCACATGGGTGACTTGATATTTCACCAAAAATCTCTGCACAACGTGAGCAGGTATGTTGTTGTGATAAAGCTACCAATCACCAGTTGCCCATAGCTGCTGCCTTCTGAATCATCCGAATAATTTCTGCAGAGGAATGTTCAAGCTTAACACAAAAACTGGATGCAGAGTCATTGCACTAGTCACTCAGTCAGTTTGAATGGGACGGCCACACAGCACCCATGCTCACTCAGCAGCATCTACCACCTGCACTGACTAGTACAGTGAAGTTGTCATTGTTCACACAGGCGCATTCCAGTCCACTCTCCTTGGCCGCTGGGTTACATCGATGTTGTACAAACCGCTCTCATTATATTAAAATGGCTGGACTTTTTTCCGGACAGACCTCGTATATAGTTAATGCTATATGTGGAAATTGTGTTTGAGAAAGATCAAAAGGAAGTTTCCATTGGACTTCAGCGTGGAATTCAGCGGGATCTGGCTGAGTGAAGCAGGAAGGTGATGAAACTTAAAAGTAACTCTACCTCTTGCCAGGCTAGCGCTAAGGTGTAATACATGATTTTACATGTATTACATTTATTAGGTGCAACAAGCTCTTGCACCTAATGAATGAGCATCCTGTTTCTTCCAACTCTCTTCCCTCCCTGCACTTGTTTCAGCGTTACTCTTACCGGAAGGTGATAAAGGACGTCTCAGACCACAGCTCTTCTTCCTTCTCAGGCTATCTCTGGGCAGCTGTGGCTTATAACTACTATGCTTTCATTTAGGGTACTCCTTTCTTGTTTACCTTTTAAAGCTCATAAATTGGGGGTTCCTCTTCAATTCAGATTGCCAAAATAATCAGAGAACACCTTCCATTTCAAACTGGTTTTACTTTTATCTCAGCCCGCAGGCTGGCTAGTTCTGGACTGAGTTCATTAGTCTCTTGAATACCTTGCTGCACACAGCAAGAAGGAGCCAGTGCACATCAGCAGTTGAGCACGGCCTAATGTCAGAAGTCCCAGCTGGCGCCTGGTTTGCCTTCCAAGGAACAGCTGGCGAGAAGATGGCCACCTCATTTTGCTACAAACAAAGGCCCCAGCTTTCCAAGCCTGTAATATCCCAGGCAACAGGGCTCGGTACCTAGCACAGGCAATACCAGAAACTTTGTAGGTTCAGGCACACTTAGCATCCTGTTTTTAAATGTAGTACCGAAAGAGGTGTTCATTTGGGTTAGGTTCGGCCCTGAGTGATGGAGACAGCAATGGGACAGGGGGACGTCGGGCTCTGAAGGTGTCCAGGGGCTCCACAGAAAGTCAGGCTTCTTCCGTTGCCCGGCTTGACCACCCTCAGCGTTTAGTCTTCATTCGCCTTGCGATCCCAGGCGGTAGTTTAAGCCCTGGATGTTATGTCCAGATTCCAGGCAGAAGCAGGGAGAAAAGAATGGTGGGCGGTGCTCCACTTCTTTTAAGGCCACTCAACCGAGTCTCCTATTGTACAGGAAATACCTCCTTGGATCCAGCTCCCAGGGTCACAAGGGAGACTGGGTAGCCAAGTGCCCAGCTAAACAGCCAAATCCATACAGGAAGGGAGAAATGAATATTGGAGGTTAATTAGAAGTCTGTGTAACAACTTCTCTATTTAATATTTAACAGTTGATTTTGATTATAGTCTGTGCACCCAATTTTACTTAATAAAGTGGCATCCAATATTATTATTTCCTCCTTGGGCAACTTTTGAAAAACCTGTATATGGTTGCTTAATCTAAGGATATTGGATTTGGGAAATACATTTAAGTGGATTTATTTCCTTTCCAAGTTTTCAATTATCCCTCATCCTAGCCTGAAGCTTTTTATAACAAATAATTTAGAGTGGTGAAATTAAATAGTTTTAAAAAGCAATAGAATATTCTCTAATCATGTATTTACATCTCTCTGCCATTCCCAGTTTTATTTCTCTTCCCCACAAAAAGCCTAATTCAGTACATTTCTTGGTCTTAGATTAAAGGGGAAGTATTATCTAACCATTCCTCAAAATACTAAAAGTTTCTGGAATCAAGGTTGGTTGTTATTCAAAAGCTTTCCTCTTTAGCTCCAAAGGTAAGCGGTGGTACCTTTCATGGTCCGTGTGAGTGCTGGAGCTACATGGAAAAGGAGAAATGTGGTCATGGTTGTTTGATCGGGAGAAATGGAAATGAGGAGGCCAGAACAACTCCCTTTGCATGTAGGAGGAAACTGTCTGTAACTTAAAAAGAAGCCAGCCGTCTGAGATGCGCAATAGGGATATGTGATCCACACACCCTTGTATTTCCGCCTCTTACTGTGGCACTGACATGCAGCTGGGAAGCCGTGCGCTCCTTCCCTTGACCTTAACTGTGGAAGTTACAGCTGTCCTCCAGAACCGATGCCGAGGGCTGGGCAGCGAGTCCCTGGTGGGGACGCGAGTGCCAAGCCCACAGGGTGTTTGGGAAACACGAGCCAGTCAGGAGGTTTCCGTGGAAAAGCAGGTGTTATTGAGCAAAGAGGATGAGAGAGAAAAGCCACACAGAGCAGTAGGCACCCAGCCATCTCTTAGAGGGTGACCTTGTGTCTGTTTGTACTGTCTGTGGGAATCACTGGTGTGGGAAGGACGTTGGGATTAACTCGGACCCTTACGAGGCATATTTCGTGTTCTGCGTTCCCTTCATGGTACAGGCAAACCATAAGGTTGGGGTGAGGAGCCATTAGTCCATCTTTGTAGGAATTTTCTTCGTTCTGGAGGCTCCTCGTGGTCTGAGTGCCTCCCTGGTCAGTCGAGTTCCACGTCAGGCGGCACACAGCTGGCCCTTGACTGAACTTCGTGTGATTTTAGTTAGTCTATACAGTTCTCATGCCCCGCTCCTGTATTAAAACACCTAGTTTTTCCTTTAAAAACAGCTCTAATTTTTCCTTTTAAAATTTTTGATAAGTACTTCTAAAACTTATTTTTACACTTTAATGTATATTTCTTCGGACAGGTGCATTTTCTAATTTATATTTTTTTTTGCAAAGAAACAAGTGCTTTAAGAGCAGGAGGAATGGCTTCCTTGTTTTTTTATTATCACTGTTTTTCATTATTTTAATGTCTTTGAAATTGTTTCCCATCACCATTTATTCCCTCCATACCCTCTTCCACCTCCACAGTCACCACGCTGTCGTCCTTGTCCGTGAGTTCTTCTCTCTTTTTTCTCTTTTTGGCTCAATCTCTCCACCCCCACCCCTCCCCCAGAGCTGTCAGCCTGCTCTCCATCTACGATTCTGTCTCTGTTTTGTTTGTTAGTTCAGTTTGTTCATTCGATTCCATGTATGAGTGAAATATCACTGTTTTTCAACTTCTAATATAATAGGTGGTTAATGCATGCTGTGTGAACAAACGAATGTAAGAAAAATCAATGAATGAAGAGACTGATGCCTCTAAGAAGCTCAATAGAAATAATTGCTCACTTTCCATTTGTTGCCCAGACAAGCGATGGCCGCCTGTAGGAACCCTAAGACCCCAAAGCTGACTTGAAGGATTTCACCATGTTTACTCCTTTAAAAGCATACGTGCCCTAATGGTAATATTCATGAGATTTTTTTACTGTCTTCTAGAAACTACTATGAACATTTTACTTAACTTTTTAATCCTCAAGATGGTCCTATCAGGTGACAACACAGGTAGAAATTAAGCCTTAAATGATGTGATCTGCCTGAGAACCCTCCAGTCTAAAGAGTCAGTGAGGGTCTGATTCTTCGTTTGTCTGATCCGAGGCGCTCGCCCCCAACCAACATAAATGCATTGTTCCCTGGATGCCTGCATTTCGTTGGCACTTTCTTAATTACTTTCCAGGTAAAATTGAAATTACTGCTTTAAGTGCTCCACAGAAGATTCTTCCATTAACACTTAAATTAAATCCATCAGATCAGAATAAATAGGCTGAAAAGTCAGATGAGCTCCATCTTAGCAACCTCTCAGGAAGAGCTGCTCCTCCCTTCACTTTGCAGCTGCCTGAGGTCTGCGGTGAAGAATGTGCGTGACACTGCCCCCTATTGGCCGTTCTTGTGTCATTTCCTGGAATGACACTTAAGGTACAGATAAGTACTTGCAAATCTGTTCTGCGATTAGTGGGAGTTTAGGGAAAAAAATCTCTTCCCTCCAGAGTCCTTTCCGTAGGGCCTCTGTGAGAAGACCCGAACTTCGCCGATCACGCACTCTTCGTGGTGAAGGAATTAGAAGCACTTGCGAAACTGCAAGCGCTCTCCGAAAAGGTTGATACATTAAGCCATTATCAGCCGGCAACACCTTAGCAGGCATTAGTTGATCAGAAAGCAAAGATCTTGAGAGAATTAACTGTTAGCAAAACATCAGAGGGTCTAGTAGGCCTAAATAAGCTGGAGCTTATGAAAAATATCTAGAGGCAATTTTTAGAAAAAAAAAATTCAAGTATGTTAGGCCAAAAAAAAAAAAAAAAAAGGATGAGAAGTCAGAATGAGAATGCAGTTTCTTCTTAACCAGCAGTAAGAGAAAAGCGAGGCGGGGCTTCCTCATTCGCCTTTCCCCCCAGCGGTCCTCCCCAGCACTCACGGACTTCAGCCTGGAAAAGGGAACGTGAGTGTCAGAGACGGGGCGCTGGAATCTATTTCAGTAAAATTGGTGAAGAAAAAAAAGAAGCTTCTGGTTTCCTGTAAGAACAGCTCTTCGCCAAGGATGCAGATCAGGGATGTAAATTTTAACTCCCTGCTAAAAACAAAATCCCGCAGTTTGTGAATCCGGCAACGTGTGCAGCGGGAAGCTGTGTCTAGCACAGTTTTTTCTGTCTGCAAACCACCCAGGGTCCATGAAGGCAGCCAGCTGCTCCCAGCCTGCAGCTGAGAGGGACGGTCTCTCAGACACAGATGTGAACTGGCAGGGACTGCTGTCGTTCGGTCACTGGCAAAGTGGGGCAGGGCAGATCCCTCTGCCAAAAATATAAAGATTGATTATTAAACGGATGATTTATCAATACTTAGTCATTAACGAAGCAATCAAGAATCCCACTACAGATAGATCGCCTCGGGGCATTTTCTTTGTTGTTGTTCGTTTTTTGATGGAACTGATATGGTTGGAAGATCAAGGCGCTTTCATTGACAAGCGATCCTCCTGGGAGGAGAGGCTCCTAGCCTCAGGCATCCACACTGTGGAAGGTACTGAAGTTTAGCCCCACTGCAGGAGCACACTCCCTTCCTGCCCTGTCTGGAAGCAGAAATGGCTGAGCACTTCGACTTGCCTTAATAAAGCCTTTGGCAAAGTCTGTTACAGTGGAATCTGGAGTTGAACATAAAAGCCATAATTACATTCACTAGCTTTTCCTTTAATATGCCATTTTGACCTCAAGTTCAATAGACATAGACCAAGAGAAACGGAAGGTGCTGTCCTTGTAAAGTTTTATGATTGCAGCCTCTCCGCACCTCACTTGGAGGCTGGGAGGAAAAATAAAACAGAATTAGGAAACACCGGCTGAGAAAACATTGTAAGCCCTTGGATGACTTGTGTCTGGGGTTCACAGCCAGGGGGGTTGTGCACCCCACCCCACCCCCCACACAGAGGTAAATGCACCCTGTCTTCCACCACCACCACCATGGGTAGCAGAGTGATCTGAGGTGAAGGCAAGCGAACTGGAAGAATTGCAAAAGGCTTCCTCTTTCTGAAGTAGCGGTAGAAGTTGTCTTTGAAGCTTCTCGACCTTAGGGAGACCTGTTCCACATTGTCAGCAGCTGGCTGGTGAGTCTGTAGCACAGGCTGTGACTGCCCCAGAATCCTGCCCTCCCCAGCCTTGAGGGTGAGATGCAGCCCTTGGTGCCCCGAGGGGAGAGGACGAGGAGGGCTGAGGGCGGGCCTCTCCTGTCCTCTGTGAACTGTAGTCTGGATGTGTGGGTCTTAGTGTCATCAATCAGTTGTCTTCAGTCACTAGCTCAGGTCAGTTTATAGCTCTCTGCTGATGCCTAACACTTTTTTTTTCTGCCCTTTACTTAGGGACATGTGTGCCGTAGAAAGAGTGAGGTCTTTTTTTTTTTAGATTTTTTAAAAAAATTTTTTAGAGAGGGAAGGGAGGGAGAGAGAGAGAGAGAGAAACATCAATGTGCAGTTGCTGGGGGTCATGGCCTGCAACCCAAGCATGTACCCTGACTGGGAATCGAACCTGCGACACTTTGGTTCTCAGCCCGCAATCAATCCACTGAGCTATGCCAGCCAGGGCAAGAGTGAGGTCTTTAAGCCCCATTACTGTCTTCCTTTTCCTGGGAAACACTTTTTTTTTAAATCAAAGAATCTAATAATAACATCAAAGTGAGCTGATCAGATTCAAAGACGGCACAGACCTGGGAGGGGGATGGGAGAGCACAGCAGGGTGGTTCAGGATTCAAAAGGAAATGTAAGGGTGTGGGGAGAGGGAAGCCCTGGTGCACTGTGGGTAGGGATGCAGACCGGCGCAGCCCCTGTGGAAAACCGTATGGAGACACCTCAAAAACTTAAAAATGAATCTGCGGTTTGACCCAGCAACCCCACTTATATGAACATATCCGAAGAAACCCCAGTCACTAATTCAAAAGGACATGCACGCCCCTATGTTCATTGCAGCGTTATTTATAATCGCCAAGATATGGCAGCAGCCCAAGTGTCCGTCAGTAGACGAGTGGGTAAAACAACTGTGGGACTTTTACGCAGTGGAATTCTACTCGGCCATAAAAAAAGAAGAAAATTTTACCCTTTGGGACAGTATGGATGGACCTGGAGAACAATATGCTAAGTGAAATAAGCCAGTCGGAGTTAGACAAATACCATATGATTTCACTCCTACGTGGAGTCTAATAAACAAACTGAACTAACAAGGAAATTGGGGACAGACTCATAGACAGAGAACAGACTGACAGTGGGGGAGGGAGGAGGAGGAAGAAGGGACTGAGCAGAAGAGGAAAAGGACTCATGGGCATGGACAACAATGTGCTGATTGCTGGGGGGAGGGGGGTGTAGGGGACTGAATGGTAATGGAAAAAATACAATAAAGATTAAATACATCAAAAAAAAGATGTGGTGCATATACACAGTAGAACACTACTCAGCCATAAGAAAAGACGAAATATTGCCATGTGTGACAACATGGGTGGACCTTGAGAACATTATGCTAAGTGAAATACGTCAGCAAAAGCTAAGAACCATATGATTTTACTCATATGTAGGGTGCAAAACCGAAACTCATGGACACAGACAGCAATGTAGTGGCTGCCAGAGGGAAGGGGGTGGAGAGGTGAGGGGTGCAGGGGGCCTAATACATGGCGACAGAAGGGGGTTTGACTTTAGGTGGTGGGCACACGGTACAATACACAGACCTAGTATCATAGAAAGGTATGGTTGAAACCCTGGCTGGCGTAGCTCAGTGGATTGAGCGCGGGCTGCGAACCAAAGTGTTGCAGGTTCGATTCCCAGTCAGGGCACATGCTTGGGTTGCAGGCCATGACCCCCAGCAACCATACATTGATGTTTCTCTCTCTCTATCTCCCTCCCTTCCAAAAACAAACAAACAAACAAAAAACAACTTCATACACATATATTAAAAAAAGCTACAAAAAAAAAGGTATGGTTGAAACCTATATGACCCTATCAGCCAATGTCACCCCGATAAATTTAATAAAAACCAAGAGCAACTTTAAAAATAAATAAATAAACCGAAATAGTAAAAAGAAAGAAAAAAGAATCAGTGTTCAGGCTTCCATTCTACCGCTGTCTAGCGGCCTCAGTTTTCCTATGAACGAGAACAGTGAGGTTCTGTGAGTTAGGTGTTAGGCGAGCGGCACAGACGCCTGGGGCTGAGGCGTACTTAGCACCCAGACTACTTGCCTGACCCTCTCTTCACTGTAGCAGAGCAGTCGACGTCGTGAGTGGCGGTGCCTGAAATGAGACAGTGGCGGTGATCATGAGAAGGCGATAGAGCACAGATTGGAAGGGCATTGGAGTACAGTATGTTTTGGTAGCTACATGAATGCGAGGACCTGGTGACGAATTTAGGGTGACGCTGATGAGGATGACTGTGGTTACTGGCTTGGGCCCCTGGTGAGACAGCACATGTCGGTCACGTCTGAAAAAGGAGGAATGTTTAGTTTTGGAAGTAAAGATGACATTTTACATACATTTAATAGCGGGCTTCTTTCAGACATTCCTGTAGAAACACGTCATCTGACCTTGACTGCATATGTTGAAACTCTAGAAGAAGTCGCTGGGGAGTCCCCAGCTCAGCACTAGCGCTGGAGACCATGGTCCAAATCGTGAAAGTCGGGGAGGGTGGCGAGAAGGAGGAAATGAGCCCCGAAGTCCAAGTGGGGAGGGACGCTGGCTTTATGGGGTAGACAGAGGAGAATCTGAAGTAAGACTTAAAAAGAGGTGGGTCGAGTAGTGGACAAAGACCCACAGGATGCTCAGGGTGCAGCAGCTACCAGACTAAGGCAGGGGATCAAGAATGAGCAGAGAGCGGCAAGGGGGGCTCGCGGACCTGTCAAGACCAATGGGATCGTCATCCTTCTGGCCCCTGGCTGGCTCCTGTCTCCTCCTCCTCCTCCTCCATCTCCACTCCTGGAAGCAGTGACCACCTGTCAGGGGCTTTTCCAAGAGCACCCTCACTTAGAGGTGACCTCATGAGCAGCCTCACTAGCCCAGAAGGTTCTCCGGCACCCACCTGCCTTTGCTCTTCTCGTCAGAGTGGCACGCCTTGGGGAAGCCGTCCTCAGATCCCCGCTGCTCCTCATTGAGGTTTGCCGCGATGTGGCTTTGGCAAGAGGTAGCATGGAAACCTTCCTACGAAAAGAGAAAGCTGTTGTTCGCATCAAGCTAGGGTGTCTGCGGAGCGATAAGGCTGCTTAAAAGCAGTGTTCAGATCATCTCAGTCTGCATGAATTGAAGCGTGAGAAACAATAGCTGTATTTTCTTCTACACGGGTTGAACTATATCTATTATGTGTTCTATCTTGGGTGACAGGTTTTAACAAAATTAATTCATTCGAATGTATTAAGAAGAGGACAAAGCAAAGCAGAAAATATTCTGTAAATTTCCTTTTTTTGTGTGTGTGATGAAAATGTCCATAACGGCAACCAAGTGGACGGAGTTTCGGGAGGGAGAGCTCCCTCTGCTTCTCTCTCTCCTTTAAGAGCATGGCCTGGTCCAGAGGCCACTCAGCAGTCGCCTGCCTGAGCCCGGGGCCCCCACTGCCAATCAGCAATCAAAACTTTCAGCAGGGCCTCCTGGGCGGAAAAGAGGCAGCAGCCCAGGGAGGGAGAACAGTAAGTCCAGTGCAGTGACGATCCCTGTGGGGTTTTACTTACTTATTTTCTGATGGAACTTTCACAAACACCTTTCCCTGGACGTGAAGATTTGGGGAGTGTGGGCTTAAAAGCATACAGGTGATTACAAGAGGGAAGGGGGGCAGGTAGAGACAGGAAAGAGTAAAGGGACAAGAAACGGTGACGGAAGGAGACTTGATTTTGTATGGTGAACGCACAGCGCAATATACAGATGACGTATTATAGAAGTGTACACCTGAAACCTATGTAGTTGCATTAACCAATGTCACCCCACTAAATTCAATGAAAGCATTTTAAAAAGTATACAACTTGGCTTACACTGTACATTTGGGGGACATTACCCCTAGTGTGTGAATGTACAAGTGGCAGATTACCCCTCATTTATTTGACCAGTTTGGTCACTGTGATCACCAGCTCTCCCCAAAAATCTAACAGACTGAATGAAGTGCCTGCCCCTGATGGGGATTCGTACGTGTGGGAACCAAGGCTGCTTTCTTATCCAGGCGAAGTCTGGTGAGAGAGATGCCCGTCGGGTAGCACTGCCCACACAGGTGTACCCCCGTACTGCTACTGGATAAAACATAGAGGTCACCTCAGTGCTCACTACAGCACACACTCATTTTGTCTCGCGTTATCGTCAGTAGTCCTGCGAGGCACCGCACACTGTTGTCCCTACTCTGCTGGTGAGGACATTGAAGCTTCGAGCATTTCAGAACTGGTAAGTGGTGGGGCAGGAACTCACACTACCTTGCACTTAGTAGGTACTCAGTTTCTATTAGCAGAGTTTAATTAGCGTAAGCAGCATAACGTATTTTATTATGAACTGGCTTGTGAAGATGTGCACCAACTCTTGCTCTGAGGTAGGATATTTTGAGGAAATATCCTACAATATAAGCAAGGACTCGTGCTAAGCTAATGCTTCTAATAGGATAACCTAGAGATCTCGTATTGTATCATGGTGCTATCGGCACTAGTAACAATTGATTTGATTTCTATTTTTCTTATATTTGTTACAAATGAAGGGAATAGCCTTAGGAAAGTGATTTGCCTGGCATTTGATCTTTATAAGGGAATTACGCATAATTAACTTATTTCATTTTTAGTAAGTTACTAATTAGGTGATTTGTTGAAATTCCAAAGGATTAATCTTTTGGCTTCCAGCATGGAAGTAAAAAAAGAATCCACTATCTTAGAGAAAACAAAATCATCAGGAGTTCTTGAGCTCCCAAAGAAAATAAACGATTGGACAAAAATAAAAAATGGCAATAAGAGATTTTAATCTGAGAATTTAAAGCGAAACAGAAACTGATGAAATCTTATGATCAAAGCAATCGACCTAAAATGGAAATAAATTATTTATTCAGCTTAGGGTAACATTTTTCTTTGTAATACTGATTTTTTTCCTTAGAAAGCAAACCCATCATCTTCATTGGGCCATCTTTTCAATTTCACCGCATGAATTGCTCTACCGCTGTATTATCAAATTAAGCTTTATTGTTCCCAACATGGAGCTTAACATTTAGTATCTAAAGGTCATCTCGCAAACATAAGGTGGAAAAAAATAAGACTTAGCAGCTGTATCCCGTCACACCAGTCAGAAAGGAAGGGCGTGACGAATGAGCAGTGTGAGGTTGCAGTGGTGGGGGTGGGAGAGACGGCCCACGCGACTCCTGCCTCGTGGGGGGGCAGGCCGGATGCCGGGCTGCGGTCCTCCCGTCTCCAGCTGCATGGAGAACCGGTGAGAACACTGAAGCGTTGAGAATGAGGACTGGGTTACGTGTATTCGATATGACCCTTGATTTCAGGGGACAGGCACACCAGCCCTTGAACTTCGGGCGGTCATAGTAGGTACTATGACGATTTTGTTGGGTATTAACTACAAGTAAAATGGAGAACGCCCCATTGGCTGATGGCCACATTTCCAAGTCTTAGAGCTTTTGGTACTTAGTTTCCTTTTTGCCGGCTGCTCCCATTGCCGTGGCAGCACACCCACCACAAGCTACACCTGAAGGGAGTTTGCTGAAGCACAGCTGTGCGAAAGGGAAGCTGTTGGGAATGACCTTGAACAGAAAAACACTCATGCAATAGTCTGGATCCTTATAAGGCATTGGGATTCTTAAGTTTTGGGTTAATGCACCTATGTCTCTTCCTCCTCTAAAAAATAACCAAGGTAAATTGTTTTACCCACCGCCTACTGATGAACATCATCAGTTACTACCTTCCTGCAGAGTATAAAGGTGGAAGGGAACTTAGAGCCCTCCAGTAAACAGTCCCCTGGTTGGTAAGGAAACAAAGGCTTGGACAGAAGGGATCTGCTGAAGTCATAGGACTAGTTAGTGGCGGAGCTGGGATCCGAACCCGGGCCAGTAAATGTGCAGCTCGGTCCTTTTCCACTGTTCAGCTCTGAGTCCCTGCCCCGTCAGTGCCAGGGCCCGGCTGTTGTCGTCTGCTGGTTTGAGTGCAGACTCAGACCGTGCTGCTCTGGTGAACGGGCCCCCGCAGTTCTCCAGAACTCTGTGGGGAAGGGCACAGCAGTCTGTGGAACAAGCCGTGGAGTTTTTCACCTAATTCAACAGTGAATTTGGCAAATGTTGCAATTCAATGTTTTTTGGGGGTTTTTTAAGATTTTATTTATTTATTTTTAGGGAGGGAAGGGAGGAGAGAGAGAGAGAGAGAGAGAGAAACATCAATGTGCGGTTGCTGAGGGTTATGGCCTGCAACCCAGGAATGTACCCTAGCTGGGAATCAAACCTGGGACACTTTGGTTCCCAGCCTGCGCTCAAGCCACTGACAATTCAATGTTAAGTCTAAATATACTGGGTCTTTTACCTTCGAGAAAATATGCCCCTGGCAGTCCCAGCTGTTCCTCGCCTACTGGGTGTGTGGTCCGTGCGGTGCTGGAATCAATAGCCACCATTTCCATGGTACTGTCACAGTGTTCCTGGTTGACAAGACGCTCGCTGGTTAGGAGTACTATGAACCCACCTCTGAAACAAGGTAGGAGGTCCCCAGGCCAGTTTGGAATTTCCCAGCATGCCACAGAGACCAGTCTTCAAATGGACCTGTGTGTGACCTCTTGGGCAGGGGGAATTCTCTGCTTGAAATTTTCAGTCTAAATATTTTGTTTCCCCACAGTAAAAAACAACAAAAAACAAAAACAAAAAAAAAACACAGGATCAAATAAAAGTAGGGTGATTGTTTTAGTCCCTTTTCAAGAGCAAAGGCAATTCATGCTGATTTTTTTTTTAAACCAGCTACAGAACGTGGGAAAGGGTACTCTTTATTCTACAACCCTGCAGGTTGTCAATCAGCCAAAGGGAGGTGGTTCCCGCATGCAGCCCGCTGTTAGAACCGAAGCAGCGTGTTATTAAAGCCTCTTAGATCAGCATACTTCTTTTCAAATTTTTAATAGTAGGTTTGTAAATCTAATTTAAACTGGAAACGTTAGAGTGAATAACTAAAGCAGCCCAATAGAGACTTGTTTCATAGTAATCAGCATTTTAAATCAGCCTTTGAGGTTAAAGGAAAAAAAAACTCCTTGAAAGTCTATTTTCATGAAATAAGGGTGAAAATCATGAAAACTCCATTTTCATCAAATAAATACTCTTATGCATTAATTAGCATTTGCTAGTTTGTGCGCAGGTGTAGAGAAACGATGCACTCCCAAGTGCTGATGGGGGTCTCTGGAGAGGACGGTGAAGGCAAAGGGGCATGCTCAGGTCAGCCTGTTGTGCTTCTTGAAGATGTTATTTATTTATGTTTAGAGAGAGGGGAAGGGAGGGAGACAGAGAGGGAGAGAAACATCACTGTGTGGCTGCCTCTCACACGCCCCCTACTGGGGACCTGGCTTGCAACCCAGGCATGTGTCCTGACTGGGAATCGAACCAGTGATGCCCTTTGGTTTGCAGGCCAGCACTCAGTCCACTGAGCCACACCAGCCAGGGCTGCCTGTCATGCTTCTGTATTGTTTGAATTCTATTTCATGGGCTTCTTGTTTAAAGAAGAATTAATTAAATCATCTTAATAAGGTACTTTCAGTAGCAAATGTATTTTCAATGGGTTCCCCTCCAAGAAACACGAAATGCTTCATATACATAATCCTACTGTCATTGAAGTGTCTACCTTGACAAATTATGAATTTATATGTAATGTCAATAATTATTGTCATTAAAATAGGATAATCTGTGTATACAGGAAGGTCGCTGGATTTATCAAAGCAAGAGAAATTTTTTTTTCAAAATTTAGTAATCATCCTTTAACTGGCTTATGTACAAGTTTCACATATTTTTAAAAGTCAGATAGTGGATGCAATGAATGGGGCTCGATTTACAAATGTTACACATGTCATAGATTTCTTTTTAGGTTCGTTTTAAAAACTCGAATGCTGGACAGCGAATATTAGGAAGGCATTTTATATCCAGAATCCAGTATATTGTTTATTAGTATGAACGATTGTATATACTAATAAATGATATACCGGATTGATAAACGATATTAGTATATCGTTTCTTCAGGGTAGTTTTCCAGATAAGTCAGTAGCTACTTTGCTTTCTCTTTATTTTGACCTTACGATTTCTTAGCTCTTGCGTAGTTGGGAAGGGAATGCACCGGGTCTGGTCAGTTTATTTTATCTGCACCAAGGCACGGCCGTGATGATGGTGTGCATGGATGTGTGTGTGCATGGATGTGTGTGCTTTAGGGGTCTTCAGACACCCAGGCCCCGAAGCCGGGCGTGAGTTCACTGACAGGCAAAGACATGCCTTGTGTCACTCTCCTACTGGGTACCTCCACGTGGGACTAATGACTAAAACCGAAAAAACATTTCATTAATTCCTTCTTCAGAATATTAATTTGTATTAATGATATGATTATACCCTATCAAAGGCATCTCCTGCCCTTATCTTGATGATGAATCCACCCGGGAAGCCAGATTAGCACTCAAACGGTTTTGCAGTAGGCATCGGGAGTCCTGTTGAGGAACCATTTCCAGCCGTGCCATGGCGAAGTTTGAAAAGATACTTCCATTTTTGCGCGTCCTCAAAATGCATCTCTCCATTTGAAGAGATCCGGTACACGGGCCACAGAGGTCATTACGGGGAAGTAGCAGAGCCCGCATTTGAACTCAGGACAGCTTACTCTCAAAGCTTGTACCCCTTTCCTCAGATAAGAAAACTCTGCCCCCCGCCCACACACAGGGAGCATCTGTGAGTCTGGGTGCTCCAGGGCCAGCCAGTCCTCTGACCGCCGTGCTGGACACATCCTACTGGGGTTTCCCTCCACTTTCCCTCTGTGTTTCCCTTTTGCCAATGCTTTGCCTGGCCTGTGTGTGTGCCCCAGGTAAAGCGACTGTCCGGTAATAACATGTGCCTGAATGGACAGAACCCGGCTCTGCACTTCCCACGATGTTTGAATCCCATACCTGTCCGAGAGCAGCTTCCATTGCCTCTAACTTTATGGGTGTCAGCTCCCTAGTACCCCAGTACAGCAAGCCTGTCTCCTCCAATGGATGCCAAAGGAAGCAGTATTTGGGGACAGAAGTGTGTCATTTATGTAAAATGTCACACTTCTAAGTCACAAATGCATGCATGCACGCGCGTGCACGCACACACGCACACACACACACACACACACACACAGGCCAGCCAACCCCGATCATGTGGAGTTAGTGTGGAGATGCTATCTCTGTGCTTGTAGTGCTCCTGTTCCAGAGGAACACTCCTCAACCACGCGAGCCCACTGGTTTGGCCGTCGCCCAGGCCTGACGGCTGCGACCACCTCTCCGACTCAGCACTTCACCTGGTGCACAGGCACGTCCCCCTCCGCTCCGTAGTAGCTTTTGCACTTTCCGAGATTGGAGCTTCGCATCAACCTCCAGCCCCCAGAGATCCCTCCTCAGGCCAGCTCGTGTGTCTCTAGAACACCTTGCAACTCGTCATCATAACAGACCACAGTGATTGCTTAGTTCCCTTAAAAATTTTTAAATTTGGATAAAGTTTAAACTCCTATCATTCCACACTTCCTTTCTAAGACACCCTCTGCATTACCGCGTGTCCAGCCAGACCAAAATAGTCACTCTTCCCTGCTGTTTTGCACACACTCTGTCTGAAACAGCCTCCTGTTTACCTACCAGGCTCAGTTTAAACGCCCCCTTCCACGGCACCCTTCTCCCTCCCCACTCCCCCAGGCCTTCACTGTTAGATGCTCCTTCCTTTAGGCTTGCTTAAGAGTCTGTTCACAGTCCTGTTACCACGTGCGTTGTCCTGTGTTGTACTATTCTAGACTGGCTGCAGACACGCCTGTCTCCTCCAGTGTCATGTAGGTATTGCTCTACTTTCTGGGAAGGATATCTGTTCCGTAGTAGTCATGTAAAACTGTTCATGGGAGGGAGGGAGGAAGGAAGGAAGGAAAGAAAGGAAGGAGGGAGAGAGGGAGAAAGGAATGGTCTGAGAAGTTAGATGAATTTCTCCTGAGCTTTTATTTTAAATAGCTGTACTTCCTGAAGTTGACACAGCACAGTGGGTGTTCCAGAGCATGAGGTTCTGGAATCAGAAAGCGTCTGGTAAGAGCTGTCTTTTCCCAGCAGTGCCAACTTGTCTAAGACTGGTCAGCAGTTGGTGGTCGGCAGCATCTGGTGAATATTTTCTTTTTTAAGTAAGTAGTCCCCGCCCAAACCAAGCCAGGTGCTGAATACACACACCTCACGTCACATTTAAGTATAAGACACTTTATTCGTCCTAAAGGTTGGGTGACATTAAGTTGAATTATATGCATTAAGAGCAGAATGTCGATTATGACAATTAAATAAGCAATATCTGGTAACCTACAAGGTTTTTATTGTATGTGATTTGAAGTCTTGTCTCTCGAGTTTGGTTTGAACAAAGAAATCGTCCATCCATAGATGGATGGGGGCCATGGAAATACTTGTTCGTGACCTCTCGTGTGCCTTTAACGATGACGTTACATTGCATTCAGGCTGCTGCTTGTCCTTTTCCAGGCAATTTCCCATACATTTCCCATACGTCTGACTTGGCAACCCCCAGCCAGTGACATGTCAGCCATGTTTCCAGGCTCCTGTTCGGATCTGGTCTTTTAAAGAAGACTCGGTCCCTGGATGTGGTTACATGTGAAATGTTTATTTACTGGGCACACCACCTCCCTGAGGCCCGCAGGGATTTCAGCTGTGCTCATCCCAGGACAAAATGAGGTTCTGGGATTCAACCCCGTGGCCTGTTAAAATATAAATAACTTATTTACCTGAGAGCCGTAGAAACAAAGGGGGACTCTGAACTACAAGCTATTACAGAACAGTAATGAAAGGCGCTGTTGAAACTGTTAATGGATGTTGACCTTCTGAAATGAAAGAGTAACAAAGACGGGCCCTGGCTGGCATAGTTCAGTGGATTGAGCGTGGGCTGCGAACCAAAGTGTCTCAGGTTCGATTCCCAGTCAGGGCACATGCCTGGGTTGCAGGCCATAACCCCCAGCAACCGCACATTGACGTTTCTCTCTCTCTCTCTCTATCTCCCTCCCTTCCCTCTCTAAAAATAAATAAATAAAATCTTTAAAAAAAAAAAGAGTAACAAAGAAAAGGGGAAACAAGGAAACTAAGACCTCGCCCAAAGTGGAGAGCCTTCGGTGATGCAAGAGGCCCCTCCCTTGCGTCCCTTCCATGTTTATGCTTCTCACATTCTGCACGGGCTGAGGCATTCCTTATGTTAATGACACACATTGTGCCTCCCATTCCAATCTGCCAGGGCCCCTGCATCTTTGATCGGTCCATTGGTTATCAGTGCCAACCCGAGTACAGAGAATACCCAGTCAATACGTGCTTGTCGAATTGCATGGAGCTTTCACCCAACGATACAATTGTGCCAACTGGAAGCCCACCTACTGCTTTCTAAACCTTAAGCAGTTCAACAAAGGGGGCGGGGATGTGAAACAAGTCTCCTCCTGGCACGAGCAACAGTAAAATACAGCTTTCTGTGGGTTTTCCGATAGGAAACAGTTATCCTAGCCACAACCTTAGTCTGGTGCCAAATGCATTATTCATGATGTGTAATTATGATGAGTCGCTTGCTTTCTACAGGAGATGTGATGATGTTAGCAGGGAGACCGAAATTGGCCATTTCCCCCCCCATAAAGCTCTGTGTCTTCCCCAGGCAGTAAGGCATGTCTTTGCGAGAATATGTGGATAAAAGACGCATTGCCTGCTATCTCAGAGCCTCATTTTAATATTTAATTTTACCTTAGGCACGTCTCCGCACACTTGAGAAAGCCTTTATTTACTTTTATTTCCGAGCATTAATTCTGTTGCTCTGAAATACACCAAGTGCTTCATTTACTGTGTTAAATTAGTTCTAATATTGTGAGTATAATGTTGTACTTATTTTGAAGGAGATTATGTTCCGAAATTCACTCAGTGCTGGACAATAATGCTAATTGTGAACCTTGTTCTCCTTCTTTTATTTATTTATTTATTTATTTATTTATTTATTTATTTATTTATTTTTCAGCAAAAGCTGATGGGTAGATGGCAGGGCCCTTCCTTCCCGGGTGGCAGCCCACGGTTGTCCTTGCTGTCCTCACGTTGGTGTCTGTCTCCCTGTTCTCGGGGGCACAGACGAGGGCATCAAAGCAGCAGACCACCCCCCGCCACAAACTCTGCTGCCAAACAGACTAGATCTAGTGAGCAGGACCAGTCCTAAGGAGAGGAAAGGAAGAGTGCTAATAATTATTAATTACCTACTTCCTGCCAGGCGTAGTATCAGGTATGTTATTACAGGATCTCCCATTTACTCTGCAAATGAACAGGGCTGTTCGCACGTTGCCGATGGTCCACCGAGGCGAAGGGAAGTTAAATGACTTTCAGAGGTGTCGTCGTAAGTGTCAGAGAGGAGCCTGAGTCCGGGACTTTCTGATTCAAAACCCCACGGCGAAATTCTTGCAGGCACGTCAGCGTTATACAAATGATTGTGGGCTCTATGAACCCATGTTTATCAGCCTACACAAAACCAGCTTCCCTAGACTTGATTTATTTCTTTAAAGTATCACCACAGCATTTCTCTGCTATTCTATTCTTACGAGTATTGCTGCAAACTGGGCGGAAAGATCTCTTTTACTTAGCCTTAGATAGGATCCAAATAGTCCACATCCCATCTGAGTCGTCTGCTACTTTCTCAGTGAGGATTGCCGTATTTGGTTGTGCGTGATGCACACCTGTGTATAACGCGCACCCACATTCTTGTGCGTCTTATACACGACACTATCATACCCATATGTGTAATTTGATCCCCGTGTATAATGCGAATCTTTATTTCTCCCTCAAAAATTTGGGCACAAAGTGTGTGTTATGCATGGCAAAATACGGTATTGTAGTTGAAGGAATCTCATATATCCAGCTCAGAATCTCTTGTCTTTATATTTGCCCTGTTGTTTATTCATTTGTAACCATAATTAAATTTGCTCATTTTCTAAAGACCCAGTTAATATCATATTAAATACTAGCCAGGAGAAATATATATCTTTTTCTACTTTTACACCTTTGTTTTTTATGTACATTACTTGGCATATGTATAGCATAAGGAAGGGCTGTGGATTATGAGCCGATATTTATAACAAACCCAGAAATTTCCCCGTGGCATATATATATATATAAATCAAGAGCCATCATATTTACATTTAATTATAAAACTGACGGGTAACAATGAAGAGTGATACATTCTGAGTGGGTGGAATGTTAAGTTCATACAGTTTTGTCATTTTTTACCTTTATTTATAGTCATTTGAAAGCAAAATAATTTGTCTGAATCTGTTTTAATGAGATAGTCTTATATGCATTTTATGTGATAGCTTACATAAATTCTCTTTGTAGTTAATTGGCTGAAAATGGAATTCTTTAGGCACATAATTGTTGTTTTGAAAAAATGTCCCTATTTCTACATTTGGCTTCCTTGTTTGGATCCAATGTATGGAGATATTTTCCCTTTTTTTTTTTTTTAGAACTTATGAAGTCAATGTTATGTATTAAATTAAATGGTATGCAAAGGTAGCAGTTTTCAGCCAACTCCAAGACTTTATTTTGTTTGGTTGAAATGCCTGGCTAGCATATGTTTACTCAAGATAAGGCACCTATTTAAAAAATGATGTTCTAAAAGTAAGGACAATACATGCTTTCTACCTTTTTTCTCATCTTTCTTCAGTAAAGTAACTGTAGATGAACTGTAGTGGAATTATCCACCATATTTTGGAATTATGTTTAAATTTAGCACTGAATTTTCACATTTAAATATCAGGGAAGATAAAGGAGCTTTACAGAGTAATTCTATAAAGAGAAATTAAGATAAGACCTGGGGAAGGGAAGGAAGATTTCAGTACCCTGAATCTCCTCTGACCTTTTGTCCATTCTGATATAATTAGGCCCAAGATTAATTAATCAATAACCAATAAAACATTAGTGTATTAATTACCCATTAATTCCAGAAACGTTGGAAGGAATGTTTTTATAATAACCACAAAACCATCATATTTCTACAGATGAGGACTAAAATATGGCATTGTAAATCAAGTCCCGATTTCTTTCATCTCTGTTCCGTAATGGAGAATTGAATTTCCAAACTTCAAAGTTTATTTACTCCTGTTTCCAGACCTCTTCTTTCTGGTCATGCCCATCACTCACTGCCTTTCAGATAAATTAGAATAAGTGCAAAGGATGACCAAAACAACCTGGAATTGTCTTCTGGAGGGTGGGCTCCTGATAGTATAGGCTTCTCCTGCTGGGTGAGTGTTCTAGGAACCAGTTCACCTGTATCAGTGTACCAGCTGGCCCTGTTGTGAGAGGCTGCATTGGGCTTCAGTGAATTTTTTTGGAGACTCTTTCAGCATGCTTGCCCATTTCATGATGGGTGATTCACAAGCACACCTGCCCACACCGCGCTGAGGGTTCAGCAGTTTTTGACCAAAACCGGCATGACCAACCCTGTGCACCACCTTCCCTATGCACCCTGTTTCACCTCACCTGACTTTTTTCATTTCCCTGGATGAAAAAAGTCCTGAGAGAAATGATTTGCTGATGTGGAAGAGGCAAAATAAAAAACAGCGTACGCACTAAGAGGTGTCAAAATTGACAAGTTCAAAAACTGTTTCAAGCAGTGGGAAAGACATCTTGATGGGTGCATCGCCTGAAAGGGAGAGTACTTTGAAGGTGACTGGAGTTTAAACATGGAAGAATAAATACACAATTTTTTTATAAATAAATTCTGGGCCCTGGCTGGCGTAGCTCAGTGGATTGAGTGCGGGCTGCGAACCAAAATGTTGCAGGTTCGATTCCCAGTCAGGGCACATGCCTGGGTTGCAGGCTATAACCCCTAGCAGCCACACATTGATGTTTCTCTCTCTCTCTCTATCTCCCTCCCTTCCCTCTCTAAAAATAAATAAATAAAATCTTTAAAAAATTCTGAGATGTTGGGGGTTTCCCTCTATATAAAAATGAGCTGTGTGAATATAGGGAAGAGAAAATTAAGGAGTATTAATGTATAAAATTTTTTCCATCATCTTAATCTCAGCTCAGAAGCCCCAGGGACTGCTACGGCTCACCCAACAAATTTTGAAATTCCTAGATCGCCCTGCTGAAGCTCTGCATGTAGCCCATCCCAAATTTTCCTTTTAGATGTTCTTTCCCATTTGCTCCATTGAAGTCACGTTGATTTTGTCCCTTTTTCTCAAACACGTTACTCTTCTTCCTGTCTTACATGTGGTTGGGTTCACTCATGTCCTCCTAGAAATCATTCATTAATCCACTCACTCCTTTATTCAACCATTTGTCATACTTTTATGAATAAAAATGCATTCCAGGTGCTGAGAATATAAAAATGAAGAAGACAGCTTATCACATGGAAGAAGCTCGTAGTCCAATAGAAGAGATGGAATCGTAGTATTTAGAGTACTGCTTAATAATGAGTAATAAGCTATGCTTTCTCCAAGTATGCAAAACTTATGTAACCTTTACGTCCTGGACCATCACCTCTTATGGATTCTTCTGTAGCTGTTTTAGCTCGTCATCCCTTCCCCCTTCTATGAACTGCACCAAAATACATTGCCTATGTTACTTATTTTATAAAGAAGTCATGATTTTCTTGAATTTATCTCAATAAAATATGCACTTATATTCTTCTTAATTACCATTATTATTGATAAAAGCAATTTAAAATTCATTAAAAATCATAAAAATTGCACACAGAATTAAGCATAGTGCTTATACATGGAGTTGGTGCATAATAAACACTTTTGCCAAGAATAAGTAAATGAAAGAAGAAGAGAAAGGAACATGGACAGGAAAGAAAATAAAGTGAACACATTTCAGTATACAGAGAGAGTTAGCTCTGACTGGTGTGGCTCAGTGACTGAGTGCCGGCCTGCAAACCAAAGGTTCCCCAGTTCGATTCCCAGTCAGGGCACATGCCTGGGTTGCGGGCCAGGTCCCCAGCATGGGGTGTGTGAGAGGCAACCACACATTGATGTTTCTCTCACTCTTTTTCTCCCTCCCTCCCCTCTCTCTAAAAATAAATAAATAAAATAAAATAAATAAGTACATATGAAATAAAGCACATATAAGGAGGTCATATTTCAGCACCTCTCAATGCATCTAATATGTCGTCATTGATTATTGTTTTCATGACTCGGTGTTACTGCACTAACGAATCGTTAAATCTTAGTAGTGGCACCCGGTAGTCTGGAGGAAGTACTCACAACTAGATTAGAGTGACCAGCCTATAAACACCATATCAGAGACTACCCGGGTTTGTAATCCCATGAAGGAATGTTAGGAATTTTCAAGAGGCAAGATGCTAGGGTCAAAACCTGAACCTGTTCTGGTTTTAGATGGTGGTGGTCAACAAACGGCGGGCCTTTCTGTTCCATACTAATAGACCTGTGTGAGCCAATCATGTCTTTTCGCCTCGCTGGTGAGTGGACAGAGAAGGTGTTTGTGAGCCACGTTGCTCAATGGACTTGTTTGGAGACCTGAAAGAGAGGGTCTGGGTTGGGCCAAACCACGCTGGAGGCAGGAAGAGTGAAGACAGACAAAGCACCGGGATTCCGTGTGATATGATAGGTCACTGAGATCGCCATTCCTCCAAGTTTTTGTTGTGTGAGATAAAGGTGATGCGTACTGCTAGTGTGTAGTCCAGTCTGAGTCAGTGTTCCATTGAGAGTATCCAAAGGATTCCTAACTATGTAATATAGGGGCCATTGAAAACAATCAGTAATAGCCCTGGCTGGCATAGCTCAGTGGATTGAGTGTGGGTTGTGAACCAAAGCATCACAGGTTTGATTCCCAGTCAGGGCACATGCCTGGATTGCAGGCCACAGCCCCCAGCAGCCGCTCATTGATGTTTTTCTCTCTCTCTATCTCCCTCCCTTCCCTCTCTAAAAATAAATAAATAAAATCTTTAAAAAAACAAGAAAATAATCAGAATATTAACCATTTAAATATGAAGCAACCTGAATTCCTTGAAAAACAAAAGTAAATAAGGCTACTTGTACGATTTTTCAGTTCTAAAAATGTGCTTTCAATGAGTTAAGAATATTTGTTATTTGCATATGATTTTTTTAAATCCTAATGATAATGACATACATGCCTTGTATTTTGTAGGTGCTTTTCATCCACATTATGACATATGGGTCTCACAATAACCCTGTGATTCTGATAGAACAAATATGATAATATTGTAGTTTAAATGAGGTCACTGCTAATCCTAAAAATGTAGGTTATTCCTAAAATCAAAGAAGATGGTAGAGCTCAGGTATCCTGTCTTTCTTTAAATTTCTTGTTTGCTGTTCTGCCAAACTTTTTATTGGGACTCAGCGTTGACGGGATGATTGTACTGGCTTTAAACCCTCCTGCAAACACACGCACCACCCCGATCCTTTGGTGAATGTGAGGTCAGAGAAGCGTCAGTAACTCACATTCCATTACAAACTGACAGCAGTCAAGAGGCACATTGGGGGATGGGGAAGGAGCGCGTGGGTGAAAGGGGCAGTTTCCACCTGTTCCCTCCCTGCTGGCTTCACTCTCAGCTGCGCTGCTGCCTCAGGTTCCAACCACCAGGGGGCAGCATGGGGGGCGGGGGTGGAATATCGCAGTGCCTAAGCTCCTAGAATTTTAAAAATACGTTTATATCAATGGAATTAACAAGTGAATAAGTTATGTTTTTCATGTGAAAAATGTTCATTTGCATGTGTAGGGTTTTTTGCCTTAATTAGGGTGTTAGAAAAGAGAATGCGAGAGGTTCTGTAGAAATGAATGATGTAAAATTTCAATATATTTTAATGTACTGACAGTCAGTGTATTTCTCAAGGCTTGACTAAAACAAGCGAATATGATTTTGAGTAGAATTCTTAAATATGTTTTCTAATTAGTCCTCTCTGATGTGAAAATAACGCAGAATTTGGAAGTTCACGTGTAATAGAGCGTATTGATGCACAAAGTGAAGTGTCTCGTTGATGTTATGTTAATTTAAATTTTCCTGTTCCTAGTGCCATGTAATTTCCTTCAAAGTGGATCATGGATCTTCATAAGTACACATTTATACACTTTGTAGTACCCATTTGCCACAAATAATGAAAGATGCTTTAATAACATTGAGCAATATTAAGCTCTTAGTTTAATGAGGCAAAATTCTATGTATCCAAATGAAATTTATACACATCAAAATATTGCTCTCTGGTTCTTTATCTCATCTTTGTATATGTGTATGTGTGTGATTAGTCTGTTTTTCCTGACGCTTGTGAAATCACAAAGTTTTCCTGCAACTGAACTTGTGTTTCTTCTCTTTAATTCTGCCTTACAGTTGTCATATTGTTGGTAAAAAGTATATGTACAGTAGACAATACACTTCAGACATCAAACTTGAACTAAGCGTCATTTTTATTGTAACATTAAAATCCAGACTTCTACAATCCTGCATTGAAAACAGAAAATATTTTTTCCTCAGTGTTTCCTTAATTTCAATGTGCCTGGGCCAAATTATTTTACGGCACCAGAAAAATATATTTGATTTCATAAATTAAGATTTGATAAATACTAATAAGTCCTTTTTATTTTAGAAAACCCTCCACAAATACCAAATATGGTAACTCTTCATTGGCTTTTTTTGCTAAGATAAATGGATTTTTTTCTCATAAAAGAGAATGAAAACTTTTATCAGTCATACACGCAAACCAATGCATTTGAGCAATCTGTCTTTTGAGTCAGTGATTATCTGTTAACTTTGGCTCTGCACCAAAAACTTTCTCTTCTTTGCAGTGTTTTCTTAGTTATTTGGTTGGATCCAAATTATTGTGATTATTTTTAAGGTCTAAAATACTCTCATGATATATTGGAACTGGTATATCTTATCTCTTCACGTTTAAGAAACTAGAGTAGTGATGTGGAAAATAAATTACTTATTTCCATAATATGTGGAAAAAACATTTAAATTTATTAATCTTACATATATTATAATAGTTCCTGCATTTAAAAAACATACACCACAGCTTCTGTAAACTATGGACTAAGTATTATCCCTTTTTTATATAATCAGCTCTTAAAATAATCCCAAAATTGTAAACAATTTATGAAAAAGAAAAGGAGAGAAGAAAGAAGGAGGGAAAGATAGCCAGGTAAGCAATCTGGGAATCACACAGAACACCTGCAGCTGTTAAAAGCTCAGATGACTATAAATTATTTAAGCAACATATAATATCCATCTGTATTCATTATATAGACATGCTTTTTTTTATTTCTGTAATTAAGTTACCTTTCCAGAGAACCGTGTTAAATATATATTTATTATAGGCTAAAGTTCTAATTAATAAGGTGTAAGTTGCCAAGCAAGCCTACCTTACTTTATCAGTTTCTAAACCAATGCCTTACCCCCCCTTTACAAGTCAATTATCCAGTAATTTGCATTGATGCAGTAGACCCCCCGGAAGCACCTCGGAGTGTTCCATCACAAAGAATTATTAAATCGAAAGCTTCAAAGCTAAATCTTCAGTGGTAGCCAAAAAGTAGATAAGGACCGTATAAATCTGATTCCCCAAGACAAGGAGTTCTATAAATTAAGGGCAAATAGGCAAGTGATTAGGCAACATGTGATTTAAGGGAAAAGTGTTTCAATGGTCATGAATAAATTTCTTTTAAAGACATTGTATTCTATTCATTAAATTAAAATGTGCCAATTCTTGAATGATTAATAATGCGCTTTTCCTTTGAACCTGTCAGCTAATAAAAAAGAATAAATAGCATCAACACAGTCATCTGGTCTACCTGTTGCTTCAGATTGATTATTATATTGGGTCTTCAGTGTCCTCAACTCTCAGAAATATGATGACTGGCATGACCCAAGCAAATGAAGACATTTGAAATATGTGGCATGGTGATAATGTTGGTTTTATGCAAAGGCAAATATGCAATTACTGTGCCCCGCAATGACTTTAATATTATAATATAATGGAAGTGGAAATAATTTATAATAATACTGTGCTTTGTGTCAAGTATACTTCAGCGCTTTTGAGATATGGCTTAGGACCTCGCTTCCCTCAGGACTAATAATGTACATTTGATCTAAGTCATAATTGTAATTTACTGCCCTTACCAAGATAGCTTTTTCTGCCTCTAAATCTAACTACAGTTGGTATTTAAATGGCATATTAAATAAATATTGTTTCTGTTTTATCCACCTTTAGGTCATAGGTCTTTGCTTTAAGAAAATTTTAAATGAGCTCTACCATGTTTAGGAGTTGAGGGACTTCATAAACTGTACTCAGGAGTAAATAACTAATTGGTGTTATACATCATGGTTTTGACACAAATAATTTCGTGGATTTAGTGCCATTTCCTTTCTTTAAAATATGAGACCTGTGTCTGGGGTAGAATTCGCGTGGTTAATTTATGCTGCTTGCTGTGTTGCCTGTTAGTGAATTATCCTATTTCAAGGGCAGAAGTATGTTTTCTTACATGGAAACAGCGTCACATAAATTGGACCGTAGGTAAATAAATGTTCTGCTCATTAGCCATTAGCATGCTGAATAATAGTAATGCCCACAGTCGTCCCTTTGGCACAGCTTCACACAGTAGATGGAAGCATGGGTCTCATTCTTCGAGCCCAACCTTTGGTCCTTTTCACTTGCACTCTCTAGCGATTAGTTCCTCATTTATATTTGCATATTGTAAACCCCGGCTCTGCTACAGCACTTAGAATTTTGTTCTGACATCTAGTCTAGTGTTAGGAAAGCCTCTTCTCACCCACCACCCTCGGAGCTTTATGAGATAACAAACAGCATAGCCCTGGCTGGTGTAGCTCAGTGGATTGAGCACGGGCTGCGAACCAAAGTGTCCCAGGTTCGATCCTCAGTCAGGGTACATGCCTGGGTTGCAGGCCATGGCTCCCAGCAACCACACATTGACGTTTCTCTCTCTCTCTCTCTCTCTCTCTCTCTCTCTCTCTC